>NC_053491.1:137813982-138178982 GCF_905171775.1 Rana temporaria
AGGAAAAACTCCTTAAATTCTTGGCAGAAAGTCGACAGGACTGTGAGCGTCTAGCGATCCTACATTGCTTCTTGCTTCACCTCAGTCTCCAACCACAGCAGGAAATAGAGGTAAAAGTTGATCAAAAAAATCTTGCATAAACCCTGCGTTATTGTTTTTGTAATATTTCTTGCGGATTTCAAATTGTGTCTGACATTCCTAAACCCTCTTGAAGCAGTTAAAGTTTAATTTTCTTTTAAAGAAGCTCAGGTTGGACATTAATGTTCCACTCTGGCCCAACAGATGTCACTATGAGGATGTGGGCATATTTCTTTGCCTATGATCTTCCTCTTCTTGGGTCCCACTCCCTCTTGAGTTTGCCAATGTGCCTGGCCCCTCTCTCTTGCGAAGTGTCCCCAGAGCAAATGGCTTGCTGTGGGAGCACCCACACATGCTCACTTCCGAGCTGCTCCTAAGCGTATCCATTAACACAGATGCAGCTTCTCTATTCTCACTGGCTGTGATTGACAGCAGCAGGAGCTAATGGCAAACACTGCTGTTTCAGCCAATGACGAGGGAGAGTACCCGGAGAGCCAAGGCTCTCGGGCACATCGCTGGATTGCGATGGGCCTCAGGTAGGTATTAATGTGGTTGTAAACCCTAAGTGGGGGGAAAAAAAATCCCTGCAAGACAAAGGCATAATGGGCTAGTAATGCATAGCATACTAGCTCATTATGAATTACTTACCTGAGATTGAAGCCCCTGCAGCTGTCCTCGTGCACAGCTCCCGCGGCAGACATCTCTCCCAGGGTTACTTCCGGGTATTGTGGCTCTGGCGCTGTGATTGGTCGGAGCCGCTATGACATCACTCCCACGCATGTGCGTGGGAGCCACCGGTTATGGCACACAGACTGAAGCAACAGCACATATGTGCCGTTGCTTCAGTTTGCCCCAGTGTGCATGTGCTGATGACATTGGCACATACAGGGGATATCTCCTAAACCATGCAGGTTTAGGAGATGTCCTGGGTAGCTACAAGTAAGCCTTATTATAGGCTTACCTGTAGCATAAAGTGGTCTGTGTAAGGGTTTACAACCACTTTAAGGGGAGCTGCTCCATACAGAAGTTTCTTTCTTTCTTTCTTTCTTTCTTTTCTTTTCTTTTCTTTTCTTTTCTTTTCTTTTCTTTTCTTTTCTTTTCTTTTCTTTTCTTTTCTTTTCTTTTCTTTTCTTTCTTTTTCTCTGAAATAAAATTAAAAACAGAGGGGGGAAAAACAAGACTTTATTAATATCCTGTTAAAAGTCTTTAACATTTCATAGCTCACATTATCATGTACACTTTTAAGCCCTATTACTATTATTCCCCTCCAGCACCCATTAGCTGCCTGAATAGTTATACATATACTCCTATAACTTAATTTATCAATACAGTATTAAATATGCTAGTGACACAGAATTAAGATCTTCCTCAACGCATTTCTTAGAAACCAACACTGCTTCTTCAGGTGTGTGTGTGTGTGGTGAGGGCTAGAATGTGATTCAGTTGACTACCCAAGGACCCTTCAATGTACACTTGTGAGTTGATTTACTAAAGGAAAATCCACTCTTTACTACAAGTGCACTTGGAAGTGCAGTCGCTGTAGATCAGAGGGGAAGCTCTGCTGATTTTATCATCCAATCATGTGCAGGCTAAAATGCTGTCCATTTTCCTTGCATGTCCCCCTCAGATCTACAGCGACTTCAATTCCAAGTGCACTTGTAGTGCAAAGTGGATTTGCCTTTAGTAAATCGACCCCTTGGTGTACAAGGCATACGGGAGAATAGCCGTAGCCTTACTCCAAAACCCTGAGTCTTTTATGTATAGATTCTATGCATCCACACTCATTGGGTATATCCCCAGAGCTAATGTCTGTCTGGCCATTCAAGTTCTTACGGCTTTCAGTTTTCTTTAAATAACAAGTCTTTTGTATTCATAGCTTAACACAGTATCTCCATAGAACGTTACATAACCTAATTGTGTTCTGTTTATTTCTAGATCATTGATTGGATCTGTGAAAACCTGTCAACATGTCAAACATTTGACCCCGTACAAGAGTTCATAGTTGGTATGATGCTTGTGGTTTTATTGCCTTACTTTTTATTGCCTTACTTTATGCAGGAGAATAATGTGAAAACATAAATGTTACCTCCTTTTTCTTAGTTTGAAATGTATAGTAAGGCCTTATGCCTTTGCTATTATAGTTCTCTCCATAGTTAGATTGGTTTCATGGTTTAAAACCTCTATTCTGCTTCTACTAGAAAGGCAATCAAGAACGAGTTATAATCTATTTATTTCAAAGTGGTTGTAAGGTAGAAGGTTTTTTACCTTTTTTAATGCATTCCGCAAACAGCCTGGATCAGGAGCGAGCTCACATGGGTGCCCCTGTGGAGGGGCCCAGGAGTGCCAGCAGGGGGGCCCGAAAATCAAACCTTTATTTTATTACTTTAGTGTGTGTGTGTGTGTGTGTGTGTGTGTGTGTGTGTGTGTGTGTGTGTGTATATAATATACAGGTCCTTCTTGATTTAAGTATAGCCTTATGCCGCGTACACACGATCGGAATTTCCGATGGACTTTTTTCATTGGAAATTCCGATCGTGTGTGGGCCCCATCAGACTTTTTTCCGTTGGTGTTTAGAAATAGAACATGTTTTATTTTTTTCCAATAAAAAAAAACAATTCGAAATTCCTATCGTCTGTGTGCAACTCCGATGGAGAAAAAACCCACGCATGCTCAGAATCAAGTCGAAGCATGCTCGGAAGCATTGAACTTAATTTTTCTCGGCTCGTCGTAGTGTTTTACGTCACCGCGTTTTGGACGGTTGGAATTTGGTCTGATAGTGTGTATGCAAGACAGCTTGAACGGAATTCCGACAAAATTCCATCGGATTTTAGGCCATTGGAAATTCCGTTCGTGTGTACGGGGCATTACATTGGCTCAAGATGTCGTAAACTTTTTTTTTTTTTTTTCATACATCTGATTTTTTATTGAGTTTATTTTATTCTCTTAGCTTCTTTACACAGGCATTTAAGTTCCGAGACAACGTACCTGGATAAACTTTTGGCATACACATCGGTGCCTCATTGGGACATAGTGAGTATTTTTATAACGTCTAAAATTCATAAGTGCAAGGCAAAGTCTCCTTTCCCTAACATATATTACATCACAAAAAATAGAACAACTCTATCCAAAATGTTGAAACCTGAGAGTGACTCACTCTTTTTGCACAGATTGAATTTGGGGAGAGTATTTAATTACAGAGAGCTTTACCTATTCTAGGTATATTCATTTTATTAGTAGCTGCTAAACAAACAAAACAAATTGTCATTTGTTTCTTCTTTTAGCACTATTAATAGTGCAGGGTTATTTTATTTTATAGAGTTGCAGATTACATTTAATTGCATTTTTACTGGTTCGATGTCCTGTCACTACTGCTACTGCTGTCATTTTCTGTGTTTATGTTGGTGGGGGAGATTCTAAAGCTTGAATACCATGTTCAGCATCCAGCCAAGTAAGCAACAACCAAGCAGAATCTTAAGACTTTAGAACATGGACTCTAGTACGTTAACCGCTTCAGCCCCAGAGGAATTTGGCTGCTGAATGACCAGGCCATTTTTTGCGATTCGGCACTGCATCGCTTTAACTGACAATTCGTGCAAAGTTGCACCTAAAACAAAATTGACGTCCTTTTCTGGTGTTTGATCATCTCTGTGGTTTTTATTTGTCTCCCTTTTTTTTTAGGTTTTTTAATAAAAAAAAAATTCTCAGTTTAGGCCGATATGTATTCTTCTACATATTTTTGGTAATAAAAATCGCAATAAGCGTATATTGATTGGTTTGTGCAAAAGTCATAGCGTCTAAAAAAATAGGAATACATTTATAGATTTTTCTTTCTTTATTTTTTTTTTTTACTAGTAATGGTGGCGATCTGTGTGTTTGTTTTTTTTTTTGTTTGTTTGTTTTTTAATCTAGGCTTACCTGTAGGTGTAACTTACCATAGAGGGTTTACAACCACTTTAAAGCTGTAGTAAACCACAGATTTTATTTTTTTACCTGCAAGGCAAAGTTGGAATGTGCCGGTATGCATCACATACGAGCACATTATGTGAAACCTTTTTTTATTTAAAACAAAGCCCTCCAGCAGCACAGTCACCACTGACAGGGCTTCCATCTTCACCTGGTCTTCCTTCTGGGTCGGTGGGCTCCCATCTTTTGATTGGACAAGCGGTGATGTCATTCCTACGCATGCGCACAGGAGCCGCTGTTTACAGCACAGGACTCTGATGGTCCAGCATGCCGGTCCTTCAGAGTGCATGTGCCGGTGACTTCACCGTCGTCTTTACAAGTAAATCTTTACCTAATGGTGCACGTTTAAGAGATATTTACTGTACCTATTGGTAAGTCTTTTTATAGGCTTACCTATAGGTACAAATTAACCAAGAGAGTTTACTCTCACTTTAATGTGCTAGAGAACATTTATAAGTATGTTCTAATGTCAAATTTGCTAATACATTGCCTTAATTTTTTTTTTTTTTAGAGTATCCGTGGAGTTTCATGTACATCCGACATAACGGATATGCCAGTTATGAAGGTAAGTCTTTTGATGGGATTATGTAATGTTTAAAAAGTACTTTAAAGAATGATGGATAATTTTGAAAAAGGTATACTAGGCTGAACCACATTAAGCTTGATGGATATGCGTTCATTGTTGGTCTCTTAAAGGGGTTGTAAAGGAAAAAAAAAGTTTCCCTAAACAGCTTCCTTTACCTTAGTGCCGTTCTCCTTCACTTACCTCATCCTTCGCTTTTGCTTTTAAATGTCCTTATTTCTTCTGAGAAATCCTCACTTCCTGTTCTTCTGTCTGTAACTCACCACAGTAATGCAAAGCTTTCTCCCTGGTGTGGAGTGTCGTGCTCGCCCCCTACCTTGGACTACAGGAGAGTCAGGACGCTCTCTACGTTGCAGATAGAGAAAGGAGCTGTGTGTTAGTGGGCGTCCTGACTCTCCTGTATTCCAGGGGAGGGGTGGAGGATGACACTCCACACCAGGGAGAAAGCCTTGCATTACTGTGTGTAGTTACAGACAGAAGAACAGGAAGTGAGGATTTCTTAGAAGAAATAAGGACATTTAAAAGCAAAATGGAAGGATGAGGTAAGTGAAGGAGGACTGCACTAAGGTAAAGGAAGCTATTTAGGGATTTTTTTTTCTTTTTTTACTTGACTACCCCTTTAAGCCTCGTACACACAATCGGACAGCCTGTTGATGGAAAATCCAACCGTTTGTATGCTCCATCGGACAATTGTTGTCGGATTTTCCATGGACAAATGTTGGATGGCAGGCTTATAAATTTTCCGCGGGCAACGGTCTGTTAGATCTTCCGATCGTGTGTAGACAAGTCCGTCAGACGAATGTCCTCAATGCTCACCAAACATGACATTAGCAGAAGGTGTCCAAAAGGTGGCGTTAAAGAGCTGAAATTTTTACGTAGTACGTCACTATGTTCGTGTTTGTTGGCTGACATTTGTGTGCCGTTTGTATGCAAGACAAGTTCATGGCCAACGCCCTTCGGACAAAAGTCTGATGATTCGTCTGCAGGAAGATCTAAATGTGTGTACGAGACTTTAATCACACTTCTGGTTCTTTTTACAGATTAATACCTTTAAAGGCTTCTGGGAAAAGTTTCATTTTGAACTGGAATATATGAAACATAGTCAGCAGCAGTTTCTTTACAGCAGCCACATGCAAAGGAGGGACTGGTGCAAACTCCTTTCACAGTTGGTATGTATTCCTATAGTATAAACAGTATCACTCCTATTTACTTTGTAGTGTTTGATTTCTTTACTGCTATGTAGCAAATCTTCCAGCTAATACGAGTTGTTGAATTTGAGGATGAAAATGGAAACTTATCCACTTTCCGGCAATCGCTGGGGGGGCTCCCTACTCAAAATATACATTAAGCAGCTGTTAACAGTACTACCTTGCATCTCTCTACTACTGCTTGTAGGTTCTTCAACGCATGCAGCCTCTGAAACAGCAATTCAGTTATAATGGCGATCTATGCTTGTGCATAGTTTCTGCGATATCGGATGGAACTGGGCATTCTGGGTAACCCGTTTTTAAAGCAGTGCTTTGAAATGTAGAAATTATAAGGTGTGCACAACTCAGTAGAACGTGTCATTCTGGAATTCTCCATTCTGGACAGCTTGCAAAAACTCAGGATTTTAAAGGGGAACCCCCACCTAGGTATAGAGCAAGCAAGGTAAAATTATACCTAAATCGCCTGGTAACACTTCCATACTTCACAGTTTATAGTGGACAAACTAATGAATGCTAATTTTCAGTTTCTTGCCAGATATATTCCACTCTGCTGTTCTGTGCACGGTTTATTAAATTGACTAAACTGTGCCAAAGAAATTTTTTTGTATAGAAGTTGCATTTGCCTAATCGTCAGGACCTCTTTATAAGCCGAAATCTTGATAGTCTCCTCAAATTTGCTGAGGTTCAGTTGATCTTTAGATGCTCTCTCGTATATTTTTAATGCGTTTTGCTGCATTTGGGTGTATATTTGATGCATTTAGATGCACTTTAGTATTTTTTGATGCGTTTAGATGCATTCTGGTGTATTTTTGATGCGTTTAGATTCTCTCTGCTGTATATTTGATGAGTTTAGATGCACTGGTGTATATTTTATGCGTTTAGATGCTCTCTGGTGTGTGTTTGATGCATTTAGATGCTCTCTGGTGTATTTGTGATGCGTTTGGATACACAGTGGTGTATTTTTAATGCGTTTAGATGCATTCTGGTGTATTTATGATGTGTTTCGATGCACTCTGCTGTATATTTGATGCGTTTAGATGCACTCTGGTGTATGCATGGATGCACTGAGTTGTATTTTTAATGCGTTTTTAGATGCACTCTGTTGTATGCATGGATGCACTCGGGTGTATTTTTGATGTGTTTAGCTGCACTGTGGTGTGCTTTTGATGCATTTAGATGCACTCTGGTGTATTTTTTGATGCGTTTAGATGCTCTCTGGTGTGTATTTGATGTGTTTTAGATGTACTCTGGGGGGTGTGTGTGTGTGTGTGTGTAATAAATATATATATAGTATTTTTTGATGTGTTTAGATGCATTCTGGTGTATTTATGATACATTTTGATGCATTCTGGTGTATATTTGATGCGTTTAGATGCTCTCTGGTCTAGTGTATTTTTGATGTGTTTAGATGCACTCTGGTGTGTCTTTGATGCGTTCATTATTTATTTCACCGCTAATATATACTTGGCATTGATCTTTTATAGTGCCTTTCTTTCTGGAGACTCCAAGTACTTGTAGATGGCGTTGGCCGGGAATCAATCCCGGGTCAGCTGCCTTTTCAGCAAAATTGGCACTTTAGATTTCTCCCATAGACTTTTACAGGGTGTTTCGCGGCTTTTCAAATTTGCCGCAAACACCCCAAATTGTTCGCTGTTCGCCTAATGGGCGAACAGGCAGTGTTCAAGTCGAACATGAGTTTGACTCAAACTCGAAGCTCATCCCTAGTACTCACATACAACAATAACATTGAAGGATGAGGTAAGTGAAGGAGGAATGCACTAAGGTAAAGGAAGCTATTGAAGAAAAAAAATTGTACCTTTTTACAACCCCTTTAAATGTAATTTTTGTATGTGTGCGCTGTAATCTTTTGTTCTGTCTGTATGGTCTTATGGCTGCACCATCTTTAATGCATTTTTTAGGGTGTGCCCCCCCCCCCAAATCTTTGAATGCATCGCTGGAGGGCTTTATCTTAAGGCAAGTCTTTCATAATGTGCTACATGCTAGTACATTATGATATTGCCTTGCAGGAACAATTTATTTTCATTTTTTTATTATTATTAGAGTTTACCACCATTTTAATGGCACATCCATGCATGTAGTAAATGTGAGTGCATTTGCACCAGCTGGAACACATAGTACCATGGACTGTGCAATTTTTAAAATCATGCCAGCATTTTTGTGTTTCGTGCACATAAAGCAGGCCATTAAAAAACAATGCATGAAAACACGCAAAAAGCGTGCGCTCGGACGCACCTCCTGTTGTGAACACACCCTCAGACAGGTGTGCCCCCACTTTTAAAGCGTGCCTTGGCTGAAAAAAAAAAAAAGGTTGAGACACTGCAATATAGTGAGACATGATGCAAATCGTACTGAAAATTTGATTTGGGACGTACGTACACTTTGACCAGGAAGTGAAATTTCTGGCATGCAAGATGCACTCAAACAAGTAAAATGTTTCAAATTGATTAGTTACCCCAAGTTGTTGTTCATGTTACAGTTTGCAAAATGGCTAGTTTACTATAATGCTCCTGTGCTAAATGAAAAGCTATGCGAAAATGAACCAAATGTTCAGTAGAAGTAGTTGTGGTGTGTCTGTGTTTTTTTTTTTTTGTTTTTTTTTATCCACCTAATATATAAACAGACGGCTTTTAATTTCTAGTGCTGCATTTTAACTTTCTTTTGTATATTTGAAACTGACACAGGATACTGGTGAGAAGAGAAATGCGGTCTATCAGCGAAATATACTTGAAAATGCAAAGAAGTAAGTCGGCATCTGACTTTGACTTTTTTATCAGGTGTAGGGGGGTCTGTGAAATTGCAGCTCTTTGTTGGCAATCGAATATTCATATATTTTGTTTTTTTTGGCTTGATAGAGAGAGAGAAAATATACATTTTGTGTATAGGGTATTTTTATAGCAGACATGACTGATTTAGTCCACAGATTTGATACAGTTCCAATTAGAACACATTCATAAGCCTTATTTGCTGACTGTGTAATAGAATGCGTTGCTAATGTGTTATTTAAAGTGGTAGTAAACTGGAAAGAAAGTTTAACTTCTAATATGCTAGTATGCATCGCATACTAGCACATTATGACTGATTTATCTGAAAACTAAGCCCTCCAGCGGCGGGGTGTCATCTCTATAGGCGCTTCCATCTTTGCCTGATCTTACTGGCTTCAACCATATGAATGACTGAGCCCCAATGACATCACTCCCGCACAGCCATGACCACAGCCCAGTGTGTATGCGCCAGTGATGTCACCAGCTGCTTCTAAAGTAAATCTCTCCTTAACGGCAAACGTTTAGGAGATATTTACTGTACCTTTAGGTGAGCCTTATATGTGAAGATCAACAAAGGAGTTTAATCCCACGTTAAGTCCTACCAATTTATTAATGATTTGATGATGGTGTATATATTTAATAAAGTGTGTGTGTGTATGTATAATATATGTACATTTTTTTCTTATTTTTCTTTCAGGGTTCTTTTAAACATGGATATGACAAAATGTGGTATGTTGTGAAATCTGCCTTGTGCCTTTTTTTTATTTATTTTTTTAAACAGAAAATATTCACTGTAACAAACTTTTATACTTATTGATATAGAAAAAATAAACCATTTACATCATCCCTTGACAATGAAAGAGCTTGCGGTTTGTCTCCACACATTTACACAAAGTGGGGATAGCACTGCCTGTAAGCCAATCATGGGAGAAAATGGTATAACGCAGAAAAAAAAACATACAAACTCCAGGGAGATAATTGTCCTTGGTGTATCAAACCCATTAGTGCTATGAGGCAACTGTACTTTGAGGGCCTCTGAAATCTTTTGTTCAGACCACATTACACACCAACAGATTTGTGTCCTTGAAAATGTGTTTTATTTTCCTGTGTACAGCAGAAAAGTCAGACCCACTTCTGATTTAGGATAAACATTTTATTAATTATACCCAGAGCTTTTTTCAAAGAAAATAGGTGCAGGAACTCAACCACGACCCTGTTCAGATTTCACAAACAGTAGAAGGGTCTTAAAGGGCCAATAAATACCAGGATTGCATTACATACAGAGTGCAGAGTTCAGGGGGTTACACACAGAGTGCAGAGCTGTCACTTGTAAACACAGAAACCAAACTTCTGTGTTTACAAGTGATTGTAGTGAGCAGGCACCAAAGGGTCTGAGCCAGAGGTGGTGGAACCAAGTTCCCCCAAGTTCCTCCTGAAAAAATCCCTGATTATACCTAACTCCTGATTGGGCTTGTTATGTGCGATGACCTGCGTTTTTCCACACTGGGGAATGCAATTGTTTTCTATGTGCCCCATTCACACCACAACACTGGTGTGATATGCCGTGCAGCATGCAACCTGCTGCTGTGCAGTGACATTAATGAAATAAAAATTATATATTGTGTTAAAAACAAAATAAGCAATGCGCTGAAATGTGCACCCTACCACCAGGGCCGGGCTGGGAATAAAAACCAGCCCTGGAAATTTCATACCAACCCCATAGCATTATTATACGAGTCCAATGGCATAACGTAATTATTTTCTTGTTCATATAAGGGGAAAAAACATACATTTTTAAAGCACATTTAAAGAGCGTATTATATATAAATAAATTATAGAGCCCTAACAGCAAATTCCAGTTAAAAATAGTAAAATTGGAGCAATCATCAAGGGGGACAACTGGGAATGTGGGGGACGACGACGACGACTCTGGTGACCAGAGACCACCTTCCGCAGAAAGAATACACTAAGGTAAGGGGGGGTGGGGTTACTGATATGGGGGGGAAACCTTTATATCACTGTCCCCTTACATTATTGTATTCCCTTCCCCTTACATCAGTGACCCCCCCCCCCCCCCACAGACTGGCCTGGCGGTGCTGTCACTGACCTTCTCTCAGGTGCACTGTGCAGGGCTCAATCAGTCGGCTCCAGCTTGGTGGCTCTGGTTTTCCTTTCGTCTCCTCTCCACAGTCCACACATGTCTGACTTCTCCCATGACCCCAAACCCCGGCTGCACTCCCACTCTTGACTCTAATGCCGCGTACACACGATCATTTTTCGGCATTAAAAAAGCGAAGTTTTTCGGCATGTAGAAAAAGTTAGTTTTTCCAACTTCATCATTAAAACGACGTTGCCCACACACCATCGTTTTTAAAAAATGCTCTAGCAAAGTGCGGTGACATACGACGGCACTATAAAGGGGAAGTTCCATGCGGATGACTTTAGCTGATTTCCTGTTAGTAAAAGATGATTTGCGCATTTCTGTCTGTTACAGCGTGATGAATGTGGTTACGCCATCACGAATGGTAGTTTTACCAGAACGAGCGCTCCCGTCTCATAACTTGCTTCTGAGCATGCGCAGGTTTTTAACGTTGTTTTGGCTCACATACGATAATTTTTTACAACCCGAAAAACAACAACATTTAAAACGTTGTTAAAAAATGCAGCATGTTTGAAAAAAAAAATGCTTTTCAGAACCCGAAAAATGATGTGAAGCCCATACACCATCATTTTAAATGACATTTTTTTTTTAAAAAACGTTGTTTATTTTAATGCCGAAAAATGATCGTGTGTACGCGGCATAAGACAAGAGATGGTCAGAGGTTGCGGGCATAGTACAGGAGATGGTCAGAGGCTGTGGGCATGGTACAGGAGATGATTAGAGACTGAGGACATGATGCTAAAGATGGTAAAATTCTTTAGACATGATACAGGAGATGGTCAGAGATTGCAGACATGATACAATAGATCAAATTAAGCCTCACTGTGCCCATCCGTGCAGTGTCACTGTGCCAATCCATGCAGCCTCACCAGACTGTCTTATAAAAAATCACTTGTGCTTGCTTCAGAATTTTCTATTTGAAATTATTCAAAATGAGTAATTATTAGAGCATAGAAAGCAAAGAGCTATCTTTAAAGCGGGAGTTCACCCATTTAAAAAAAAAAAAAAAAATCTCCCCTTAGCTTCCTGCTCGTTCGGTCTAGGGGAATCGGCTATTTATATTAAAATATGTGCAGTACTTACCCGTTTTCGAGCTGCATCTTTTTCCGTCGCTTCCGGGTATGGGTCTTCGGGAGCGGGCGTTCCTTCTTGATTGACATTCTTCCGAGAGGCTTCCGACGGTCGCATCCATCGCGTCACTCGTAGCCGAAAGAAGCCGAACGTCGGTGCGGCTCTATACTGCGCCTGCGCACCGACGTTCGGCTTCTTTCGGAAAATCGTGACGCGATGGATGCGACCGTCGGAAGCCTCTCGGAAACCTGTCAATCAAGAAGGAACGCCCATTCCCGAAGCCCATACCCGGAAGCGACGGAGAGGATGCGTCTTGTAAACGGGTAAGTACTGCACATATTTTAAAATAAATAGCCGATTCCCCTAGTAATAACGAGCAGGAATCTAAGGGGGAAAAGTGCCCTCTAAGGGTGAACCCCCGCTTTAAGAGATATTATTGTAAAAGTCACTAATAGGCCATTTACAAATTTCACTGAGCATGTCTTGCATCTTTTTTCAATACATAAAAAAGACATACCCGCCCACGCAGGGGCTTTAAAATAAAAAGGTTGATTTTACATCTTTAGTGGGAAATCTTTTAATCTACTTTCAGAAGACTTAAGCCAGACAACCTGCATGCTTTAGCCGCAGTCCATATGTACAGTTTAGCAGGCAGGAGATGTTGAATTGATAACAGGCAATAGACCAGTAAGAGGGCAGTCTGATTATACAATATACTTTTAGCATGCATTTGAAGGAAAAACAAAGATCAGACCAGGATCTTTAACTAGAGAGCAGGTACCCTAAAACAGAAGAAGTTAGCAAAAGTTACAAGACTCATCTATAGCGATTTGTATTCGTGCGTTACCCTGTAAGGCTGGGTTCACACTAGCTGCGGCTCAGCAGGGGGCGGATGAACCATTTTCATATTGCTGCGTTTAGTAACACTGTAAGGCCCCTTTCACACTTGGGCCCCTTTCACACTACTGCGACTTCAAAGTTGCGCGATTTTGTGGCAAGTTTTGGGAAACAACTTGTCATGCTACTTTGCCATCACAAATCATGGGACAAGTCGTGTGAAATGGTTGGATAGCATCCCAATTACATGTCTGCAATCCAAATCCTCTTAAGCGAAAATTCTCGTACGAATACAACTTTAAAAGTGACTGTATGTTGAATAGTTTTGTATGTATTCGTTTTAGTTTCTGAGCATGCATAGTCTTGCTCTTACAATTTATTTTTTATTTTTTTGTACGAAAACCGTACTAATTAAACTAAAAAACGGACGCAGACTTCACTTGCGACAAATGTTAAAGTCTGCACATCCAAGTCTCGTGTCGGACGAAAAACTGAATTCGACTGTCGAAAGCACCATGCCAATGATCCAAAATTTGGCAGGTCATTCGTTTGGGGCGAAATTTTACTTTTGATTTTTCATATCATGTTTACGGCCTTAAAGTTTTACTAAAACCATTAATATGAAAATATTACCTATTTTTTTTATTTTTTTATTCCTTTGTTTGGATGATCTGTATACCACAGTTACATGATCAACTGCACAGTTTCACCAGTGCTGAGGGTTCTGGAAGGAGGAGGTTTCCACTGCAGCCTATATACACACCCACATGTGTGATGGCAATATCATGTGACCTGGCTATCTCTGAGAACAAGTAACTGTTCTCTCCAGCATAAGGCACAACGGCGCATGTGCAGGTCAGCTACTCGGCCTGTGTTAGCTGGCCTTCCCCAGATAGACCGTGCAGGATGGGGAGGATCTCTGCACACAGGCTAAAACAGCCCTTTTACACACTGCAGAGGATTAACCCCTTAAGTTCCATAGTGAGTATAATAAGCATGCTATGCTGCATATACAGACTGATTTTACTGTTGTGGGTTTAGTAACACTTCAAGTCTAGTTATTGCAGTGACTTTGAATTCACCAATTAGGTTTCTCATTTATGCCATTTTTTTACGAACAGAAAGAACTGTGCCATTAATCCCAGAAGAAGACTACCTTCAAAAGGATCTAATGGGACTGGTATGTGTAGCATGACAACATGGTTAATTTATGTACACTGTAATGTAGATCTTTCCTACAATGCAAAATCTGTAACTTTGTGTGTGTCATTGGATCTTGATTCAGATAAAGGTGATGCAGTTTAACTAACGACACATAAAATTGACGTAGTGTAGTTATTTTCTTGATCTAAATGAACAAACATGCAGGTTTGTCAAATGGAAAAAGTAAGTACACTTATACACACTTACTAATAATTCAGATCCATGAAATTAGAATCCAGTTGGGTGCCAATGATTGGAAACCTACTTGGTGAGTACACAATTGTAACCCGTCTCATTTAAACCTCAGACTTTGATGTCAGATTTAGGCATTTCCGTTTGTATTGACACTTCAGAGGCTGTGATGACCAAGTGGCTTGGTCCATGGCCAGGAAATTCCCAAGACTTTAAAGGGGTTGTAAAGGATTTTTTTTTTCCTAAATAGCTTCCTTTACCTTAGTGCAATCCCCCTTCACTTACCTCATCCTTCGATTTTGCTTTTAAATGTCCTTATTTCTTCTGAGAAATCCTCACTTCTTGTTCTTCTGTCTGTAACTACACACAGTAATGCAAGGCTTTCTCCCTGGTGTGGAGAAAGCCTCTTGAGGGGGTGAGCAGGAGTGTCAGAACGCACACTAACACACAGCTCCTTTCTCCTATCTGCAAAGTAGACAGCATCCTGACCCTTCTGCTCGCCCCCTCCCCCCTCAAGAGGCTTTCTTCACACCAGGGAGAAAGCCTCACATTACTGTGTGTAGTTGCAGACAGAAGAACAGGAAGTCAGGATTTCTCAGCAGAAATAGGGACATTTAAAATCGAAGGATGAGGTGAGTGAAGGAGGACTGCACTAAGGTAAAGGAAGCTATTTAGGGGAAAAAATGTTTCCTTTCCAACCCCTCTAATCCCGTTGAGAACGTGTGGTTAATCCTCTAGAGGCGGGTGAGCAAAGAAAACCCCACAAATTCTGACAAACTCCAAGCATTTTATAGTATTTAACCCTTAACAAAAAATAAATTAATGAAAAGTGAGATAAATAGTGGAGATTATATAATATATAGTACAGACCAAAAGTTTGGACACACCTTCTCATTCAAATAGTTTTTTTCTTTATTTTCATGACTATGAAATTTGTAGATTCACACTGAAGGCATCAAAACTATGAATTAACACATGTGGAATTATACATAACAAAGTGTGAAACAACTGAAAATATATTTCATATTCTAGGTTCTTCAAAGTAGCCACCTTTTACTTTGATTACTGCTTGGCACACTCTTGGCATTCTCTTGATGAGCTTCAAGAGGTAGTCACCTGGCACAGCACCCCATCACTCTCCTTCTTGGTCAAATAGCCCTTACACAGCCTGGAGGTGTGTTTGGGGTCATTTTCCTGTTGAAAAATAAATGATGGTCCAACTAAATGCAAACCGGATGGAATAGCATGCCGCTGCAAGATGCTGTGGTAGCCATGCTGGTTCAGTATGCCTTCAATTTTGAATAAATCCCCCCACAGTGTCACCAGCAAAGCACCCCCACACCATCCCCTCCTCCTCCATGCTTCACGGTGGGAACCAGGCATGTAGAGTCCATCCGTTCACCTTTTCTGCGTCGCACAAAGACACGGGGGTTGGAACCAAAGATCTCAAGTTTGGACTCATCAGACCAAAGCACAGATTTCCACTGGTCTAATGTCCATTCCTTGTGTTCTTTAGCCCAAACAAGTCTCTTCTGCTTGTTGCCTTTCTTTAGCAGTGGTTTCCTAGCAGATATTCTACCATGAAGGCCTGATTCACACAGTCTCCTCTTCTAGAGATGTGTCTGCTGCAAAAGGTGGCTACTTTGAAGAACCTAGAATATGAAATATATTTTTAGTTGTTTCACACTTTTTTGTTATGTATAATTCCACATGTGTTAATTCATAGTTTTGATGCCTTCGGTGTGAATGTACAATTTTTCATAGTCATGAAAATAAAGAAAACTCTTTGAATGAGAAGGTGTGTCCAAACTTTTGGTCTGTACTGTGTGTGTGTGTGTATATGTGTGTATGTGTATATATATATATATATATATATATATATATATATATATATATATATATATATATATATATATATATATATATATTATTTATTTATTGTGTATGTGTGTATGTATATATGTGTGTGTGTGTGTGTGTGTATATGTATATATATATATATATATATATATATATATATATATATATATATATCCACTATTTAACACTGTAGCTGATTAAGTGCTAAAACCTGAACCTTACATGTGTATAGATAATTAAAAATGAATATACATATACACCCAGTGACAAGTGAAATAACACTTGATAAAGATCAAACAAAAATATAAGCAGCCCTTAAAATGTTCCAGTGAAGTATTTGTAGTGTGATCTCTTCGTAATTCTTCCTCCACACCAAAGTGCAAGTGACTCCAATCCCCTCAGCAAACGCAATCACCAGATATCTGCCTAGCACTCTTGTGTCAGGCTCAATCACTTTTACACCAAACTGAAAAGGTGAAACGACTATCCAATCCAACTTTATGTATCGGGGATCTCAGAATGGAAGAGAAAGATCTGTTCTTGGGCAGCCATGGATGACTTTGGTCATATAGCCAGTAAAACATTGTCCCCTCTTTTCTTGGCTCTGAAATCCCAAATGTCATCGGTTTTACCTCAGGATGAACCTCTGAGGCTTTCCCTCTTCTTCCAAGCATTGATTATGCAAGAATGGGCTGCCATCATGTGGCCCAGAGGTTGATTGACAGCATGCCAGGGCCAATTGCAGAGGTCTTGAAAGAGAAGGGTCAACACTGCAAATATTGACTCTTTGCATAAACGTAATGTAATTGTCAATAAAAGCCTTTGACACCTATGAAATGCTTGTAATTATATTTCAGTATACCATAGGAACATCTGACAAAAAGGTCTAAAAATACTGAAGCAGCAGACTTTGTAAAAATGAATATTTGTGTAATTCTCAACTTTTGGCCACAGCTGTATAGAGAGGCTTTTGTGAAGAGATCATTGCCAATGTCCGTGTATGATGCTACCATCATCCTTTTTGTTAAAAATTGATAAGGAACCTTGTGAATGCACTTCATAAAAGGCGTTATCGAATTTTAGACTATGAAATTCTTACAAAAAAATTGTCCACTCGACTACATTGGGTCATTTTCTCAGTTATACATGATGGCCAAAGAGGTTTTATGCCTGTCAACCACAACTAATATTCATAAAGACCAAATAATTATATATAGCTTAGAACCATGTTTTACCTTTATTGTATACCTGATTATCAGTTGAGGTTAATGTACTTCATATGCAGTACACAATATGGAATTGATTTACTTTGTTTAGTAAATGTGGTGGAAATTCATTTTGTAAAGAATACATAATCAAGGGCAAAGAAAATAATAATGTAAAAAAAAAAACTGGGCTCTGGGCAAAATTTCAAAGTTTAAATTTGCTTGCAAAATGTGGTATATTTGACTTTAGTAAATCAATCCCTATGTCACGGGCCTCACTTGAAATCATTTTCTTATTGCAGTTCCTGCAGTGCACACCAGATGTCACCAACACTTAATGAAATGACTGGTTTTAAAGCAATCTTTTTAGACTACTCTAACCCTAACTATATTTCTGAGTTTCAAGAAACTAAAAACGTTTTAAAATACATTGCTGTGAACTATACGGCAGTGTTGCAAAATGTAAACTGAAAGGACAAATATGTTCATACACAGTGGTCAATTTTGTTAGTTCTTTCCTTGCATGATAAGAGACATAATTACTAATACCATTGTACAGGATTTATATAGAACCAATACTTTACACATAGCTTTACAGAATAAATACAGTGCAGTTACAATTCAGTTCAATGCAGGAGCGTTGGGAGGGCCCTGCCCACAAGAGTTTACAATCCAGTTACTTGAATATGAGCAAGATGATCTCTAACTTAAAAACTAAGACCGTGCAAGAGTCATGATGATGTGCGAGTTGTAAAAAGCATTTGCATCCTTTCAGAAATCAGCTTTCACAGATCTGAAATGTAATGCTTATTGTTTACCTTGGAACATGATTCAGAAAATGTTGCCTATAAATGAATACAATTCTTTTATTACAGATGATGGTAAAACTAAGAGATCATTTATCACAACATCTCCATCATGTTGGAAAAGGCAAAATTGAAAAGATTGTTTTGGACTTTTTTTCTAAACAGGTAAATGCACTAGGTGCTTGGGGACTCGGAAGCAAATAGGTGAACTTGTAAAATATTGTAGCGTTCCCAATACTCCTTTAGCCCCGTTCATACCGGTGAGGCTTGTCATGCGATTTAACAGATCAAAGTTTCATGACAAGTGACACCCCATTTCTGGCTATGGAACCGTTCATTTGAGCACAATTCCGACTTGCACCGACTTTAATACGTTTTATGCACTATTTTTGGCAATTTCATGGGTTGACTTGCATGATGTTGGAAAGCCACTCATGAAAATTCAGTGACCGGCGGCTTTTACATTTTAAAGTTTTGAGTTCAAAGCCACATTCAGTGTGAACCGGAGCTTAAGTGTAATTGTTAAATTTTGCGGGGACTGGGTGTGTTCTAAATGCCATTGAAATATGCAACAAACTAGGTGCTTATACATAGATGAAAACTAATTTTTTTGGTCAACAGTTACTTAGTCTGGTTGAAAAAGACACAAGTCCATCCAGTTCAACCAATATACATGCTTTATGTTTTGGGATGTGGAGGGGGACCTTGCAGGCGATGCAGGATTTCAATCCATGGCAGGGTATTGCGTTACCAATGGTTTGTTTGGTGAACGTGGTCCCAACTGCCTTGAGAGTCACAAGCTCCTCCTGTGTAGTTCTGGGCTGATCCCTCACTTTTCTCATGATTATCCTTACCACATGAGTCGAAATCTTGCATGGAGCTCCAGACCAAGGGCTATTGATAGTTATTTTGTATTTCTTCCATTTTGTGAATAATCGCTCCAACAGTTGTCTTCTCGCCAAGCTTCTTGCTAATGGTCTTGTAGCCCATTCCAGCCTTGTGCAGGTCTACATTCTTTTGTGTGGACAGGTGCCTTTTTATACACATGACCAGTTTTTATTAGGAGCACCTTCTTAATTTGAAAGGACCAATCTGTGTACCACATGAGCACATACTATAGGCAGTCTGTGGGAGCCAGAATTATTGTTGGTTGGTAGGGGCTCAAATGATTATTTTACTCACTGAACTGTAACTCCAATTATAACATTTGTATCAATTGATTTTTGTTTATCTGGATTTTTGATTAATATTCTGTCTCCATCATTTAAAATACACCTATGATGACAAAATTAAAGACCCTTCATTTTTTGTAGGTATGCAAACTTGAAAAACCTGCAGGGGCTCAAATCATTTTCCTGTGTGTGTGTGTGTGTGTGTGTGTGTTATAGTGGTATATGTGTGTGAGAGTATATAGTGTGGTGTGTGGTGTGTGTATATATATGTGTGTGTGTGTGTGTGTGTATATGTATATATATATTATATATATATATATACTATATATATATATATATATATATATATATATATATATATATATATATATATATATATATATATATATATATTTATATATATATAATATATATATATATATTAATATTAATATAATATTAAATATAAATTATAAATGCAACACTGTTGTGTATCAAGATGCTGATTAAACGGCATGATTATTGCACAGGCGTGTCTTAGGTTGGCCACAATATAAGGCCACTCTAAAATTTGCAGTTTTCTCACACAGCACAATGCCACACATGTCCGTTTTGAAGTGAGCATGCAATTGGCATTTCTGACTGCAGAGAGATGTTGCCTTTGTATTGAATGTTCATTTCTTTACCATACGCAGTCTCAAAGGCGTTTCAGAAAATTTGGCAGTACATCAACCGGCTCCCTCACAACCACAGACCAGGTGTAACCACACCAGCCCAGGACCTCCACATCCAGCATCTTCACCTACAAGATCGTCTGAGGACCAGCCACCTGGACAGCTGCTGCAACAATCGTTTGTGCATACATTTTTTGGTTATGCAAAACTGTCAGGAACCTCTCAGGGAAGCTCATCTGCATGCTCGTTGTATTCATCGGGAGCTCCACCTGACTTCAGTTTGTTGTTGTAACCGACTTGAGGGTTCTGGACTTTGTACAGGAAAGGTGGCAGACAGCGTATTTGGGTTTTTTGTGGTGTGATCGGTTTGCTGATGTCAACATTGTGGATTGAGTGGCCCATGGTGGCGGTGGGGTTATGTTATGGGCAGGCATATGCTATGGACAACGAACACAGGTGCATTTTATTGATGGCATTTTGAATCACAGAGCTACCATGACCAGATCCTGGGCCCATTCTTGTGCCATTCATCCACGACCATCACCTCATGTGGCAGCATGATAATACACAGCCCCATGTTGGAAGGATCTGTACACAATTCCTGGAAGCCAAAAACATCCCAGTTCTTGCATGGCCAGCATACTCGCCGAACATGTCACCCATTGAGCATGTTTAGGATGCTCTGGATCGATGTATACGACAGCGGGTTCAAGTTCCTGCCAATATCCAGCAACTTTGCACAGCCATTGAAGAGAAATGGACCAACTTTCCACAGGCCACAATCAACAACCTGATGAACTCTATGCAAAGGAGATGTGAGGCAAACAGTGGTCACATCAGATACTGACTGGTTTTCGGACCCTCTGACCCTCCCAATACAGTAAAACTGCGCATTTTTGAGTGGTCTTTTATTGTGGCCAGCCTATGGCACACCTGTGCAATAAACATGCTGTCTAATCAGCATCCTGATATGCCACACCTGGAGGTGGATGGATTATCTCGGCAAGAGACGTGCTCACTAACACAGATTTAGACAGATTTGTGAGCAATGTTTGAGAGAAATAGGCCTTTTGTGTACATAGAAAAAGTCGTAGGTCTTTGTTTATAATTTTGCTCAGTGTGTGT
Source organism: Rana temporaria (assembly GCF_905171775.1). Lineage (NCBI taxonomy): Eukaryota > Metazoa > Chordata > Amphibia > Anura > Ranidae > Rana > Rana temporaria. Next base: position 137,834,883 of record NC_053491.1, read on the forward strand.
GTATATATAATATATTATGATGTATGTATAATTGTATTGTTATACTGTGTGTGATCTGCTATATGAGGCAAAAATTTAACATGTTGTCCCTTAAGTTTTATATATTGAAAGCAAGAAAAATGGCCAAGCATAAGGCTTTAAATGACTTTAAAGTGGAAGTAAACCCATCGATGTAACAGTTTTAAAAACCAATTGTTACATTCCCAACATGCTGGGAATGCTAACCGTCACATTGGTTGTGCTCTCAACCAAATTGCCAAACCATCCAATGGCTGGTGTCCTAACTGATCACATGTGCAGAATCATGTCCATTGAATATTCAACAGAGGCCAAGATGGCAGTTTCCATGGCTGAAAACAATAGGAGGGTTTACTTCCATTTTAACAAGGGCCAAGTTGTAATGGCTAGACCACTGGGTCAGGGCAACTCCAAAACTGCATCATTTCTGGAATGTTCCTGGTCTGCCGTTGACAGGACCTACCAAAAGTGGTCCAAGGAAGAAAATCAATAAACCGGCGACTGGGTCATAGGCGGCCAAGACTCACATTAATGCACGTGTGGAGTGAAGGTTGGCCCGTGTAGTCTAATCCAATAGAAGAGCTAGAACTACTGACAAAAGTTAATGCTGGTTCCGATAGAAAGGGGTCAGGACACAGCGCATTGCAGTTTGTTGCATATGGGAGCAGTTTGGTTGGGGTTGACAATTCTGACCCCTGTTTACAGCCAAAAGTGTCTACAATGGGCATGTGAGCATCAGAACCAGATCATGGAGCAATGTAAGAAGGTAGCTCAGTCTGTTGAATTCAAGAATGGTTAAGGAACACAAAAACATGTTTGGGGTATTTGACTCTGAATTCTTCAGATTTCAATCCAATCAAGCATCTGTGGGATGTGCTAGAAAAACCAAGTCTGATCCATTGGGGGCCCCACCTTGCAACTTAAAGAATTTAAAGGATCTGCTATTGACAACTTGGTGCCAGATACCACAGCATACCTTCACAGGTCTAGTGGTGTCCATACCTTAACTGGTTATGGTGGGTGGTTATGATATAGGTGATCTGTGTGTGTGTGTGTGTGTGTGTGTGTATATATATATATATATATATATATATATATATATATATATGTATGTATGTATGTATGTGTCCTAAATGCTTGTTTGAATTCTGCAAGTATCTACATTAGTGGTTTTTGATTATTTATTTTTTTTGCCTTGCAGCTTGACCTAATATGTTTGATGCTGGAGGTTGTGTGGAGGAAACACATGCTGGATTCTAGCGTTTTAGGCTTGTAAGTATGGAGTATATCATATTTGCTGCGCATTGTGCAGGTAATCCTGTCCTTGACACCGTCTTCATGCTATGCAGTGGCCTTTGTTACTTTTATATCTTTATTATGATATAGACTATGCAGTTAACAAACATACTGTATATATGTAAAAATGTTTGAGGATGAGCTGTAAAGGGAACTTGCATAGGATACACGCAGGGCCGCCATCAAGGGGGACAGCAATATACTTGTAGGGGGCCTGTGCGTCCCGCACCCCCCTACAGCAGCATAATGAAATACATTTTTTAGCATCCAGCTGCTGGCCTGCGCGCCGCCCACAACAGAGAAGCACTACCTGCAGCCCTGCACACAAGCCATCGAACCCGGGACACTGATTCCTGCGCACAGGAGTTGCATTGCCGCGGCATGCAGAGCTGGCCATAAAGTGTGATCTTAGCTGTGCATGTGCGGCTTGGATCACATTACCTGCTGACAAGCGAGGGGGTATTTATGAAAGAAATTATCTCTAGTGTATCATCTGTTACAAAATCCACTGACAGGTAGGGCTTTTATATTTAATCAGTTTACTACAACGTTAACACTGAATGTGATTGCATACATGTAGTGTAATTAAAAGTGGGTGGATTTAAAATGATCGTGGTAAACACCTCAATGTTTTTTGGGGAAAAAGTTTGTATTTGGTTTTCCAGATACCCCACCCTCAAATCTTATTTATACCTGTCATGTTATAAAATTCTTCTATTTTTAATGTCCGTTCATATGCTGTACAAGATTGCAGATGTGTTTAAACAGACTTTGAAAATGTTAGAAGAAACTGTTAGAGGTTATGGCTATGTTAGAGACTAGTTTTTGCTCTGTTGTATATTGTGGGTGCATGTGAAGAAGAGCAAAGTGGACTTGCCCCTCCATGTATTAATTCTCAGTTTATATGTTGGTTCACAGACACTGGCCCTTAGATCTAGTATGGCACTTTGCCCCTTTGATTTGTAGCATAAAATGCACACCAAAGACTACTCCTGCCATACAATGCATTCTAGGGGATTGCCCTCCTTGTTTAATGCATCCCAAAACAAGGCATGCCCTTTTGTTTTGTTTTTGTTCCCCCATAAGATGCAAAGTGTTTCTGGATAATTTGCTGACTAATGCTCACCCTGAGGTTGCAGGTTTATACTCCTCTTGCATCACATTTTATTTTTTTCTTCAGCAGTATGTTCTATTTCTAAACCCATTTTCCAGCTCTCAGCATATTGTGAATCTTCACTCGCCTGCACCACAGTACATTGTACCTGCCTGAGGCCTCCTGCCTAGAGTCATATCTGGTGGGTTCAGCCTCTTTCACACAGGGTGGACGTTTGCAGCGGATCTGCCCGCTCAGCAGGGGATCCCTCTCCGCTGATCACCGATGAGCAGGCGGATGACAGGTCCGTGTTCGCTCCGCTGATGCAGAGTGGACAGGGACAAAGCCTGCTGTTCTCTATAGGGGGGTCCTATGGCAAAAGGACCATTTGTCCGTTTCCATCTAACTGTCATCTGATCCAATCTGCTGGACGGATGGATCCCCATCTGTTTTGTTTTTAGCAGACCAGATTGGATGCTGATGGGTGCCAGCGGACACCTGTCTGCTGTCATCAGCCACTCCATAGAGAAAAATTGATGGTTCCAATCTAAACGTCCATGTGAAAGGGGCCATGGGGTGGTGACCGCATGTTCTTTTTAACTGACTGTGAAATGCCAGTAGGGAATAAAGTACCGGTAGCTGCTGGATTTTTCAGCATTCTAAGGGGTAATCATGATTCCTTGGGACCCTGTAATTTTGCAGACAGTCCTGAAAAATCTGCGACATTGGATTTGTTTTGGGATAGTTGGATAGTAGATATAGTTTGAAAGTTTCGATCAACTGATGGATGAGGCTTCATATTTACAACCATACATAATTGTAATTATTACAATTCCGTCTTTCCCTTTAGGCAAATGTTAAAAATACAAATGTAGGTCAATCTCCTATCACAAATGTGCTTTTTATTTTGTGCAGTGATGCTAGTGGAAATCCGAAATCCGAGTATTTTGCTTTTCATGTCATGTGTAGAATTTCCGAAGCAACAAACCAAATGTGTATGCCCTTGCCTCCGGGTAAGTACAACAAATTGATTAAACAACCTACTTATGAAGCCAGACCATTGCTCAGTATCATATTGTAGACTCGGATAAGCCATAGGTTGTACATACATTCTTACCACATGCTTGCCACTAGTTCATTGTACTTTTATATTTGCATAAACTGCTCCTTTTTTTTACGTGTGAGCTCATTTTAAAACCTTGAAACAGGTAGTTTACCCATAGCAATCTATCCAACATCATTTTTTATTTTAAAACCTGCACTGGACCTGTTACAGCTGGAATCGGGTAGACTGCTATAAGCAACATCTATATTTCTTTTTCTTTATTCAGGCTTTATAAATAAACCATATTTGATACTTTTTTTTTAAATGTGGAATGCTAGAACCCCAGTCAGATTTTATTCTATCTCTGTTCCTGTTACAGATTTGTCCCCTTACTTCCCAACCAGTGTCAACAGGACAAGAAGTGAGGAATATCTGACAGAGCTCTTTATAGCTGTAAAAACCTAACGTGTTTTAATCCCTCGCCATTATCTAAAGCTAAAAAGCTTAAAAAGCTTAACATACACTTTAAGTGTTACAAACATTTAAAATATATTTCATTCAAAATAATTTTTTTATTTGTATCTTTATGACAAAATTGACAAACTTTAAAAACATCAGTTTCTGCAGCATAGCTGTGTATGCTTACTATTGGAATAGATTGCACAAAGATATATCAATACAACAACGAGCAACCAAGACCAGTCAATGCTGATATCTAGCCACTTTATTAACCCCCCTGGCGGTATTCCCGAGCGTGACTCGGGGTGGGTTTTTCATGTTGCGATCGGTAACCCTGAGTCACGCTCGGGGTAGATATGCAGAGCCTGCAGCGTGCGCTGGCTTACCTTGTTCTGGATCCAGCGATGTCAGCACGCTGTGTGAGCGAGCGGGTCCTCGCTCGATTCACACAGCGTCCTCCTGTGCCGCCGATCTCCGTTCCCTGCGACGTTACGACGCACGGGAGCGGAGATCGGCGCCAAATTCAAAAAAGTAAACAAACACTATACATACAGTATACTGTAATCTTATAGATTACAGTACTGTATGTAAAAAAAGCACACACCCCTTGTCCCTAGTGGTCTGCCCAGTGTCCTACATGTCATTTTATATAATAAAAACCTTTCTTTCTGCCTGAAAACTGTAGATTGTCCATAGCAACCAAAAGTGTCTTTTTATGTCAAAAATGGTTTTAGATCAGCTAGAAAACAGTGATAATAAATTATAATCACTTGCAGAATTGTGCGATAGCGATTTCCGGGGAAATTCGTCATAAAAAAAAAAATAATGACAGCAACAATTCTGCAACTGAGAAAATGTCAGTGATTTTGAGTTGATTACATTATTGAATAATTTTTATTTTAATTATATTATTACTTGCTATAATTATTTATAATTATTATATTATAATTTAAAATTTTGTTTTAAAAAAAGTCATACCCGGGATGCCTATTAGATTCTTGTTTGGTCAGATTTAAGTGAGTTATTCCTAAAAATCACAGGCCTACAGTATAAAACACCAAATTTCCTTGCAAATAATTGTACCGCTTTCAGCATGATTTTTCAGACAGAATCATACCGCCAGGGTGGTTAAAGCAGAAAGTCATTCAAAAAGTGCAGTCCCACTGGTTTTCTCGCACCCACCCCAGTCTGTAACGGAGTTACCATTTATTTGGGGGGGAACAGAGTACTAATAAATAAATATAAATAAATTTTATATATATATATATATATATATATATATATATATATATATATATATATATATATATATATATATATATATATATATATATACGCTCCTGGCTGCCAAGCTCTAGATCTATGAACAATCTTGTCTCTCCTCACCTCTATGGCAAACCATGTGAACCGCCGGATCGTTACCCAGGCTCTACGGTGAGAATGTTGAGCCCGATAAACACCGGCGAGCAGTGCTGCATCTAAAAGCTATTCAGCGGCTCATCAGATGCTCGGATCACTTTTAGTAAAAAGAGAATTGTCGGCTGAAAATTAAACCCTGCTGCTTGCCCACGGCAGGGCTAAATGCTAAAAAAAAAAAAAAAATATGCCCGGCCCCTGGGACATGCAGTCGGGCAATTATTTGCGCATCCCTGGTATAGAGTTCCGGACACAATTTCACTTTTTAAATATAAATACCCCTGTAATACACAAGCTTAATGTATTCTAGTAAAGTTAGTCTGTAAACTAAGGTCCGTTTTGTTAGGTTGTTACAGCATTTAGACACTTTATAAAATAGAAATTGACTGGGGCCATCTTAAGTGTGGGCATCATGAAGCCAGACTGTATGACTTCCTGGATTTAAGCTTTGCAGATCTTGCACATGCTCAGTGCTGCACAAGCAGTGTAATAGGTTTCAGATCAGGTTTCAGCACCTGTACTGTCCAAGTCGCATGATTCTTCGAGACTGGGGCGTGCACAGACTCCTGGAAAGTTACTACATTCCCAGGAGTCTGTGCGGTGTAGGTTAGGAGGCTTAAGCACCTAGGTGCAGGAAGAGGGAAGATTAACTATTCTGCCTAGCAACAACACTTTGAAGGCATCTAAAAAAAAAAAAATTTTCTTAAAGGACTAATGACATTTTTTTAAAACTACTGATGTAATGTTATATTTATGGGTGGAACTCCGCTTTAAGTCAGCCTGGTTAACCCTTCATAGAAACCACTAAAACTTGATCATTTTTAGTAGTTTAAATAAACTCGTTGCATACCTAGGCAATGCAAGCTGCAGATACAATGACAATATGGATAAGCAAAGCATAACTACAGCTTGTCAAAACAACCATTGGACCCAGAGATGTAACAATCCTGTCTTGACTTTTTTTTAATTTTTATAGATAAGCAATCACACAACCTCTGTTCTCCGCTGCATAAAAAGTTTAGAGAGCCAGGTAGAGACTGCAGGGGGGGTGTCAGCAGTAAGGATGAGCTCCAGCGTGTTTGCATGGTACACGTGCAGAGCCCGCCAGGAAGTCTGCACGGCGATGCGCTAATCACAGCCAGGGAGACATTTTTTAACGCATGGTACAACAAACCCATATCAGAAATATGAAATGTGGGGTATCATTTATTAATAACTTAATAGCTATTAGGGGGTGTGGTAGAGGACAAGATACTTTTAACAGGAAAAGTTGAGCTTTATATATTCCACCATTTTTAATTCTATGTTTACCGATCCTTTTGACTTGTGGTTTTCACTGAAAGTAACCTCAGTGTATTTCTACTTTTTACATTGGAGGGTTGTAAGAATTCGTTTGATTTAGGTATAAAAAGCTGTTGCAATCTCCTATGATGCTTAACTGAAAATTGTTTAATTTGTAGTCAAAATCTATTCTCTAGCAACCAATCCTGTGTGTTTTTTTTTTTTTTTTTAATAGGATTTCAGACATTGCATCTGTTTTTAGCCCTGCGATGCCTGCCCCTTGCCAATTTACTGCATTACATAGACAGCGGAGCTTTGCCATTGACTGAGGCATTCGTTGTTAAACTTCTCAAAGGTAAGCTGGCCTTTAAGTTCTGCATTAAGTAAAAAAATAACTTCTGTGATGAGCTAACAGCTGAGTCTGATCTCGATCCAGCACTGTGCAAGAGAGCAGCAGCGCTGCACCCTATCCCTTCTCGCTGGGCATGGTTGCAGCAGTGGGAGCACTTGGCTCTTGCTGCTGTCAATCAAATCCTGTGAGGAAGGAGCAGGGAGGTGGGGCTGAGCCACACTGTGTGAGCCCGCACGAGTGTCCCAAAAGTAAGTGGTTTGTTATGGGGGCACTCGATGGGGAGGAAGTATCCAGAGTGCTGGCTTTGGAAACCTCAGACGGTTAAAGAGAGCCGATCACATTCTCCTGTTATTGAAAATGTGGATGCAGAAAATCTGCATCCAATTTGCAATAGTTTGAACCTGGCCTAAAGGTTGTGGTTAAGCTATGATTAAGTAATAGTGTGAAACACGTCAATGTTTTTTCCTTTTCTACTGTGGTTTGTATTTTTTTGATCCTATTTTACTATTGAAGGCAAATATTTTTTGGAGTGCGGCCTGTCCAGAAATCTTTTTTTTTTTTTTTTTCATTGCTAAAGGTTTGTGCAGCAAACTTTAAACAAGCCTCACCATGTTTTTTTTCTTGCGTGGTGAGCATGCATACAGGGCCATGACGTTTAAGTTCATTAATTATTGTTTTCTTTGAAACAATTGTACCTGCTAATTTCAGGTCTTTCTGAAGCTCTCCATAAGTGATCCTTGGCTCTTGGACAACTCTTCTGAGAATTTTTTTTTCACTCCTCTGTCAAATCTTTTGCGAGAATCACCTGGTCACGGCCAGGTTATGGTGAAATTATGTTCTTTCCACTTCTGGATTATGGCCCCAACAGTGCTCACTAGAACATACAGAAGTTTAGAAATCTTTCTGTAACCAATGGCCATCAGTATGTTTTGCAACAATAAGGTTGCAAAGGTATTGAGAGAGCTCTTCGCTTTTACCCCATCATGAGAGGTTTCTTGTGTGACACCTTGATATAGGCCATCAGTTGCGTCTGAATCGGCTGATATTAATTTTTCACTGGTAAGGGACAGTATTGCTTTCTCTATTACTGATAGATTTCAGGTGGTGTTTTGGCTTTCCATGTCTTTTTGCACCTCCATTTTCTTCATGTGTTTCAATACGGTTTCCCTGTGTTATTCCATTTTATTACACATAACTTAATTTCTGAACTTTATTTGTTTTGATTTCTTTGTATGGATTGCATGGGTTGTTACTGACATTTAGTGAAAATTTCATGTCAATATATTTACCTAGAAAAATGGTGATGTGTACTATACGTGTGTGTATTATTATAATTTTTTTTTTTTCTACAGAACTGGATGACAGTGAAGAAAATGAAAAACTCAAATATAGCATAATAATACGTCTTCCAGAAGTGAGTATAGACACCCCCCCCCCCCAAAAAAAACTGCTTTTAAATGCAGCATAAAAGTATTACCTTTTTTAATTGTAATTTCCCCCTTTCTTCCAGTGCATATTGGCAACCGTTTATTTAATTCCTCCTTGTAAAAGTTTTGAAATGGGAAACGTGTAAACAGATGCCCTTTTCTGCTTCACAATTGTGTTGGACTGGGGAAAGAGTAGTGTTATGCCCCATTAAGAAATTCTCATTCGATGTGGCAAACCACGGCACTAACTTGCACATTGGTGATGACAAGGTGCCAGGGGTGTGGTATTGACCTTATGGCCACAAAGTATTGGACCTGGATGATACTGGATATCTTCCAAACCAGAAGTTATGTGGCAGCCACAGACTTCAGAGCAACTTACAGGCAGGTTGCACAAAAGTAGAAAGGCGAGAGCAGCTAATCGTCCTACTAAAATGTAATTTGGATGGCTTCCAAAGCAGCAAGACCTCTATTGAGCTTGCCATCCTACATATCAATGTAGATGGCATACCCGCTATTTGTAGAATGATTCATACATATCCTATACATGGCTAAACTAAACATTATGCATGAATGGAATTCTTCTACTCCTCCAGGATTTGTGGCTGTCATTAGGGATGTGAATCACCAATGCATAAAGAAAAAATGGAATAAATGGCTTGCTCATTCTTGCTGTACTGTATGACCCAACATTGCTGTTTAATATAGCACTTACCTTTTTGATTTCATCTGTGAAATATCCTAGGTAGCTGAAGCCGAAACATAAACCATATTTTTCTGATGTCTCTTCTTTTTCTGTTAGTTTTACTGTCTAAGCTCTTCCTGGTGTTCATTCTACAAGTGTAATAGAGAGAGAGAGATGCTCTGACCCACTCTGCACACATGGATGATCCATTCGGGGTTGTCAGGGATGATCGGTGCAGCGGTGGGGGCCCATCTTCTCATCCAGAGGTCTCTTTGGTTCGCCGCATCCAAAGAAGGGGGGGTGCCGCCACTGACGGGAGAAGTGACAGTGATATCACAGCTCCTGTGGCTGGGCCGGCACGCCTGGAGGGATGCTGGGAAAGCCGGTGAGGTGACAGTCTCAGACAAGTAAATAAAAAGTGGTAGCAAAGTGGCACCACTGGCTCTGCAATAGATGAGTCATCAATCAGAGCCTGGCAGAGAAGTGAGCAAAGGAAGTTTTTCTTTTGTGAGATCGTCTGAGCTATCACTGCACTGGCATCCCCGGCATTCCTTCAGACTTCCAAACTGCCCCCACTAACCACCAGGACCCCTCCCCCACAGAGCACCAGGACCCCCAATCCCCCCCCCCCCCCTGCTGAGCACCAGAACACCCATCTCTCCCCACTCAGCACCAGGGCCACCCATCTCTCCCCACTAAGCATTAGGACCCCCCCCCCCCATATCCCCTGCTGATCATCAGTGCTCCCTTTTGCCCCCCTTGAAGACAAAGCTGCATTCTTTTAAGCAGGCATGCAGGGTTGGTCTAACTGTGGATATGCTCAAATGCAGTGTGTGTGTGTGTGTGTGTGTGTGTGGTGTGTGTGTGTGTAATATATATATATATATATATTATATATATATATATATATATATATATATATATATATATATATATATATATATCTCATTTTATCTATATATAATAATCTATATATATATATCTCTTATTTTATCTATATATAATAATCTTTTCTTATGACTTTAAATAATGTATCAACACCGATCTCTAAAACTATAAAGTTTCAGCTGAATGATTTTAGGGCATATAAGGGCATAGTAGGTTTTACTGCAAGCGGTATATTAAGTACAGTCATTTCTGTAAAAGATCAGTAGATTGTTAATTTTCCCTGATTGGATGCCAGAATAAAATGAGTGTTGGGGACAGAAGACTCCAGGATTTCCTGTTTATCATTATTACCTGTAGGGAAATCGATGTCAAAGGTGTTAAGTGGACTGTCAACCACAGGATGTAACTGAGAAAATTCCATATTGTCACGCTGTTTATCTAATTTCCAGAACATTTCTGAAAAGGTCCATCGTTTGTGGGATCATGCTATCAGCAATAACTTTATTGCAATGAAGTATGTGAGAAAATTACTCTTCAGGCTTAATAATAAGGAGGTAAATTGTGAAACCATTGTGTGTGTGTGTATATTGTACTGTTTTTATTTTTTTTCTGCAAGTGATTCGTTTTTAAAGTCCTTTGAAAATAAAATGTTGCCAGGTTTTTGTTACATACGTGCATGAGTGCTGTTTTCCTGTTGTACACAAAAAAAACTATATCCCCAGTACTGCATACAGTTCTAAAATGGATTACATTCAATATGTTCCCTCAAAATTCTACAATACTCCATAATGACAACCTTGAAGGAAGTGTGTTTGAAATCTTTGCAAACTTATTAAAAAAAAAAAAAAAAAAAAATTTACATGTACATAAGTATTCACAGCCTTTGAAGCACCTTTGGCACCAATTACAGCCTTAAGTCTTTCTGAGTATGATGCTACAAGCTTGGCACACCTATTTTTGGGCAGTTTCTCCCATTCTTCTTGGCAGGACCACTCAAGCTCCAACGCTGCACAGTTACTTTTAGATCTCTCCAGAGACCAATCGGGTTCAAGTCTGGACTTTGGCTGTGCCACTCAAGGGCATTCAGAGTTATCCTGTAGCCACTCCTTTTGTTATCTTGGCTTTGTGCTTAGGGTCGTTTTCCTGTTAGAAGATGAACCTTCGCCCCAGTCCGAGGTCCAATGTGCTCTGAAGCAGGTTTTTATCAAGGATCTCTCTGTACATTGCTGCATTCATCTTTCCCTCGATCCTGACTAGTCTCCCAGTTCCTGCCGCTGAAAAACCTCCCCACAGCATGATGCTTATACCACCATGCTTCACTGTAGGGATGTTATTGGCCAACTGATGAGCAGTGCCTGGTTTCCTCCAGGCATAATGCTTGCCATTGAGGCCAAAGAGTTCAATCCTTTTTTTCATCAAACCAGAGAATTTTGTTTGTGTTCTGTCCTTCAGGTGCCTTTTGGCAAACTCCAGGCGGGCTGTCATGTGCCTTTTACTGAGGAGTGGCTTCCATCTGGCCACTCTACCGTACAGGCAGTGTCGGCTGCTCCATAAGCGCAGGGGCGCCGCCCCCATCCATGCGTCCAACCCCCTGATCTACTTACAGGGTGATCTACATATGACCCACTGTCTATCTGACTTGAGGGGGGTGTGCCCTCCCCCCACAAATAGTGAGCACCAGCCGCCACTGCATACGGGCTTGATTGGTGGAGTACTGCAGACATGGTGGTTCTTTTGGAACATAGAGAAACGCTGGAGCTCTGTCAGTGTCTACCGGGTTCGTGGTCACCTCCCTGACTAAGGCCCTTCTCCCCGGAACGCTCATTTTGGCCAAACGGCCTGCTCTAGGAAGAGTCCTAGTAGTTCCAAACTTCTTCCATTTATAGATGATGGAGGCCACTGTGCTCATTGGGGCCTTCAATGCTGCCGAACTTTTTAGGTACCCTTCCCCGGATCTGTGCCTTGATACAATCCTGTCTGAGGTCTAGACGACTCCTTGAACTTTATGGTTGGTTTATGCTCTGATGTGCACTGTTGGCTGTGGGACCTTTATATAGACAGGTGTGTGCCTTTGAAAATCATGTCCAATAAACTGAATTTACCACAGGTCAACTCAATCAAGTTGTAGAAACATCTCGAGGATGATCAGTGGAAACAGGATGCACCTATGCTTATTTTGAGTGTCATGGCAAAGACAAATTTCAAGCAAACTTTCACCTTGTCATTATGGGGTAGTATTTGTAGAATTTTTTTGTAAAATAATCGATTTAATCCACTTTGGAATAAGGCTGTAACATAACAAAATGTGGAAAAAGTGAAGTGCTGTGAATACTTTCCGGATACACTGTATATGTTACATTGCATTCCAAGTATCAACTTCCAACAGCAAAGGAAGCCGAATCTGTATATGTATTGTGACAGTTGGGCAGTGAATGTTGGTTCCTGGTTCCTGCCCAGAAGCATAACTAGAACCTTCAGGGCCCTGATGCAATAAACCATACAGGTCCCACCCCCTGACCCCCTGCCAGGGGCTCCTTACGGTGGCAAAATGCAAGGGCCTGCAACTTGTCCTGCACTGAGCTCCAGGATTCAGCACAGAGTGCCCTATGCTGCCATCGGCTCTGGGGCCCCCCCACAGTGGCAGAACACCAGGGCCCGGTCCCAAGTGTGACCCTGGTAGTTCCGCCACTGTTCCTGCCATAGAGCATTATACAAAAAATATAGCGTTGAATATACCTGCAAATGTCAAATCTGTCTTTAGAAATGGTGGGAGTTATAAAAAAAAGCCCTATTATTGAATTTATGTTGACAAATGTAGTAATTATGTGCATCTCAAAAAAAAGTTCAAACAACTATAAATTAATCTTAATATCATCTGCTTTCTGCAGGAGAAATTGAGACATCTGTCGCACTTAATTACTCGTTTTAAACCTGAAACAATATAATGAATTGGCTACAAAATGCACATGGAATGTGCGCACTTATGCAAAATCGCAAGCATTTTGCTTGTGTCATCACCAGCAGAGGGTAACATTTGGTTTAATTAGGGGAAAAAAGTTGGCATGCAAAATAAAATAAACTTTTTTTTTTTATTATTAACTTTTCATTGTACCAACAAACTGTATAAACGTATATGGATGGTATTGAAAATACCACATGAATAGTATGAGATAATCCAAGACGTTAAAATGATGCAGCATGTTCACCGGTCAAGATGTTTTATTTTTAGTTTTAAAATAAAGATTTAAACACCATAAAAAAAAAATCAAACAATGTAATCATAAAACTATGGCTCTGACAGGAGGGAAGAACCCCCATTACAGGATATTAATATTTAAATCACTACAGCCATCTTCTGAGGCTAATGTCTTCTGTGTTCAGATAATTTTTCCTCCTGAAGTGAAATACATTTTAATTCTAGAGTGTAAAACTACAGAATGTGGTGTTTAAACATGTATGCAGAGCAATAGCTACGTACATATTGTAAATATACAGTACAATGTGTGTCTTCATAAAAAAGGATTTTTTTTAAAGTATGGAAATCTTTAGACTACTGTGTTTAAAATAATTAACATTTCAATGCTGCCATTCTATTTCTATCCAGGTAACTCGTCAGTCACTAACTGACTGCTCTCCACTCTGCATCAATTTTCTTCCACTAAATTATTTGATCATGATGCTATCGGACGTGGAAGATAGAGGTAACACTTTACATCACAGAAGCAATATTATTGGTAGTTTTACAAATCTGATTCAGTTTCAGATTATATTTTCTGTAGCTATCTAATAACCGGTTATTATAATAATAAATGACCATCATCAAGTATATGAAATTTATACAGCTCTATAAATGTCAGAGAGCTTTGTAGACTAGAATTAAAAATGTCATATGGGTACAGTGCTGCATGATTGTGCAATTGTCATTCAGAGTGCTACAGGACTGAAAGCTGAAAATTTGCCTGGGCAGGAAGGGGGTAAAAGTGCTCAATAGGCACGTGGTTAACCACTTAAGCCACGGACAAATATGCTGATAAATGCCGAAAGGCGTTTTTACAATTCGGCACTGCGTCGCTTTAACAGACAATTGCGCGCTCATGCGACGTGGCTCCCAAACAAAATTGGCATCCTTTTTTTTCCCCCACAAATAGAGCTTTCTTTTGGTGGTATTTAATCACCTCTGCGGTTTTTATTTTTTGCGCTATAAAAAAAAAAAAGAGCGACAATTTTGAAAAAAATGCTATATTTTTTGCTGTGATAAATATCCCCCAAAAACATATATAAAACATTTTTTTTCCTCAGTTTAGGCCGATACGTATTCTTCTACCTATTTTTGGTAAAAAAAAATCGCAATAAGCATTTATCGGTTGGTTTGCGCAAGATTTATAGCGTTTACAAAATGGGGGATAGTTTTATTGCACTTTTTATAATTTTTTTTTTTTTTTTACTACCATCGGCGGCGATCAGCGATTTTTTTTTCGTGACTGCGACATTATGGCGGACACTTCGGACAATTTTGACACATTTTTGGGACCATTGTCATTTTCACAGCAGAAAATGCATTTAAATTGCATTGTTTATTGTGAAAATGACAGTTGCAGTTTGGGAGTTAACCACAGGGAGCGCTGTAGAAGTTAGGGTTCACCTAGTGTGTGTTTACAACTGTAGGGGGGGTGTGACTGTAGGACTGACGTCATCGATCGAGTCTCCCTATAAAAGGGATGACTCGATCGATGCAGCCGCCACAGTGAAGCACGGGGAAGCCGTGTTTACATACGGCTCTCCCCGTTCTTCAGCTCCGGGGAGCGATCGCGACGGAGCGGCTATAAACGAATAGCCGCGCCGTCGTCCCGGATCGCTCCCCACGGGAATCCGACCGCCGCATGTAGCGGGGGGGTCCCGATCGGACCCCCGACCCGTGGAAAGGCAATTGTACGCCCATTTGCCTATACGTGCCATTCTGTGGACGTACATATACATGCGGCGGTCGGGAAGTGGTTAAAGTGGAGGTAAACACTTGCATATACCCAGTAATGTGAACAGCCTCAGATGATTCATAGGGGTGAAACAAATTTCCCTACATAAGTTTTACATGTATCTCTGCAGTCTTCAGCTTTTATATATATTATTTAGAAAGTTCAGATCGTGTTAGATTTTCTCTTCTTGTTCAGCACTGCAGTGAAGCCTGTGCATACAGCCAAGACAGCTGATTGGAGGAAAGGCACACTCCCCCTCTCCTCATAGGTAGAGACTCTCAGAACTGTTCGTTGAATAGTTCAGCACGCTGCTAATCTATTTATAGCCTCCTCCTAAAACAAAACTCGCTTGCCGTTAAGCGAGATAAAAACAGACCATGTCAGAAGTTATCAGGCTGATAACAGAAGAACAGAGCAGGAGACCGCAGAGATGTGTGCCCAGGTCAAATTTCATGAATCGGGTTTACATCCACTTTAAACCTCATCTATCTAGTATGTGGTGTTCTCTTTGGTATGAATGTGTGTGGTGTCATCATGCCAAGATCAAAATGGCTTTCTAAGGTCCTCAAAAAGCAGGCTGTGAATTCCTATATATCATCAAGAAATAATAATTTAAAATCAATTATTCCACTGTAAGTAAAAAATTCAGCCAAAGAGCTAACCATCTGATGTTTAAAAGAAGTCTCCTCCAAAGGTGCCTAAATTTCATTGGGGATTTGCAGGTAACTCTGGCCACAGTTGGTGTGAGAGTGCATGTATCTACACTCAGAGAATGCACCAATTAAACCTGCATGGGAGTTTGCAAGAAAAATCGTTCCTGTCTTATAAGGACATTAGAGAAAAATTACAGTTGCCATTAAACATGGGGGGCAAAGACCCAGGCGTTCTGTAGAAATGAGCCGTAGACTGCTGGGGAGTTGTGTGGCCACAGGACCTGTAGACCTATTTGGCCCAAACCTAAGAAAGCATTTCATGGGAGGAACCGCATAACATGACTGAAGCATGGTGATGTAAATGTTATAGTTTTAGGTTGCTTTGCTGCTTTAGGGCCAGGGCAGTTTACAGTCAAAATCGACTATAAATTATGGTTTGTATCAGTTTACTTGATGAGAATGTGAGGACATGTGTGTAAAAAGTTGACATTGAAAAAAGGCAATGGATCTTTTAACACCATACTGATCTGAAGCACACTAGAAAATCCAGCAACTAATGTCTTGGGGAAAACTAACAAATTTAATGTTTAGACTGGATTAGTCAAAGCCCTAATTTCTTGTCAAATTCGTTTTACGAAAGGCAAATCCACTTTGCACTGAAAGTGCACTTGGAAGTGCAGTCGCTGTAAATCTGAGGGGTAGATCTGAAATGAGGGGAAGCTCTGCTGATTTTATCATCCAGTCATGTGCAAGCTAAAATGCTGTTTTACTGTTTTTGCATGTCCCCCTCGGCTCTACAGCGACTGCACTTCCAAGTACACTTTCAGTGCAATTTCAAGTGCACTTTGCACTTGTAGTGTAAAGTGGATTTGCCTTTCGTAAATAACCCCCTTAGTGTCAATATGGGGCAAAAAAAAAAAAAAAAACAGTTGGAGGATAGTCGGGCCACTGACCTGCAATGCAATAGAAATATATACCTGTGCTCAAAGGGTTTATCCAGAGCATCTAGTGTTAGTATGGTCACCCCCCTTTGGCACCTGGTGTATTATACAGGGAGTGCAGAGTTATTAGGCAAATGAGTATTTTGACCACATCATCCTCTTTATGCATGTTGTCTTACTCCAAGCTGTATAGGCTCGAAAGCCTACTACCAATTAAGCATATTAGGTGATGTGCATCTCTGTAATGATAAGGTGTGTGGTCTAATGACATCAACACCCTATATCAGGTGTGCATAATTATTAGTCAACTTCCTTTCCTTTGGCAAAATGGGTCAAAAGAAGGACTTGACAGGCTCAGAAAAGTCAAAAAAAAGTGAGATATCTTGCAGAGGGATGCAGCACTCTTAAAATTGCAAAGCTTCTGAAGCGTGATCATCGAACAATCAAGCGTTTCATTCAAAATAGTCAACAGGGTCGCAAGAAGCATGTGGAAAAACCAAGGCGCAAAATAACTGCCCATGAACTGAGAAAAGTCAAGCGTGCAGCTGCCAAGATGCCACTTGCCACCAGTTTGTCCATATTTCAGAGCTGCAACATCACTGGAGTGCCCAAAAGCACAAGGTGTGCAATACTCAGAGACATGGCCAAGGTAAGAAAGGCTGAAAGACGACCACCACTGAACAAGACACACAAGCTGAAACGTCAAGACTGGGCCAAGAAATATCTCAAGACTGATTTTTCTAAGGTTTTATGGACTGATGAAATGAGAGTGAGTCTTGATGGGCCAGATGGATGGGCCCGTGGCTGGATTGGTAAAGGGCAGAGAGCTCCAGTCCGACTCAGACGCCAGCAAGGTGGAGGTGGAGTACTGGTTTGGGCTGGTATCATCAAAGATGAGCTTGTGGGGCCTTTTCGGGTTGAGGATGGAGTCAAGCTCAACTCCCAGTCCTACTGTCAGTTTCTGGAATACACCTTCTTCAAGCAGTGGTACAGGAAGAAGTCTGCATCCTTCAAGAAAAACATGATTTTCATGCAGGACAATGCTCCATCACACGCGTCCAAGTACTCCACAGCGTGGCTGGCAAGAAAGGGTATAAAAGAAGAAAAACTAATGACATGGCCTCCTTGTTCACCTGATCTGAACCCCATTGAGAACCTGTGGCCCATCATCAAATGTGAGATTTACAAGGAGGGAAAACAGTACACCTCTCTGAACAGTGTCTGGGAGGCTGTGGTTGCTGCTGCACGCAATGTTGATGGTGAACAGATCAAAACACTGACAGAATCCATGGATGGCAGGCTTTTGAGTGTCCTTGCAAAGAAAGGTGGCTATATTGGTCACTGATTTGTTTTTGTTTTGTTTTTGAATGTCAGAAATGTATATTTGTGAATGTTGAGATGTTATATTGGTTTCACTGGTAAAAATAAATAATTGAAATGGGTATATATTTTTTTTTTGTTAAGTTGCCTAATAATTATGCACAGTAATAGTAGTCACCTGCACACACAGATATCCCCCTAAAATAGCTAAAACTAAAAACAAACTAATAACTACTTCCAAAAATATTCAGCTTTGATATTAATGAGTTGTTTGGGTTCATTGAG
This sequence comes from Rana temporaria, assembly GCF_905171775.1. Classification (NCBI taxonomy): domain Eukaryota; kingdom Metazoa; phylum Chordata; class Amphibia; order Anura; family Ranidae; genus Rana; species Rana temporaria. The sequence continues at coordinate 137,853,015 of NC_053491.1, forward strand.
AACATGGTTGTTGTTCAATAATAAAATGAATCCTCAAAAATACAACTTGCCTAATAATTCTGCACTCCCTGTATACATGTACAAGCTATTGGGATTTGAGTACAGGTATATGTTACTGTAATTTTTATCTTATTTCTCAATCATACATGTCTAGATTCATAAAGTTGGACCTGTTTTATTAGATTGTAGTATTCTAATGTATGGTCCACTTTGAGATGTTCTGTGTGTGTGTACGAATATAGTGTGTAGAATCGGTTTATTATTCTTTAGAAAATATTTAATGTTTTTCTCTTTTGGTATTTCAGCTTTGAATCCCTTTGAAGAAGACAACATAGATGCTGCATTTCTCGAAGAAATTGCCTTAAAACGAACATCCGTTCTTCTTGGCCTTCATTAGTACTAGAAATTGCTCATTCTAATGACACTTGCCCACCTATGCTGCATTCATAAAGGAACACTAACCTCTTTCCTGTGACTTGGGTTGAAAGCATGTGGTTTAATACATGAATGTGGCACAGATATCCAAACTTGGATGACGGCTACTGCTATTGTGGTCAGGCATCTTTTGCCATCTGAAATGTCTATGGATTTCTGTTATACAGTATGATGTAGTGTGTAGGCTGAAAAACACTGATTTTGCACAGTAAGGCATTTACATTAAATGCCATTTTTCTTAAAGGAAAATTTGAATGAGATGTGTAAAAACTGTAAAATGTTTACATACTGAAATGTAAGCTTCATTACAACAGATTGTTTTGAGAGCTATGCACAAAATCATGATTTTAATCATTCATCATTTTTGCTGTTACCTTTATAAATTATTCTATACTGTATCTTGTTGAAGCATAATCCTTTTTAAATGCATTATTTCTATTTATTCGAGTTTTGAAGTGACCACATAATGTGAGTTGTTAAATATGACCTTGATCTTATTTGTGTCCTGATTAACTGAGGTCTGTAACCTTTTTCTGGACTAATTTCGTTCCTCAGATATTTAAAAATATTGCATTTTTGTTAAACACTTGGAGCACAATGTGTTTGATACTTATAAGACCGACAACACTTCCAGGGGAAGCTTAATTTTTTGTGTATATACATATTTTTGGCTGTTCTTGAGATTGGATCTTTTGGAATGATAGAGCAGGATAACTAGGGAAATCAACACTCCCATCCCCACTAAAGCGGCGTCAGTCAGGAAATTCCACTTTTAGTTTCACAAATATGAAAGCAAGACTGCGTTATTACATGTTCATAAGAACAGTGTGTACAATTCAGTCACTCCTGATTTTCTGGAAAGTTTAATCACAGGTCAAATTATGCATTATTTTTATCATGTAACTAATTTATAAATGCAAAGGTCAGGTTAAAGTTATAACTTGTGAAATTAATATTCTGTTTCTTTACCAGGTATGGTGATTCCCCCCCCCCCCTTGTAAATAACATATTTTGCTGTATGGTAACATACAAGGGATTTGCCAGCAATTCATGCTAAATGAAATCCTATTTCCGTTTCCCACTATACCCCTAGCAAGGTATATACTCACTCCACACATCACCTCCGCTGCAGGAGTCCACCCTGATTAAGTTCTGATATCCAAGCTCACCCAGATGGATAATGTCACTACTTTCTTTAACATGGCAGTGTTCAGGTCTTGTCATTTTCTGCCCAGACCTGATCGCCATCGCATGAGGAGGTCACATTGTTTCTCGTATCTGGAAGACCCAGTGCATTAGAGCAAATGGAGCGATGTCTCAGACATATTAAATAGTTGGCATAGGAGCATGCATGGGTTTAGTATACCTGGCTGGGGAGGAATAAAGGAGAGCTGTAAGGATTGGGTTTGTATTCCTTTTGATAATGGTATTTTAAAACTTTTTTGAACTGCTTTGCCCTCCAAATATTTGCTGGGAGTCTCCAAGGCTGGATTTACACCTTTCTGTGCTTGTGTTCATGTATTTACCTTAAAAAGTACAATGATGCATGAAGAAATGGCCATTGCACAGATGTAACCTAGCACCATTAAAAACATTAGCAAACATGTACTTTGATATTTTGTGTTATATTGTATGGGCTGTTAAACCTTTTTTTAAATTGCAAACACCATATATTTCCCTAGCCAAACTAGGTAAGGTCATTACCTAGTTCAGCTATGGAAATAGATGGTGTTTGCAATTTAATTAAAATAAATATTGCAATATTGGTGGCACTTGCAATAATAACCATGTGGTATGACTAAAAAAGAGGTGTTTGTGTGATATTTGGGGTATTTTATAAGCATAATGGATATTTTATCAGCAAAACAGAGGGCAGGATGCATCTGTGTTCACAAGATAAGGTAGTCTTGTGATCAATATCAACCAATTTGTTTCCTTAACCTGCATCAGATAATGTTGGTTAGATGCCAGTTGCTATGTTTTTTTGAAAGTTTTTTTATGCGCAAGCCAGTGTGTACTTTACAAGGCCACAATGGGGCAAATGTATGAAGCTGTAGGGTCGTTTAGCCCACACTTTTAACACAGACACCCAAATATGAAGTGTTGTATAACACTTCGTATATGCCCAATTGCCTGTACAGTAGTAGTGGAACTACCCTGCTCGGGACATTTGAAATGGCAAGTTAAGTTTCACACATATTATGAATCACAGAGCTGCCCCATTATACTATAGTGTCGGTGGATGTAAAAGTTTTCCCTGCCAAGACCTATGTATGAGGATGTACAGGAGCCATCATTCCTGTCTCTCTCCTTAACACTCCCTAAGATTAGATTTCAATTGGCGTTATCGTTGGCTTTCTTATGTGCCGCATGTTTGAGCCTGGCTCAGTGGGCTTGAAAGGTGCCAAAGCCCCATAAGGTCGGGGAATAGGAAGAACATTTTCATCTTCAGGTATGTAAGCATTAGGACGTTGCTCCGCTGTGGTGAAGGTTCCATTTTGCAAAAAGTGTTGTTCTTCCTCCTCTTGAATCTGCAGAAGAAGTTTACAGCCATTAGCAATGTGATGATTGTTGTGTTGGGATTTTAAATGTTGAATTTTTTTGGCATCAAGTGATGCAAGTAGGCCCTTGGCCATTTTTTAGGACTTGCAGGTCTAACTAATAAACATATAAAGTAATACGTTGTCATTTTGAAACAAGTTGTTTATAAAAATAAAAATCTAATTTTATACATTTTGAAATGCTTGTTAAAAATAAAATTAATCATGCAAAATTGGTCTGTTTTGTGTATGACTATCTGCAGGGAACATTAAGCCTATTAGTGACATGAGGTAATGCCAAGACAAGTGATGAACCATTTTGTGTCCATCTCTTAAACTCATAAAAAAAAAAAACACACAGTGGATCACTTTCCCCAATCCTGTTTACAATCTCTAAGTGGGTACTGAGGTGGCAAAGTCAGAAGGTCTTTAAATGCATTCTATGCATCAGGGAGGCAGACCCTCACCTGCCATGAACATATATTTGGGGGGTAAGTAGCTGAAGTCCTACCCCACCACTGGTCAAAATTTGGGGCTCCTATCCGCTATGGTTCCGAAATAGGGGGCACCTTGCGCAGCCTGTCAGAAGCTAAATACAAGCTGGCACACACTTTGCAGCAGACTAGAGGATGAGCTCCCAGTGACTTCTTGTTGGAGGCACTGAGCCCAATAGACTGCTTGGAACCTTTGGACCAATCGAAAAGCACCATTGGCTCAAGCTGTGCAATAAAAATGCTGCAGTGGAGGCTGTCCTCTCACTGCAGTGTCATAGAAGAGGGCATGTGTCTAAAAGATATACCGTATTTTCCGGCGTATAAGACGACTTTTTGGATGCAAAAAAAATCATCCAAAGTCGGGGGTCGTCTTTTACGCCGGTGACAGTCTCCGTCTGCTGCGAGCGTCCATGATTTAAAAGCCGCTCCTTCTCCTCAGTGTCCTGTGATAGGCGGAACCCAAATCTTCCCAGCAGCGCCTCTGTTCTGTGTTCCTCCTATCACAGATGCCTTCTCATCCTCGGACAAGACGACGTCCATGATGGGCGGAACACAGAACAGAGGCGCTGCTGGGAAAATTTGTGTTCCGCCTATCACAAGAAAGTCTGAGGAGAAGGCGCGGATTTCAAATCATGGACGCCCACAGCAGACGGAGACTGTCAGCGGCCTGGAAGTCAGAATCAGCAAAACGTGAGTGATGGCACAGTGGGGGCATGTAATGGCACAGTGAGATTTGAAAAAAACCTGTTTCTGTCAGCGGTTCTGGCTACCCCTCAGCTTCCAGAAAGACTAGTAGGAAGGGGGTAGTTTTATATGGCGAGTATATCCCAAAACCAACATTTTTCCTGGCAAATTAGGGGGTCGTCTTATACACCCAGTCGTCTTATACGCCGGCAAATACGGTATACTCCCCTCCAGCCCAGCCCTCTTAACTAGAAGGAAAGAACATGAATTTATGGGTATAAGATTTATCCATAATGCCATGTTTTTTTTTTACACAGTTAAGAGAAAGAATGAGCATCTACTGCTGTTGGAAAGGTACTGTTTTAATCAAGCTAAATCATATATTATGCTATATGTTATAACCTAATCTTGTATTATTTATCTTTGCTGTGAAATTACTGGTTAGAAGTTATAACTTCAAATATTTTGTCTGTTAAGCCACCTGCTTGAGTACAGTATTTGAAAATATAGCAAATTACCTTAAAAACAATATGTAATAATTTGTATATTAGGCCAATTAACCCCTTGCCACCCAGGCCAACTCTGACACTTTTCTCTCCTACATGTAAAAATCATATAATTTTTTTTTTTTTTATTTTGCTCGAAAATTACTCTGAACCCCCAATCATTATATCTATTTTTGTAGCAGCGACCCTAGGGGATAAAATGGTGGTTGTTGCAACTTTTAATGTCACGTTATTTGTGCTGCAATTTTTCAATTTTTTGGGGAAAGATAGTTTCTGAAAATAATGGAAAAAAAACACTAAAGTAAGCCCCCCTTTTTTTTTTTTTTCTTCCTCCCTATAATGTGAAAAATTACGGTATGCCGAGTAAATGGTTGCCTAACAACATGTCGCGCTTTAAAATTGCGCACACTTGTGGAATGGCGACAAACTTCAATACCTAAAAATCTCCATAGACGACACTTTTAAATCTTTTTACATGTTTAATGTTGGAGGTCTAGTGCTAGAATTATTGCTCTTGCTCTAACATTCACGGTGTATGTAACCTGTGTGTATCTGGCTCTGATACTAGCCAGTGCCTGACCAGCCACTGACCTCACCGCACGTCCCTGCTATGCATTAGGATAAAAAGCCATCTGTGTGCAGCAGCCCCCAATACTTACCTCAGCCCCATCTCTGTCCAGCGATTTCCACAAGTGTCTCGGCCGTCTGAGATTCTCCCTCTTGATTGACTGAGACACCGTGTCGGCACCATTGGCTCTCGCTGCTGTTAATCAAAGTCGGCTAGACAATCATAGAGGGGGCGGGGCCGTGCCGCAGCTCCGTGTAATAATGGACACCCGGCTCGGGTACCCCAATAGCAAGCTGTTTGCTTTGGAGGCACTCAACAGGAGGAAGGGGCCAGGAGGCCCCCAAAAGAGGAAGATTGGGGCTGCTCTGTGCAAATCCGCTGCAACAGAGCAGGTAAGTATCGCATGTTTGTTATTTTTAGAGGGGGAAAAAACTGGACTTTACAATCACTTTTAAGCCTTTTTAAAAATCTAAATTTCTCCCAAGAGCTTTTCTTCAAATACGCTTGAGATTTTGTACCTATTATTAATATAGAGAGAGGAACCAGACAAGGTATCCCTCTGTTACTCTTTGTTTTAGTGACGACCAACTATAAAGCCTAACCCCTAATGTAACAGGCCTAGAGGTTGCTGGTGTGTGCCAGAAATTATGTCTCAATGCAATATTCTTCATCATAAATCCTATATCCTCACTCCCTTATCTTTTTACCACACTACCTACGTTTGTCAAAATCTCAGGCTTCACCTTAAACATTGGTAAATCATTGGCACTGAACATCTTTATCCCGCCATCCACTGTATCTCGTACCAACAGTGTTTTGCTTTCCAGTGGGTTGGCGTTAAACTCCCATACCTGGGAATATTTTTAATTAAGTCCTATATAGGGCCGAAACAACTAATCGATTATGAAAATTGTAATCAATTAATTTTATAATCTATTAATCGGCCACTAACATAAAGGGGGTTAAAAACTAAAATTAGCCCTTTTATAGTACAAAAAACAAATCGCTACTGTAAAAATTACTTGCACTGTCCCACAGTAAAAAAATTAACCCATTACAGTAGCTCTTTTTGTACTTATTTTTGTTTTTTTAACCCCATTATGTTACTAAACATCCCAGGCCTGGGGTTCACACCTCCTGTTTTTTTTTTGCAGAAACACACTACAGTTCATTGACATGTTTTCCTATGGGACACGTTCACATCCATGATTTTTTTTTCAGCTGCTGCGTATTTGGAAAGGGCAAGGACTTTTTAAGGCAAAACTATGCTATTTTGTTTTTTTTGGTTCAATATACTTCAGTGGAGAAGCTACAGAAAAGCATGTAATGTGTTTTTGAGGCAATTTGGGTTTTGTAATCTGCCCAACAACAAATTGGCCCAAAAAAATTAAAAATGCTATTTTTTTTTTTGCTATTTTCCAATCGTTCGTTGCAGCCCTACTCCTATGATAATGTGTTTATCAACTAATTATCCAACAATGGTCCGTAAACTCAGAGCTACTAATATCTTGGAAAAATACAATCTTTCTTGGTTTGGTAGGATAGTAGCCATAAAAATATTGCTGATAATATTGTATCTTTTTCAAATTCTTACAATAAGCCTCCTCTCCCAAATGCCCACAGTGGTTTATGTGGACTTTCAAATACCCAGACTTCATGTCTATCTCCACAAACTGGATGGAAAACTGGGTTCCCCCAGTCTGAAGTACTAATTACTAAATAAGCCAACTAGCTAAATAACCTGCAACAAAAAGCTTTCTCTGGGAAAGCTTAGAAGTGATAAAACTCAATCCCTTAATAATTGATAACATTGTGGGTACGCCTCAAACAAACAAATAAACAAATAAATTACTGCTCATTCAAGACTTTGGGACTCTAAAATATCGAGGAGGCCTGATACCCCCAAGCCTACCCATTTAATCTTTAATCCTCCATCTACCTCAAATTTGTGAGTGGTGTAGGAGTCCATTGGTTTTTTTTCCTGTCATTTCTCTGGCTGATTGAAAAAAAAGGCATCTATGGCCAGCCTAAGGGTCATGTGCGTTGTATGGCTGACCGCTACAATAAGGGGGATTGCAGCAGTGTATGGATCACTCATCACTGTTGGATAAATTAAATATGTTCCTTAAAGGCCCAGACTGCTGAATGCCATACATGGACAGCCGTCTTTAAACACCTTACCCTTGTCTTTTCTTCTTTTTCAAGTTGGCGTCTACGTTCTTCACGCACTAAGCGTTTCCATTCTTGCTTGATTTCCTCGCTCGGTGGCAACCCCTGTTCCATCCTTGCATAGCATGTCTCAACAAACGTCTCTTTATCTCTTATTTCTTGCTGCAGCTTAATACAGTTGGCTTGCTGCATGGATAATTCTGCAATTTGGGACATCATTTTACGAGTTGTGTCCTTAATCCTATTTTTTTGTTCACTCATCTGTCAAAATAATGATAGAAAAGAGCATGAATCAGTATAGCGGCATTACAAGATGCTTGCCTGGCCTTTACCTTCGGAACACCAAAGTGCTTTGTTAGTATGAATAGACTTCTCTCTTTCTCAGATAACGGCTAATATATTGGGCTTTTTTATTTATACCCATTCACAGTGTAAGTGTAGTGCTATCTGAATCCTGGGAAAAGGCAGATCATTATTACAGACCTTTTTAGCACATGTCAGGGTGTCTTCTTTGCCATTTGCAGCTTTTATGCGTATTCTATCTGATAGCTTAGAGACTTGCTCGTAGAGGAAATCTCTTTCCAACAACTGTTCCTCCTTCTCAGCCAGGCGCAGTTCAAGCTGTATTGAATGAATATTTAAATAAATCAGATGCATATTCCTATAATATTACAGGGAGAAGTACAGTAGCTTAGAAGAATCACTTTTCACATAGATCAATCATTGCAAACCAAGGCTAAATCCATAATTGTATAGAAAGAGGGAGCAGCAAATTGGGTAACTGAATTTTGCAAAGTTTGCTACAGGACTAATATGAATGAATACACATTTCTGGCACATACAGTATTAGGCCAGGGCTTTAATGCATATTACTGTTTTTAAAATCTGCATGCGTTGAGGCTGAGAAATTTAAAGCATCTGTATACACTAACAATTCTCATTGGCTCTTTTTTGGACTGTTACATATAACATTGATTTTTTTTTTAATATATATATATATATATATATATATATATATATATATATATATATATATATATATATATATATATATTTCAATAAATGCAATAAAAATACCTGCCAGGAATCTAGTGAGTTATTAAAGTGGTACTAAAGCTTTGTTTTGTTTTAAATAACAAACCTGTTATACTTGCCTGCTCTGTGCAGTGATTTTGCACAGAGCAGCTCCAATAATCTTCTTTTCGGCTCCCCCGCCCGTGCTCCTGGCTCCCCCCCTTCAAGCAGTGGCCCCCCCCCAGAGAAAGCTGCTTGTCCTGGGGGCACTGCTGCATACTCGCTTCCGAGCCACTGCTCTATGCATCCTTAAGCTATATGGAGCTGCAGCTTGTACCCCCCGCTCTAACCTCATTGGCTGTGATTGACAGCAGTGGGAGTCAATGGGCTCCCGCTGATGTCTCAGCAAATAAGGAGGGAGAGTCCTGGGATAGCCAAGGCTATTGTGAACATTGCTGGGTCAGAGGAAGCTCAGGTAAGTGTTGGGGGGCTGCTGAAGGCTGAAAAAAAGTGGAGGTGTTTGCATTCCAAATTAGGTAGGACATGCATAATACATTTTCTTTTCTTCAGCCAGTGAGTTAATTGAAAAAAAAAAGTGCCAATTACACACACACACACACACACACGCGTTAAAATGTGAATGGGGAAATTGCTCCCGCAGTGGTATAGTGTTCTCATGGCAAATAGGCTGTTCAGCTTGCAAGGGGATGTTTCCTCAGAGCTTGGTGAATGTAGTGAATCTCACTTTGAAACGAATACCCAATCATGTGCAAGAAAAGACAGAATGTTTGCCTGCACATGATTGCATGATGATGGAAGTCAGTAGAGCTTCACTTCATTCACTAAGCCAAGTTAAAATTCCCTTGCAATGTGACACTTTTTCTTTAAAATGTGAATTAATATGCTGGAGGCTGTCATTGCCATTTTTCCCTCCATGGTAAGCATAACATAGCTACAGGACATTTAAAGTGAGAATCTATTTAAGCTGGCTTTGATTTTAACTCTACCTCCTCTGTTCTCTTCAAAAGCTCTTGTTGTGATGGGTCCTTTCCTTCAAGCAAGCGAATCCTACTTGCTTTCTCTGGATCCTGTGCCTGTTTTTCCAGGTCATTCAATCTGTCGTTACACTGGGAAAGCTGCTCAATAAAGAAAAAAATATATATTAACTTTAAGTATTCAGTGATGCAGTCGATTACCTTGTATGCAACAGAAATTCAAAAAAAGTAAGTATGCAAATAGAGAAAAAAAAAATCATACATTTTTACTTGTGTGTCTTATACTTCTACAAATATTGGGTCCTTCTACAAATATGGCTTTATGGGATTCCTTTTCAGAAAAACAGGAAGTATTATATTAGATCGCTTCAGGCCATTTCAGCACAATAAAGCAAAAATACCTGTTTTCCTCATTAGTGTTGGTTTTCAGGAATGTTAGATAAATATGAATGTTTAACCCTTTTTCTGCCAGGCCCTCCATTTTGTACATTCAGGTGGCCAGACCATTTTTGAAATTTTTCCTTTTGCTTTTTTTATCTTCCACTTCTAGCTTTTAGAGTTTGTAAAAAACCCCCCCCCCCCCCCCAACCATATATTTTATGAAAGCACATGATCAGTAGAAAAAAAAAGTGCTTCTGATTTTTTAGACAATGTGGTATTTGTGCAAATGTTTATCAAACCAATATATTTGCAAAAAATACACGAAAACCATTATTAGCCGATAAAAAAAACACAGCAAATGTAACAAAATAATTATAGAAGCGTAAATCGGAGCTCCACCCAAAAATGAAACTTCCGCTTTTCGGCACCCCCCCCCCCTCCGGTGTCACATTTGGCACCTTTCAGGGGGAGGGGGGAGCAGATACCTGTGTAATACAGGTATTTTGCTCCCACTTCTGGGCATAGATACCCAAGCCACCCACGGGTATCTACGCCCTCCCGCTGTCTTCTGGGAGACACACAGGTCCCAGGAGACGGCAGGGACCAGTGGGATCGCGCAGCGCGAGTCACGCATGTGCAGTAGGGAACCAGGAAGTGAAGCTGCAAGGCTTCACTTTCTGATTCCCTTTTCCGAAGATTGCGGCGGCAGCACCCGAGAGCTGAGCGATAAATCGATTCGGGTGCCAAGATCGCAGGCGCCCTGAACAGGTAAGTGTCATTATTTAAAAAGTCAGCAGCTGCAGTATTTGCTGCAGTAATAGCGGCAAAACTCTGCTTTAACCTGTATTGAGTTAATAAATAACAAATATTTGTACCTTTTTTTTTAAATTGCGCCTTTTTGCGAAATGGTGAAAAGTGAACAGACGCAAAAGTGTAAATATCCAAATTTCTCAAAAAATCAGAAGGTTTTAATTTTTACACTACAGCTTTCAGAATTTTGTCTAAGACCCCTAAAACCATATATTTTTAGAAAGCATATGACCTCTAGAATAAAAAGAAAGTGCTACTGATTTTTTTAAACCCTGTGGTATTTGTCTATCAAACTAATATATTTGCAAAAAATACACTAAAACCATTATTGGCAGATAAAAACACAGCTAATTTTACAAAATTCCTGCTAAATCCCTACTAAATATAAAAGCTTAACCTGTATGGAGTTAATAAAGAACAAATATTTTGTACATTTTAAATTGCGCCTTTTTGCAAAATGGTGAAAATCGAACGTACCCAAAAATTTCTCAAAAAATCTGAAGGTTTTCATTTTACAAATTCTGAAAGCTGTAAGTGAAAAAGACCCCCTAAACCATATATTTTCTGAAAGTACATAGCCAGTAGAATAAAAAGAAGGTGCTACTGATTTTTAAGGCAACACGATATTTGCGCAAATGTTTATCAGAACAATATTTTTGCTAAAAATACACGAAAATCATTAATGGTGCACATAAACACGTTACTTACAAAACTCCTGCTAAATCTTTCACATATGGCATACTAAAGTGTACGCCCATGGGAGGGCCATGTTTACCTGCACAGGTATTCCATGCATCCCCGTATAGGCAGTCCCATTTATGTCAATTGGGATGCTGTTCTCAATCTGACATCCGTGTGGGTACATGACCACAAACAAAGACCGTGGTGAGCTTAGGCATACCTACCTGAATGTAAAATTGGGAGCAATGGCTCTGTTCATGCAGGTGCTACATCCCAAATTACATCACTGGGACTGCCTGCACAGCGATGCATAGAACACCTGTACATCCCTGTAAAGGTACGCTGTGTATGCCCTGTGTGAACAAGGCCTTATGCCCCTTTCACGCAAGCAGACCGGTCGTGTCTGCCTGTCTGTTTTTCAGGTGGGCCCAATCAGACCACCCATTCTCTATAGAGAGGCTGATGTAAATGGACATGTGTCTGTTTAGACCCGCCTGCATCCGATCCAGGTCAGTCCAGTCCACTAAAAACGGACAGATAGGGGTTCCATTCCCCATCCATCTAGCAGATTGGATCATATTGAAAATAATAGGTGGTCGGTTTTCATCCAACCGCCCCATAGAGAACAGCGGGCTGATGCAGAGCGGACAGGGACCTGTCATCCGCCTGCTCAGCGGGGATCAGCAGACCGATCCCCTGTTGAGCAGGTGGATCTGCTTGACAGCTCCATGTGAAAGGGGTCTTACCAGGAGCAGCCTGTCCACTAGGGCTGCTGGAGTTTTTTTGTTTTGTTTTTGTGAGGCTCTAATTGGCTTGAAAGAGGTTGGGCTCAGGGCGCAAAACACTGCACCCCGAACCCACCCACTTTTGACAACAGCAAATTAATATTGGCTTCTCCCGAGGAAGTCCAGGAGGGGTGAGTGCGGGGGGAGACCGTCAACTTAGAGGGGTAAGTGTGGGGGGCGTCACTGTATGGGCAGACTGATCTGGGTGTTGCCGTCCCCCAAAAAGTTGTGATCGCTGCCTGCTCCCTCTCTATTACAGGAGGGGGGCTTGGTAAATGCATGTTTATCAAGCCTCAACTCCACCCCCACCGCTCATGGAGCTCAGTGCAGGGAGAAGCTGCAGGCGGCGGGAGGGGAAGGTGGGATGCTGCTCGCAGCAGCCATGGATCGGGGTGTGGGGACTATCTGACTGGTGGGGGTGACACATCTGGATCCCCCAAACCCCATGCAGCACCTGAAGTTGGTGGGAGTGGAAGAGGATGGATTACCGGCTAATGATGGTAGCTGCAGGGGATGGGGTTTGCTGGGGGAATCGGGTGTGGGAAAGGAGATAAATCAGTGCTGGAGGGGAAGAAGGTGGGTGAAGGGGATAGGAAAGGAGAGTGGGGGAGCAGTTTTAGATGGAAGTTAGTGGCGGGAGGTGTAGAGTCAGGGGGCAGGGAAGCAGCGGCATGGAGAGGAGGCGGACAGTCTCATTACAGACTGTGCCACCTGCAGGTACTTCTGTAGGTCCATGCCAAATATATATGGACCTAACTGTATATACCTTTAGCATGGCATTAACCATTATTTTCTTTTTACAAGGGATTTTATTATTAATTGTTCAAATAGACAGAGCCATCAATTGGACCGTTCCATTCAACAATGAATAAGTGTGAGCGTGAAAAAGCACACATAACTAGTGTACTGAGCCATACAGTATAAAGTAACTGATCAGAAAATAAGAGGAAACAAAGAAGAAAGAACAGTAGCTAGAGAAAGCAAAGAATGAAAAAGAGGAGGAGTCCCAAGGATTTACAACGCAGTGCTGTTGGAGAGACAAAAGAGCACTGTCAAACAGAGATGGCTGAGCATAGGTAATCTATTGCCACGCCCAGAGAAATTTCAAATGGGTGTCTGACAATAGAACTGTCAGAATTGGGGTTTTCTGAAGCCCTTGCTATGGTCAATTTAGTTGCAATAAAAAGATGTAATGCCAATTTTGCTGTAGGCAAAGTAATTCTTTAATCAGTTTACAGAGAAGGGCTTTGTATGGATTACATTTGAGGTAAGAAGCAAGGTGCAGAGTAGGGCATAAACTGTGACCCAAAGTCTGCACACCTTCAGGCAAGACCACCAGATAATGTGTGTCATCGTTCCTACCTGTGAGCATCCTCGGAAACCATATCTTGGCGGGTAGGCAAGGATAAAATGTGCAAGTCTAGCCGGCATGTAATACAATCTATACAGAATCTTGTAGGCATTTTCCAAGATAAGCACATTCTTGTAGCACTTGGATAGTGTCAAGGTCATAATCTGCCAGTCCCCTGGGTTCCCATTGGAGATGGTATTGTCGCAGCGGGGGCTTTCTGAAATGTATTATTGGGAAATAAATCTGTGAAAAAAGGCCAGGGGATTGGGGTTTGGCCCTATAAAGACTCATAAATAGGGTCAATGTGTACGGGGTGGGCTGAGACCCGAGGAGCAGGGAAATAAAGTGACGAAATTGGAGATATCTATAATGCTCTCTTAATGGAATATTGTTTGAGGACCTGAGGGTATCATGGGAGTGAGAAGAGAGTGGATAACAAGAAATCCATTATCAGGCCCGCAGAGAATTTGACCAAGTCACACATTTGGAGGGTATGAAATAGAATTGGGCTAAGTTTTGCTGGGCGAAGGGCAGTGGGAAGCCAAGGCATAACCCATTATTTTCCAAGCATAACCCATTATTTTCCAAGGATGGCCTCTGCAGAATGCAATTTCAATAAAACAACTCGCAAGTTTTTTATTTTTTTCCAAATTTGTCGGCTTATCACTATTTTTACATAGACATTACAGTTTTCCCGTTTAAACTGGTACAATTTGGAAAGCCATTTTTCTGACAATCTTTGTAAATAAGCCTCAACGCATATTGTGACAGAGCCAGCTAAGTTTGACATGTTTCCTTTGAAAAAAAATGGCAAGAAGCCTAATAAGTGTGGAAATATTCAAGAGGAAGAACATAATACAGAATGTTTTTGTCTAATGGTATTTTTTATCTTTAGGGAGAATGTTCAGTCAATTTTCTCTTTCATACTGAAATAGAAAGAGCATTTAAAAAGGAGAGTGGAGGAAAATGTGTCAAATCTACTTACTAACATTCTTTCTTGGAATGACTATTTCTGAACTGTTTTAAAGGTAATCTACAGAGTTCAAAAAGGCAGCAAGGCAACTAGAAGTCAAATCAAGAAGAGTGCCAGGATATGTATGGAGATTAACAAACAAAAAGATCCTAATTTGAAATTTTCAAGTTAATGTTTATCAATTTAAAATGCAAATCAAGGCAAAACTTATTATCTCCTTTTTTTTTTTTTTTTTTTTAGATTTGGATAGAGTGGTCAGATTTTAATTGTTGGCTTTGTCCCTATTATGGAGATTAGGAGGTTTCTAACTGTCCTGATCACCAGTGCCACTGGAAATAAAGGTGACCATAACCCCCCAATATTAAGACAATTAAACAGGAAATCTTCCAATTGGGATACTTGTTTCCCTGACAATTGTCTAAGAGGGGCTATCCCTCACATTCGAAAGCTATACCCTTCTCTTCCTGTTGAGCTTACAGAGCAGGAAGTGAAAGCTCCCTAATGAGACACAGGCAAAAAAAGCTGTTTTTAACCCTCCTCTACTTTAGCAAAAAAAAAAAAAATAGATAACAGTGTTTTGCTTTTAGATACTGTATACTTTTAAAGTTGGTTAATCGCTCTCGTCGATATTCTAAAGTAGTGGTCCTTAAAGTCTCTAAGAAAAGGACCAGTTCACTGTCCTTCAGATTGTTGCCAGTATGAGTAGAAACTGCCCTGACATTAGTTGGTGTGAAAAACACTCCAGGGTCGGTGGTTATTGAGTAAAAATTACCTTGTGCCTTTGGTTAGAAGGAACAGGAACAAAGCCCCATTGTTGGTGATAGTGGAAGAAATAGTGCCCTTGGTATTAGTGGGAGTAACAGTCCCCCATCATTGGTGTCAATGGGAGGAAACCGTTTCCCTTGTTGGTTTAATTTCAAGAAATAGTGGGATTAATTTACGAATACTGGGAGTACAAAATCTGGTTGCAGCTGTGCACAGAATCCAATCGACTTCCTTTTTTTTTTAACCAAAGCTAAATAGAACTAGCTGAAGTTAGAAGCTGGCTGCCATTGCACTCTCCAGTTTTAGTAAATAAACCCCAGTGGCTCAAGGGCCAAAGGCAAGCATAGGACCAATGTTTGGGGGCCACTGGTTTAATGTGTATGTAAAGGCAATTTTTTTTTTCTAGTTTTGGATAAAGTGGGTAAGGTTAGCCCCTCTGTCAAGTTTCTTGCTGTCTGTTCCTCTACTGTGGAGATTCACTTCTTTTATTTACTGTGGTGACCGATGTCATCAAGACAGAAAGTGAGCCAAAGTCAACATTTTAGAGATGTCACCAGAGCAAGAGGTGAGGGTAAATCATCATGAGGACAATTGTTCGGGTGACAACTATCTAAGTTGGGGATTCCTCACACTTTGGTGAGATTTACTAAGATTTTTTGGTGTGGCTCCAAGACAGAAAATTACAGGGGTTGTAAAGGAAAAAAAAATTACCCAAAATAGTTTCCTTTACCTTAGCGCAGTCCTCCTTCACTTACAGTGGGGATCGAAAGTTTGGGCACCCCAGGTAAAAATTTGTATTAATGTGCATAACGAAGCCAAGGAAAGATAGAAAAATCTCCAAAAGGCATCAAATTACAGATTAGACATTCTTATATGTCAAAAAAAGTTAGATTTTATTTCCATCATTTACACTTTCAAAATGACAGAAAACAAAAAAATGGCGTCTGCAAAAGTTTGGGCACCCTGCAGAATTTATAGCATGCACTGCCCCCTTTGCAAAGCTGAGACCTGCCAGTGTCATGGATTGTTCTCAATCATCGTCTGGGAAGACCAGGTGATGTCAATCTCAAAGGTTTTGAATGCCCAGACTCATCTGACCTTGCCCCAACAATCAGCACCATGGGTTCTTCTAAGCAGTTGTCTAGAAAACTGAAAATAGTTGACGTTCACAAAGCTGAAGAAGGCTATAAGAAGATAGCAAAGCGTTTTCAGATGTCAATATCCTCTGTTCGGAATGTAATTAAGAAATGGCAGTCATCAGGAACAGTGGAAGTTAAAGCAAGATCTGGAAGACCAAGAAAAATATCAGACAGGACAGCTCGCAGGATTGTGAGCAAAGCAATTCAAAACCCACGTTTGACTGCACGATCCCTCCAGAAAGATCTGGCAGACACTGGAGTTGTGGTACACTATTCCACTATAAAGAGATACTTGTACAAATATGGTCTTCTACGTCCTCACCACAAAAATCAGCGTTTGAACTTTGCAAATAGACAAGCCTGATGCATTTTGGAAACAAGTTCTGTGGAGCGATGAGGTTAAAATATTACTTTTTGGCCGGAATGAGCAAAGGTACGTTTGGAGAAGAAAGGGCACAGAATTTAAAGAAAATAACCTCTGTCCAACTGTTAAGCATGGGTGTGGATCATGCTTTGGGGTTGTATTGCAGCCAGTGGCACAGGTAACATTTCACAAGTAGAAGGAAAAATTGATTCAATAAATTGTCAGAAAATTTTGGATGGTAACTTGATGCCATCTGTGAAAAAGCTGAAGTTAAAGCGGAGGTTCACCCAAAAAACAAGTATCTAACATTACATTCAGTATTCCTCAAACATGTACAGTATGCCGGTGTTTTTTTTGGGGGGGTGTACTTCGCCCATATGATTGACGTGCCTGAGAAAAACTCCCACCGGCGGATAAGGAGCGTCACAACTTTCGGAAAGTAGCCGAACCGCGAGTCGGCTCTATACGGCGCCTGCGCAGTCAGCTCTACACGGCTCCTAGTCGGTGCGCAGGCGCCGTATAGAGCCGACTCGCGGTTCGGCTACTTTCGGGGAAGTCGTGACGCTCCTTATCCTCCAGTGGGAGTTTTTCTCAGGCACGTCAATCATATGGGCGAAGTCCCAGATAACATTACGGCACTGCACAGGAACGCCCAGTCCCGCGGGAGCGAGTACCCGGAAGCCAGGAGGAAAATACAGATAATACTGTATGTGAACCTCCGCTTTAAAGAGAGGATGGCTTCTACAAATGGATAATGATCCTAAACACACCTCAAAATCCATGGGGGATTACATCAAGAGGCGTAAACTGAAGGTTTTGCCATGGCCTTCACAATCTCCTGACCTCAACATAATTAAAAATCTATGGATAGACCATAAATGAGCAGTGCGTGACAGACAGCCCAGAAATCTCAAAGAACTGGAAGACTTTTGTAAGGAAGAATGGGCAAAGATACCTCAAACAAGAATTGAAAGACTCTTGGCTGGCTACAAAAAGCGTTTACAAGCTGTGATACTTGCCAAAGGGGGCAGTACAAGATATTAACTCTGCAGGGTGCCCAAACTTTTTCAGACGCCATTTTTTTGTTTTCTGTAATTTTGAAAGTGTAAATCATGGAAATAAAATCTAACTTTGTTTGACATATTTTAAGAATGTCTAATCTGTAATCTGATGCCTTTTGGAGATTTTTTCATCTTTCCTTGGCTTCGTTATGCACATTAATACAAATTTTTACCTGGGGTGCCCAAACTTTCGATCCCCACTGTACCTCGTCCTTCCATTTTGCTTTTAAATGTCCTTATTTCTTCTGATAAATGCTCACTTCCTGTTCTTCTATCTGTAACTCACCACTGTAATTTGAGGCTTTCTTCCTGGTGTGGAGAACGCCTCTTGAGGGGGGAGGGGGTGAGCAGGAGTGTCAGGATGCCCACTAACACACAGCTCCTTTCTCCATCTGCAAAGTAGAGAGTGTCCTGACTTGCCTGCTCGCCCCCTCCCCCCTCAAGAGGCTTTCTCCACACCAGGAAGAAAGCCTTGCATTATGGTGGTGAGTTACAGACAGAAGAACAGAAAGTGAGGATTTCTCAGAAGAAATAAGGACATTTAAAAGCAAAATTGAAGGATAAGGTAAGTGAAGGGGGACTGCACTAAGTTAAAGGAAGCTATTTAGGGAAAACATTTTTTTCCTTTACAACCCCTTTAAGGAGAATCTTTCCATTGGGAAACCTTAACAAAAATAAGCCAATAGGGGGTTAAAACCCCTAATTATTCTATTCTTTTGTCAAACTGACATTTTTAAGGGCTGCATGCGACCCTCTCATTCCCTCTTTGCACCCTTAGTGGTTTAAGTATATAATAAAAAAAAAAGAAATGTGCCCCAACAGTTTTACAGTTGATAATTTCCCTTCCCTTATAACATTTTGGAACTGAATATTGGCCCCTTTCTCTGGAATACATTTTTTAATTTTGCAATTTTTACTATGTTGACTTCCAAAGTGCCAGAATCGTTTTCTAGAATTAAATAATGGCCCAAGTAGACAAAATGTGGCCCTTTTGAAGTGCTGGTGTCCATTTGCACCTTAGTGACCTAGCACATTGCATTAGCATATGTTTCGTTAAGGAAGACCAATAAAATAAAAATAAATAACAAAGCACCAAAATGTTCAAACAATCGAAATATACCATTTTATGCAACACAATACACCAAAATGCATGACCGTGTTTTGCTGGGTATTATGGTGGACTGCAATGTGTGTGCGTTCTCGCACGGTATTAAAATCAATGGCATCATAATGCACTGATGCATGTAATGGTGTGTTGAGGTAATGCATGTTTTACCGCAACAAAACTGTGTAAATGGGCCTTTAACCCTCTCAGTTTGTCAGTTTTTAAGTGACCTCTGACCCACAGAACTTCTCATATTTGTGTCATATGTCTGTCAATAAGTTTAATTGAGAAATGTATAAAGACTGGTCCCACTGACCTGGATCTGAAGGACCACTAGATCTGATTCTAGTTTCCTCTTATTTGGTAACTCTTTCTTGACTTGTGCAATCTGTCTCTTCTTTTCAACAGCCTTCATCGTTAGGAAACGGATCTTTTCATCTTGTTCCATCAAACTGACATCTCCATTCTGAAGTATCATTTCTTGAGCATTTATCTTTTCGTAGAAGATGCAGACCTCTTCCTCCCGCTCAATTAACTGCACACCCCTGACAGGTAGAAATTAATATTTTTACAGTAGAATATATCTGGGACCTCATGAATGACAGTAAAGCATTAGGAACTGATCTGGTCGCCTTAAAGCCACCAATTTGATTTAAACTTTCAGGTTCAAACTGTACGTTTTTAGGCTAGTTTTAATTGACAGCTTTATATATTTTAAAAAATATTCATTAAAGGTTCATTTACACTATCTGTGCTGAACTGCTTTTTCTGTACTGGATAAATACAGTTCACTTTCAGGGCACTTAGAAAACATGTGTTTTCTTTGTGCCCATTCACACCACAATGCTGGCGTGATGTGTGGTGCAGAAAAATGCAACATGATATGCAGTGTCATCCAGTGCAGTAAACAGCAGTGCAACACATCACACTGCTTTGTGATATATTTTGAAATGCACATTACAGAGCCAGCACTGCTTTAACCTATACAGTAAAACACTGCATTTTACCACACGCACACATATGGTCGGATTTCCCAAAAGGCCCTGTAGCCATGTGCCTACAGGTGCCCTTCCTAGAGGGGCACCCGTCTGCATGAGTTTTTATGATCTCTCTATATACAGACTGATCCTGATATACACAGAGCACAGACTGTAGATGGGGGATATCACAATTCTGAGATGAGGATCAATCTGTAGAAGATTTCTCTCTCTCTCTCTCTCTCTCTCTCTCTCTCTCTCTCTCTCTCTCTCTCTCTCTCTCTCTCTCTATATATATATATATATATATATATATATATATATATATATATATATATACACACACACACAAACACGGGTCTCAGGGGGAGAGTATGGTAGATCAGTGGTATGTAGTGCACTGGGGTCTCCTCCGGTGATTGGACCTGGGATGTCCTGGCTCCTGGTCTCTATACACATGGGGGGGGGGGGAGTGGATACATTGCAATGCAGTGTATTAGGGACTCACCTCTGTGTTGGAGGGGGTGCCTGGTGCTCATAGCTCTACAGGTTTCTCTCCATTCAGTACCGGTTCAATGCCGCATACTGCCAGATAACCCCTCTGGGACAGTAGCAGTGTGATCACATTCCCTCCACACCGCCTGATGTTCTCCAATGACCAGGCCAGGATCGGACTGGTGGCATGTCTGGTCTGAGCTGTGCGCCGCACCCCCCCCCCCCCCAACTCTGGACGTAGCCAGCTCCCCTGCCTACACGTGGACATGGTAGAGCGGGGAGCTGCATGGGAGCCAGGATGGGATCAGGGGATGGATAAAGCAGGGATGGGATTGGGGTGGTGGATGGAGCTGGGATGGGATCGGGATAGTGGATGGAGCTGGTATTTGATATGGGGTGCTTCAGAATTCTCTGCCTATAGGCTCCTGAGATGTAAATCTGGCCATGACCACACAGCTTAGGCCCCTTTCACACTGAGGCGTATTTCAGGCGTTGTAGCGCTAAAAATTGCGCATAAATAACCCCTGAGATAATCCTGCCCCGATGCGCTGGCGGGAGGAAAAAAAAGCTCCTGCAAGCAGCATGTTTGGAGCGGTATAGGAGCAGGGTGTTTACCGCTCCTATACTGCTCCTTCTTATTGAAATCAATGGGAAACCGCAGTAATACCGCCGGCAATGCGCCTCTGCAGAGGCGCATTGCCGGCGGTATTAACCCTTTTTCGTCCGCTAGCGGGGGTTAAAACCGCACCGCTAGCAGCCGAATATCGCGGTAAATATGACATTATAGCGGCGCTAAAAATCGCGCCACTTTACCGCCACCGCACCTCCCCTGCCCAGTGTGAAAGGGGTCTTGGTGTGAGCAAAGCCTGACACTTTTATACATCACTAAACCCATCAATTTATTGATTTCTTAAAACAATTAAATTCAAGGCACATAAACTAGCACAGCAGCAGCTAATGGTCTTCATGCTAACAATCTATCATTATAGCGATGTGAATTTTTAAAAACCAGACGACATACTGCAATATTAGAAGCCCTGTGTGAATTTCTGGCACTTTGTAATAATGTATAATGAAATGCACAACAAAATGTGTCATGAAGGCTACTATAGTCACCTCTCATTTCTGTTCTGCACCGCTGTTTCATACTTTTTGCGAAGACGAACCATATCCTCCTCTGCTTGGTTAATCATATTTGTAAGTCTGCCAATCTCCATTTTCTTTTGTTCTCTGATTTCTTTCATTTCTTGAAGAATAACAGTAATTTTGCTCTTATCTTTGCGAAGACTGTCTCGGATCATATGGTTATTGGTCTGTTTCAGCATAGCCTTTTGTAGTTGTCTGTGCCACAAAATGAAAAGATTTACCTTTTAACTTCTTTATTACATTTATTATTAATAATAATAGAAACTGATCTATTGCATGATTCCAGAAAATTGTCATCTGACGATGCTATAATGCAAAGGTGAGACGCTACAGAAGATTGTTCTTCAGTTAGAATGTAGTGTAGAATATGCCTTAATAAGATGCCATTATTTGAATTGATATTTACAGATATTCTTTGTTAATATTTATTACTGGACTGACGAAAAGGGCAAGGAAGGTCCACTCAGCATGGTTGCTGATTATACTCTACATATAACCTCTTAACTTTCTTCACAAATACAGTGACAGCAACAAGGTACATTTTTGTAAAACAGATTTAGATTTTATATCTTCATGGCTAGTTTGTAAATTTGCAGTATTGTAATTTTTAGCCATGACCAGCCCCACGCACCGATGCCCTTACTCCGATATTTGTTACCATATTTTGGAATAAAACTATCTGTATGATTTATAGTATTCTGATGTCCTTATAATAGTTGTAATAGTTATAGTAAAACTTTAAAGGCAAAACATGTTGACTGATATATTGTGCAGCTCAAGCCTTCTAGAACAATGTACTATGTATTTTGAACCTTTCAGGGTTGTAATTGGATTTATCTAGGTGATCTGTTTACTTAAAGGGGAATTAATTTATAAGTTTATATTTTGTATGAAATTTTTATTTATTTTTTTATCAGTATATAAGCTCTCTATTTTGAGGTACAATCACATAACACCAGTTGGGTATATTTAAAGTTCATTATAAAAAGCGGAGTCCTACTTTTGCATGCCTGTGATTATATTGCCTTCTGACAATGCTGTTGTGCTGATGATTTTGGGCCAGATTCTTGTAGAATCTGCGGCAGCGTAGCGTAAGCCATTTACACCACGCCGCCGCAACTTACTGGAGCAAGTGCTGTATTCTCCAAGCACTTGCTCCGTAATTTGCGGTGGCGTAGTGTAATTGGCCCGGCGTATGGCCGAGTAATTCAAAGGGGGCGGCTTGTATTCAAATTAAGCGCGCCCCCGCGCCGATTGAACTGCGCATGCGCCGGGCTGAAAAATAGCCCAGTGCGCATGCTCCAGCTCATGACGGAAAACGTCAATAACGCTGACGTGAGCGTCATTGACGTAAAGTCGTATTCAAGAACGACTTAGGAAAATTACGTAATCGACGGAAAAAGACGACGCGGAACCGACGCCATACTTAACATGGCATACGGCGGACTGGCGTAAGGTTACCCCTCATATAGCAGGGGTAACCTTACGCTTACGCAAACGATGTAAATGACGAGTACGCGATGAAAATTTGTTCGGGAATCGGCGTATCAAGCTCATTTGCATAGTCAAATGAGACCTGAACGTAAACGCCACCTAGCGGTCAGCGTTGTATTGCATTTAGGATCCAACGGTGTAAGTGACTTACACCAGTCGGATTCTAGCCTAATTCCGGCGTATCATGTTTTGCGAATACAAAACAATGATACACCGGCGGGAATTTCGAATTACGCCGGCGTAACTCTTGAGAATCTGGCCCTTTGCTTTAGCAATTTAAGTCCATTTGCCTGAAACATCAGAGCATCTTCAGTACCTTAAACAACTCTTTTGATGTTCCATGGCAATACATTTACAGATGTTGATTGATGTGTTTCAGATGGTCAAGCATGGATCCTCAATATAATAAGTTAGAAACTAGCTATTTTAGCCACCGGTTACAGTGTTGATATGTAATAGTCTTGCTGTCTTTATGATAAATTAAGTTACTATACACTCAGGGGCAGATCCACGTACAGCGGCGCATATTACCGATGGGCGTAGCGTATCTAAGATACACTACGCCGCCGTAACTTACTTTTTTTTCCCGAATCCCCAAAGAATGCGCGCCGTAAGTTACGGCAGCGTAGTGTATCTTTGGCGGCGTAAGGGCGTGCAATTCAAATCGATGTGATGGGGGCGTGTTTTATGTAAATACGTCGTGACCCGACGTAAACTACGTTCTTTTTTGAACGGAGCATGCGCCGTCCGTGGGGGTATCCCAGTGCGCATGCTCGAAATTAAACCGGAACAAGCCAATGCTTACGACGGTGACGTCATTCTACGCAAATCCCTATTCGCGAACGACTTACGCAAACGACGTAAAAAATTCAAATTTCGATGCGGGGACGACGGCCATACTTAACATTGAGTACGCCACCATATAGCAGCTTTAACTATACGCCGGAAAAAGCCGAACGCAAACGACGTAAAAAAAAGCGCCGCCCGAGCGTACGTTCGTGGATCGCCGTATCTAGCTAATTTGCATACTCAACGCGGAATTCGACGGAAACGCCACCTAGCGGCCAGCGTAAATATACACCTATGATCCGACGGCGTACTAAGACGTACGCCTGTTGGATCGATCCCTCATTCCGTCGTATCTTGTTTTGTGGATACAAAACAAAGATACGACGCGGGAACTTTGAAATTGCGAGGCGTATCAATAGATACGCCGGCGTAATTTCTTTGTGGATCTTCCCCTCAGTGTATAGGCAGTGGACTGTGGATATTATATATTCTGAGTAAGCTGTATTCTACTTCTTTGTTATAGCGGACAATTGTGGACAATTGCGCACAGCCTGGGAACTTTTCAGAAAAGGGCTAGAAATGACAGGCTCCAAATTCCTCTTGAAACAGGTATGCTTGATATTGCAGGGACAGTATAAAGCCCTGCTGATCAATATTTGTGGTACTAAATTGTATATATATAAGAAAAAAAAAGAATTTAAATAGGCAGATAGAGGTTAAGTTACATTAAATATCGATAGAGTTCATAGAAAATTAGTACATGTCCTTCCCACATTAATAAAGCGTTTGATATATGCCTTCTTTCAGCCTATTTTAACACCATCTCAATCAGTACTCTTTATTTTAAAATTCCACAGAGACCTTTCTTTGCTGGAGACATTGGTTCTCAGAATTTCCACCTCATTTCCATAGATCTTTAATTTCTCTCGCAGCTCTGCTGCCCGTTGAGTCGCTGTCTGAATAAGACTCACACACTTGTTCCTTTCATTGCGGATAATATCATACATCTTTGCAAACTCCTTCAGTCTGTAAGACAGAAATATCTGGAATTAGAGAAACGTATGTAGGATATTTCAGCCCAGATTGCTGCACCCGAATAAAACTGGAGTTGCAATAAGACCGGCTATGGGTTCTCTGAAGTCTTATCACAGCTCCAGTTCTATTCACAACTTATCAGTAGCCCCCATCAACTTTAAGGGTGCCATTAGATTTATTTAACCACTTAAGGACCGGACCAATATGCTGCTAAGGGGTTTTTACAATTTGGCACTGCGTCGCTTTAACAGACAATTGCGCGGTCATGCGACGTGGCTCCCAAACAAAATTTGCGTCCTTTTCTTCCCACAAATAGAGCTTTCTTTTGGTGGTATTTGATCGCCTCTTTGATTTTAATTTTTTGCGCTATATACAAAAATAGAGCGACATTTTTGAAAAAAAAACTATTTTTTTTACTTTTTGTTATAAGAAAAATCAAATAAACTAAATTTTAGTCAAACATTTAGGCCAAAATTTATTCAGCCAAATGTCTTTAGTAAAAAAAAAATCACAATAAAAAAAAAATAGCTACCTAGCGGGAACAGCGACACTAATACAGCGATCAGAAAAATGATCGCTTAGTGACACTGGCAATAGGGAGTGAAAGGGTTAACTAGGGCGGTGATCAAGGGGTTAAAACTTTATTAGGGGGGGGTACGGTGGCTACCCTGGACCTAACACTAACTGCCTGTCACACTGACACTAAATGCAGTGATCAGTACATATATGATCACTGCATTCAGTGACACTGTGACAGAGGGGTGGGGGGGGGGGGGGGGATCGCAAGGGGTTAATGTGCCTGCGTGTACTGGTGTCAGTGTAGTGTTGTGCAGACTCACTGTGTGATGTGATCTCTCCTCAGCGGCGGTTGAAAATACCGCCGAGAGGAGAGATCACATCACTTCCCTCTTCGTTGATGTGCCTGTCCGTGCCATTCTGCCGACGTAAATGTGCATGCGGCGGTCCTTAAGTGGTTAAATAAACATTTATCCCTCAATTCACTTAAAATAGCAGTTTTTCTTTTAAGTCTGAGTTCACACTTGAAACTAATGCAGCCTACGGCAGGGGTCCGGTGCGTCCCTGTTCTGTTTCAGGGATTAATCGGGCCCGAATTTTTGCCTGACTTAAGACCTGAAACTGAGCCAAAGACGCACAGAACCTCTGTGCAATCTGCTCCACAGCCGCTTCGGAGATGTCACAATCTCCTGTCATGCGAATTGGATGCAAGAAAACCTGCATCCAATTCGCACTAGTGTGAACCCAGCCTTAAAACAAAAGGTTTCAGTTAGGCTGAGATTTCAGGGACCATAGTGGAAAGAAAGCAATATAAGTAGCTATTTTTACCAAGCTAAAGTCTCTAGAGTTTTAGATTGCACTAGCGGAAGCAATATCCGTGTGTACTTGGCTTAACCTGTGTAAGGAAGATCTGTATACTTATCTTAGACTGGCCACATTATCTCCCCTGTGTCAGTCAGTGCCAGCTGCAGGGGAGAAGAGAGAGGGCTCTGTCAATGGCTGGTAATGCCTGGGAGTGGTCTCATAACCCATAGGTTTCAAAGACCTATTTGTTGTCAGTGTTTCCTCCGTTCCCCTGCAGTGGCTGCTGGCTGACAGAAGACAGCCAATCATATATCTTTCTTACACAGGTTAAACCAGCCATAGATGGAGTGAAAGTTGATCTCTATAGCCGGCAGTGTTGATCAGTGTATTCTGATGGTGGAGAAATCTCCCTGCTAACAGAATACAATAGATCCACTAGAAGGATTTTGGCTGAAATTTCACTTTATTTTGCTTATATTTTGACTTTCCTGGTTCCTTTTAAACCTCCCTCAATGTGCTAATGACATGTTTAAACAAAATCTTTACATCACATTTTTTTATTGTAGTCTCTATGATCCCAGTCCTCTCTAGGTTTCTGTGTATCTCTATGCATTACAGGCAATTCTTGGCTAGTGGGTGAAGCCAATAAGGTGCTATACATAGCTTCCTGAAAACATCACAGTATCCTTGCCTCACTACACCACTCAAAAACCCTCAGCCCTGATGCAAGCAGGGAGAAGTTATGCAAATGTCTTGATGAGTGAATGTTTCCAGGCAGACTGCATTTGCATATATGACCATGACTGAAAGAAATAGAATTAAATATATTACAGGGACAGGCCCAGGACAAGTCAGACTATGGAAGAAGCAGTTGGATGACATCCTCCAGCTAGGAAATGAGGCAGGCTCACAGTGTGCAGTGACATCGGACTAGGGACCTGTACTAATGTGCAACTCTGAGGCCCCGTACACACGGCCGAGGAACTCGACGTGCCAAACACATCGAGTTCCTCGGCCAGTTCAGCCCTGAAGCCGCCGAGGAGCTCGACGGGCCGAGAGCTCCCATAGAACAACGAGGAAATAGAGAACATGTTCTCTATTTCCTCGTCGAGCTCCTCGTCGGCTTCCTCGGCGAAATTGTACACACGGCCGGGTTTCTCGGCAGAATTCAGCCAGAAACTCGGTCGGAAGCTGAATTCTGCCGAGGAAACTGGTCGTGTGTACGGGGCTTCAAGGTAAAGATGGCCATACATTGATCAAAATTTGGCTGCTTCAGTAGGACCCAGCCGAATTTCGATGCATGTATTTGCATTCCTGTTCATGAGAAGTTTATCTACCATTCAAGTTTTCTTGACCGGTCCTTTTGGAAAATTTCCATTGGATCAGCACTTGCACTGATCAGAATATTCTGAGGGTAGGGGAGTCCCTCCCCATGTCGGAATATGTCACAGCATGGAGGGTTTCCGCATCCATGTTGAATGTTGCTGGCTGAGAAAAGAAAAATTTGTGGCCATCTTTAGGCTGGAAATCAGCTGTAATTACATGGGAAATTATATTATCGCATACGGTATGTGTTGTATTGTGTGAGGCCTTTACTTGCTAGCTGTTTTAATAATGAGGTGATGTGGTAGGTCCTTCTTTAGGATATTACATTAGACCTAAATGAAAATAACTACACCTATGAAGCTTCCATATAAATGTACTGTACAACTTCCCCTCCTTCTACTGGTTAGCCAATCCATCCTGGAAACAAAGAGTTAATGAATCTTCTTTTTTTTTTATTCAGCCCTAAGCCTAAATTACAAAAAAAGTGCAACACAGAACCTCTGTTGTATAATATACTTGCTATTCACAAACTCAATTTTTAATTGCAGATTTGCATCAGGGTAGCAAGAAATCAGAATGTAGAACATTGGTCGGTTTTCTGGTTATTTTGATGGTTGTAATGGGCTAATTTTTCTTCTATTTTTACATGATGCAATGGGGTTAATTTACTTAGGGCAAATAGGCTGTTCACTTTGCTTAGTGAACATGGTGAAGATTTGCTTAACTAAGAATTCACAATTTTTGCTTGCAGATTATTGAATTATAGAATTCCCTTGCAAAGTGAACAGCCTATATGCCTTTAGTAAATCAACCTCTTTAAAGTTCAGCCTAAAACTAAAATCTCTAAATCTACTTGCAGCCACATTCTAAGACTAACCTATCTGACCCTGTAAAGCAAAAATAGCTATACATAACTTTTCTGAAGCCGCTCCAGTCTGGTCCCATGGTCTTTGGGTGATGTCACTTCCCAGCAGTTATCAGCTGTTTCCTGCACACAGCTTCTGCTTCTGGAGACCGGACCAGATCGACTTCAGAAAAGTTATGTATAGAAAATTTTGTTTTACAGGGGTTAGATAGGTTAGTCTTAGAATGTGGCTGCCAGTAGATTGAGATGTTAGTTTTAGGCTGAACTTCCACTTTACGTTTTATGTTGTAAGAAAGCTGTCAATAGAGATTGTGGATCATATTACCTTATCTGAACTTCTTGGTTTTTCTTCTTGTGCTCTCCAATGAGCAGATCTCGCCCCTTAATGTCTTGCACAACTTGTGTATATCTTTGCTGTTAATTACAGGTACAGTGGTTTGTTACTGAGAACATTAAAATTCTGATTGTTGAACTCGGTGCTGTAAATATATTTTTTGTAACACACATATTGTTTATGGCCGCACATATGACCTGGTTCTAAATAACTTAACACAAAAACCTCCTGCGCTCTGGTGTTTCGCCAAAAAGGGGTACAGCAGTATAGTCTAACGGCAAAGTCTGAAGTCTTGCAGCCCTCCACAGAACAAAGGGTGTTCATATGGCTAAAACAAAAAGAAAAGAAAGGAGGGCGCACCGACCTTGTGCATTACCACTTAAAATGTTTTTAAAAACAGAATAAAAAGCAATGGTTCTACTCCAGAAACGCGTCAGCCATTCAGATGTCTGAGGTTCTACTGGCAGGTGCCGTGAGGTCCAGTCCAGCTGTCTGAAAAGCGCTTACTCAAAATTTCCTTGTGAGTAGGACCATTGCTTTTTATTCTGTTTTTAATAAAATTTTAAGTGGTAATGCACAAGGTCGGTGTGCCCTCCTTTCTTTTCTTTTTCTAAATAACTTAAGCCTGTTAATATTGTGGGCACAATTGACCTCCTATGATCTTAAATGCTAAAGTTCATAGGTAGTTTTATTCCCACACTACCACTGAACCAATTGTCACGTTAATGGAAGCATACTGCTTACATTGTTAATGCTAGTTATGTAATGGCCAACAAGATGTTTAATTGCTCAGTAAAAAGTGATACAAATACTTGCATAATTTAACACTAAAGCTGGTGGGCACAGACTCAAAATGATTTGCAACGTGTGATTTAAAAGATCCAGCTGCAAATTAGTAGTGTTCCCAGTTTAAGAAAACAAACCAAAATTTGTAATCTGTTTTTAATATTTAAATATTCAAGCAGCTCAGCCATTAGACACATGTGATCTGGGAGTACCATAATAGAGTGAAGCAGAATGTTGGCATTACAATGCCTACACATGCCTTTAGATGTGAGTGAATGAATAACTTGTATATCGCTACAGATGCGAACTGAATCGCCTGCTTGAATACTCAGAGTGCTCCAAGTATGGATTCTAATATTAAAAATGTCAGCATCTACTGGTAGTGTGGAGACTTGATCTGCCCCCTCCAATGCCATCTTTTTGAACCATCGCTTTAATAGACAGCCTTACAGGCCAGTAGGAAGTTGTGAAAGGTGTAAAGAGACAAGTCACCTTGTAACACTACCAGGAAATGTTGAAGAATTTGGGGCACACAGGTGCACCGGAAGACTTCTAAATGTATGTGTAGGCATACACTAGGTGCCTTTGTTTTTAGTGCAGCTGTCTGTTTAGATTCATCATGGTAATGAATGTTTTACTTTACCTTTAAAATAATTGTCATCTGACGCACACGGTTGTGTAAAACCAAACTTGCAGTTTTATCAACAATTTACAATACTTACAACATCAAATTACAACACATTTAACAATCCGGGTTCCTCATATGCAAAAGGAACTGTGAAGCAATTTTCAACAAATAATTTCTAAAAGTATTTATACAATGCGAACTCTGCAAGTTTTATTTAAAAAATATGTGCGTACCAGAAATGTAATTGTTTTTTGGGGAAATGTGCGATTTCCCCAGAATCCTCAGTAGCTTGGCAACACATACTACCTACACAAGCAAATACAATTATATTTCCCTACACATAAATTTAGCATACCTATTAAATATACCAGGATATTAGAAAATTAGTATAGAAAAACATGGTTATGCCTAGAACAAGCACTCAAAGTTTGCTTTCTAGTTCCTATGACAGATGAGACCGCCGAGAAAATGAAGTTTATTGCTTCCAAGCATGTGTCAAATTGTTTCAGAGCATGTGTCAGAATTTTGCGCATTGGAATTACTACAGTCGATCAGATTTTTCGATAGGAATTTTTTCCGTCGGAAAATTTAAGAACCAGCTCTCAATCTTTTGTCGGTGGAAATTCCAACAGCAAAAGTCCGATGGAGCATACACACGGTCGGAATTTCCATTCAAAAGCTCACATCGGACTTTCCAATCGTGTGTACGGGGCATTAATCTTCTAATCTTTCCTCACCCAAAAACATACTTTATTCGATTTTTCCTTTGATTTATACACAGATTATAAGATAAAAAAACATAGCTTTGGTTAATGTTTTGCAGTACATCTGTGTCTTATTACAAAGTCAGATTTATATGCCCACATTGTAAATTGTTGTCTAATAGTAACATTTAGGCATGTAGGTCCATTAAATAATCTAGTGACGGAAAATCCAAAC
Organism: Rana temporaria; assembly: GCF_905171775.1. Lineage (NCBI taxonomy): Eukaryota > Metazoa > Chordata > Amphibia > Anura > Ranidae > Rana > Rana temporaria. The sequence continues at coordinate 137,883,969 of NC_053491.1, forward strand.
TGTACAAACTGTCATATATACAAAAAACAACCAAAATCCAAGTCTGATTTCTCCATGATGAATCCGTAATAGCTACCATAAGTAACCCACTGTGCACTTAGAGCTTTGCTTCCCATGATTTATTAAAGGAAGTAATTTGTGCCGCCGAAAAGTCAGAATATAGAAAGAATGTAATAAAAATTTACCTGAGCTTTTACAAAATCTCTTGACTTCTGTTCCCTCTCATCACCTTTGACTTGGGCCAAACGTGTTAGGTTGACCAACTCCTCCCGACATTCAGCTTGTTGCTTGACAAGCCTTTCCTCCTCAGCGATACACTGCATAAGTGCATGTGACTCCAACTCTGTTAGTGTTTGCTGTAGTAGAAATTGTCAATTTTATTTTCTTGGCCCTAGTAAAATCATTTAGGCTACTGAATATAAAAATAGACATGTACAGACATAGTTGGAGAATTTAGATTTTTTTAGGGGAAATGGGTTATGAAATAAGTTCTGAAATGAGTTTAAAAAAGTTACTGAATTAAATTTGTGTATGTAAAGCCAAATATTTTTTAGTCACACAGGGTAAAGGCAAAGGTTGGAGACTCTATCGGGTTATTTTTTTGCGGTGCTCTGCTGGGGAGAGTTCCCTTCACTTTATTTCCTGAAGTGAGAGGAAATGTCTCCAAACAGAACAGGTCAACGCTATCTTTACATATGTAACATGGTGCAAATGAACCCCCCTGTCACCCTCAAACCACCAACCCAGTGACACCATGTGGGGGGTTTTCTCCCCCGCACCCACTGTCACTTTTAAAATCCACACAGCCATACAGGTCTTCGCCTGACAATAGCCATGTCATTTTAATTAACTGCTACAGTGTCAGACAGATTTGTAGTGGTAAATGGAATACAAGTGCAGTGATATCACACTCGTCATCTACTGATACTTTCTCAGGCCCAGTAAATAAAAGTTTGCACCTCGGTATTGACAGGGAGCTGGAAGTAGAGTTTGAAGGGTCTAGCATTGCACCCACAAGAAACAAGAAAAATCTATGGGGCTTTATCTAAAAGGAAATAGCGTGTGCACTCTGCAAGTGCAGTTGTTCCAGAGCGTAGTAAATAAGAGGAAGCTCTGCTGGCTTCCATCATCATATAACATGCAAGAAAAAAAATTCCACAGGTTACTAAATTAGATGAAGCTTCACTTTGCAAAGATTACCCAATCACATGCAAGGAAAATAAATAGACTGTGCACTTTTGAAGTGCAGTTTTTTTTATTTGCCTTTAGTAAATCAACCCCTATGTGTGTATAGCTAGTCTAAGGCCCCGTACACACGGCGGAGGAACTCGACGTGCCAAACACATCGAGTTCCTCGGCCAGTTCAGCCCTGAAGCCGCCGAGGACCTCGGCGGGCCGAGAGCTCCCATAGAACAACGAGGAAATAGAGAACATGTTCTCTATTTCCTCGCCGAGGTCCTCGTCGGCTTCCTCGGCCGAAAGTGTACACACGGCCGGGTTTCTCGGCAGAATTCAGCCAGAAACTCGGTCGGAAGCTGAATTCTGCCGAGGAAACTGGTCGTGTGTACGGGGCCTGAGACAGTTGTCACAGAAATAGTTGTCCACAGTGGAGACATTACTTTGCTTTTTTCTCTAGTGTCAAACCAGGATTTTTTGAATTCCCATCACTTTCTGTCCCAGTGACAACAGTCATCAGTACAAACAGAAAATGAATATCCTCATTAGTAACCCAGACAGCATTAAAAACCTGGCAAAAGGTCCAATCCTTCACTACTCCATAGCCAAGATAAACAGAAAAATACTTTACAATAATTATTGCTGAGGGTCAAACCACGCATAAAACCACAAAGATAGTTTGGCCCCTTTCACAGGGGCAGACTGATCTGGTCCGCCTGTCAGTTTTTATCGTGGACCCGATTGGACCCTCCGTTATCCTCCATGGAACGGATCCATTCCACATCCATCTAGCGGATTGGATGGCAGTAGAGTGTAAATGGATAGGCGGTCTGTTTACATTTGACCGCCGATAGGGGAGAGCGGGCTGTGTCTGTGTCCACTCTGCATAAGCAGAGCAGACACAGAGCAGCCATCCGCCTGGTCAGCGGGTATCAGAGGACAGATTCCCCACTAAAGTGGTGGACTCCTGGCAGAGTCTGGCCCATGCGGAATGGGGCCTTTAGTTGATGTATAGTGTGATTAAACATATTGTAACATGTTTATATGTCAATTTTGTCCCTTCATGCTTTTGTGATTTTGGAGTTTGTTTTATTCTCATGTACATGCATTATCATTCACCCCATACAGAAGTGGCACACATACACAGAACAGAGGTTTAAGGATTGACATGATTTTTTTTTTTGTAAAAAAATTTGGGTCAAATAACTTTTTATTCAAACATACATGAGGACGTAAAGTGAGAGATTTTCCATAATATGTCATACAATCAATGAGGACCATACATGAAAAAAAAAATCAAAGCTGTGCAATGGAAAGATAATGTATACAGTACCCGAAAATATGGTATACAGTATAATAATAAACTGGAAAGATAGCAGACCCATTTATATGATTCTGCAGTGAAAAGTAGGACAAGGGAAGAAAAGAGAAGGAAGGTAAAAAAAAGCTAGAGAAGCGCTTGAATGTTACCACAAAAGATGAAGACGTACATGCCCTAGTGAGACCAGAAGAGGGGAGGACACACAATCTCGCTACTTGAGCTCAAAAAGCGGCTTAATCGCTATAAACCTGCCAGCACATCCACATAATACGTATCTTTTCGGTGGTCCAAACTATCCCCTGCTACCAGCGTTTTTTGTCTATTTTATGAATGTAAGTATATTTATAACTAAAAGCAGATCTGGAAGAGCCACAATTCAATATACCTATGTGTTTATTAAAAATACTGAGATGGGATTTAATTGCTACCAAAGTCATTCTTTATATTAGCCTCTTGTAATCTCTGCACATTAAGGGGCAGATCCACATACATCTGCGTGGGCGCAGCGTATGTGAGATACGCTACGCCGCTGTAACTTACTTTGCTATTCTTTGAATCCTGAAAGAATTTGCGCCGTAAGTTACGGCAGCGAAGGGTATCTCTCGCGGCGTAAGGGCGCGGAATTCAAATGCGGCGAGTAGGGGGCGTGTTTCATTTAAATGAAGCGCGTCCCCGCGCCGAACGAACTGCGCAAGCCCCGTCCGTCAAAACTCCCAGGGTGCATTGCTCCAAATGACGTCGCAAGGACGTCATTGTTTTCGACGTGAACGTAAATGGTGTCCAGCCCCATTCACGGACGACTTACGCAAACAATGTAAAATTTTCAAAATTATACGCGGGAACGACGGCCATACTTAACATTGAGTACACCACCAGATAGCAGCTTTAACTATACGCCGGAAAAAGCCGAACAGAAAAAACGTAAAAGAATGCGACGGCCGCTCGTACGTTCGTGGATCGTCGGAAATAAATAATTTGCATATTCGACGCGGATTATGACGGGAACGCCACCTAGCGGACGTCGAAAAATTGCATCTAAGATCCGAAGGCGTACGAAGACGTACGCCTGTCGGATCTAACCCGGATGCCGTTGTATCTTGTTTTGAGGATTCTAAACAAAGATACGACGCAGGAATTTAGAAATTACGCCGGCGTATCAATAGATACGCCGGCGTACTTTCTTTGTGGATCTACCCCTTAGACTGGGAGAGGAAGAGACCGAACATAGGGCAATGTATTGCACAGTGTTGTCAATCAAATCAGACAGCTTGCCAATAAGAGGAAAGAGCAGAATGATGACCTCTCATTGTGCTGCTACTCCTTCAGTAGACGATCACAGGCTGGGGCCTTGCCCATGCTGTACCACAATAGTTGCAGTGGGGAGACTGAGGTTGAGAATCTGGCATTGCTTTCTCGTAGTAAGTGACTCTCATAAGTGTGAACTATTTAACTTGCCAAAACATTTGTAATTCAGCTCAGCCACACACACAACCATTATATGCTATATAATCCAACTCTATATTAATATTAAGCTAATTAAAGTTCTGTTTTAACCACTTCCATACAGGGCACTTATACACCCCCCCCGCCCAGACCAATTTTCAGCTTTCAGCGCTGTTGCACTTTGAATCAAATTTGCGCAGTCATGCTACACTGTACCCAAACAACATTTTTATCATTTTGTTCCCACAAATAGAGCTTTATTTTGATGGTATTTGATCACCTCTGGGGTTTTTATTTTATGCAAAAAAAATAAAAAAATTACCGAAAATTTTGAAAAAAAACTTTTTTTTGTTTCAGTTACAAACCATTGTAAATAAGTACGTTTTCTCCTTCACTGATGGGCACTGATGATACTGCACTGATGGGCTCCGGTAAGGCGGCACTGATGAGCACCGATGAGGTGGCACCAATGAGGTGGCACTGATGATGGGCACTGATAGGTGGCACTGATATGAGACTCTTTACCTAGATCGGTGTTGCGGGGTGTCAGACACCCCACAACAATGATCGACGCAATGCGCGCCCCCGGGGGCGCGCAGCGGCTCAATATCCTGAAGACATCATATGACGTCTAGTCAGGATATGGAATCCACTTTGCCGCTGTCATTTTGCTATATGGCGGGCGGCAAGTGGTTACGTTTACACTACATAAATCTGCATATGTTCTTCTTTTTACATGGACAAAAAAGAAATAAGTTATACAACGGATGCAGACCTGATGGGTGAAATTCCTTTTAAGCGTTTCAACCTCCTTACGCAGTTCCTTCCTCTTTTCTACAAGTGAGCCATCATCTTTTGGGGAATTGTCTATCTGAACAAGAAAAATGAAGTGAAAGTTAACTAATGCAGCATAGTCACGAATAGAATAAAATTTATATTTATCTCGATTTGCAAAATATTTTCATAATACTTGCTTTTACGATGAACCTCCTATTATTTCTTAATTCCTCTTTGCTTGATGAGGTACAATCTTTGTAATTAAAATGCAGGAAAAAAACTATTTCAAATGCTTCTCCTTAACCTCCCTGGCGGTATGATTCTGTCTGGAATTACGTACCAAAAGCGGTACAATTATTTTGCAAGGAAATTTGGCGTTTTATACTGTAGGCCTGCAATTCTTAGGAATAACTCATTTAAATCTGACCAAACAAGAGTGTAGTAGGTATGATTTTTTTTAAAAAACAAAATTATAAATTATAATATAATAAATAATTATAAATAATTATAACAAATAATAATATAATTATAATAAAAATTATTCAATAATGTAATCAACTCAAAATCACTGAAATTTGCTCAGTTGCAGAATTGTTGCTGTCATTACTTTTATATTTTATGATGAATTTCCCCACAAATCGCTATCGCACAATTCTGCAAGTGATTATAATTTATTATCGCTGTTTTCTAGCTGCTCTAAAACCATTTTTGACATAAAGGGACACTTTTGGACAATAGACAGTTTTCAGGCAGAAAGAACAGTTTTTATTATATAAAAGTACATGCAGGACACTGGGCAGACCACTAGGGACAAGGGGGGGGGGTGTATTTTTTACATACAGTACTGTAATCCATAAGATTACAGTATACTGTATGTAATGTGTTTGTTTACGTTTTTGAATTTGGCGCCGTTCTCCGCCCCCGTGCGTCATAACGTCGCAGGGAACGGAGATCAGCGGCACACGGGGACACTGTGAATCGAGCGAGGACCCGCTCGGTCACACAGCGGGGATGCATCGCTGGATCCAGGGACAAGGTAAGTAACTTGTCTGTGGATTCAGCGAGCAGGTAAGCCGCGCCGCTGCACACTCTGCACAGCTACCCCAAACGTGCCTCGGGGATACCGATCCTGGCATGGAAAATCTACCCCGAGTCACGCTCGGGGATACTGCCAGGGAGGTTAATAAATAAATATATATATATAATTTTTTGGGTTCAAATTTAGCATACTATGATCCTGTAGGCTTGAGCCCATCATGATATGCAATGAGAATTCTCCCAAAATGACTCTCTATTCAAATGATGCTACAACAAGCCATAATCCTAGAATAGTGCAAAGCACACTTGTGTTTCAGTACTTGGTTGCTTCCTTTCCATTACCGACACTAAAATGTCTGGAAAAGTATTCATACCCCTTAAAATTTTACACAATTTGTCATGTTACAACCAAAAACATAAATGCATTTTATTGGAATTTTATGTGATAGAACAACACAACGTGGCATATAATTGTGAAGTTGAAGGAAAATGATAAATGGTTTTCAATTTTTTTTACAAATAAATATGTGAAAAGTGTGGCATGCATTTGTATTCTGCTACCCTGAGGCAATACTTTGTAGAACCACTTTTCGCTGCAATTACAGCTGCAAGTCTTTTTGAGGATGTCACAGCTTTGCACATTTAGAGTGAAATTTTTGCCCATTCTCCTTTACAAAATAGCACAACCTCTGTCAGATTGGACGGGAGCGTCTGAACAGCAATTTTCAAGTCTTGACACAGATTCTCAATTGAATTTAGGTGTGGACTTTGACTGGGCCATTCTAACACATGAATATGCTTTCATCGAAACCATTCCAATGTAGCTCTGGCTGTATGTTTGAGGTCATCGTCCTGCTGAAAGGTGAACCTCTGCCCCAGTCTCAAGTCTTTTGCAGACTCTAACTTTTTTTTTTCTAAGATTGCCCTGTATTTGGCTCCATCCATTTTCCCATTAACTCTGATCAGCTTCCCTGCTGAAGAAAAGCTTTCCCACAACATGATGCTGTCACCACCATGGTTCACAGTGGGGATGGTGTGTTAAGGGTGATAGGCAGTGTTAGTTTTTTGCACCACACATAGCGCATTGCTTTTAGGCCAAAAAGTAAAATTTTGGTCTCGTCTAACCAGGGCTCCTTCTTCCACATGTTTGCTGTGTCCCCCACATGGCTTCTCACAAACTGGCTTTCTTTCAACAATGGCTTTCTCCTTGCCACTCTTTCATAAAGGTCAGATTTGTGGAGTGCACGACTAATAGTTGTCCTGTGGACAGATTCTCCCACCTGAGCTGTGGAACTCTGCAGCTCCTCCAGAATTACCATGGGCCCCTTGGCTGTTTCTCTGATTAATGTTCTCCTTGCCCGGCCTGTCGGTTTAGGTGGACGACCATGTCTTGGTAGGTTTGCAGTTATGCCATGCTCTTCCCATTTTCGTATGATGGATTAAACAGTGCTCTGTGAGATATTCAAAGCTTGGGAATTTTTTTTATAACCTAACCCTGCTTTAAACTTCTCCATAACTTTATCCCTGACCTGTCTGTTGTGTTCCTTGGCCTTCGTGATGCTGTTTGTTCACTAAGATTTTCTAACAAACCTCTGAACAGATATATTTATACTGAGATTGATTTACACACAGGTGGACTCTATTTACTAATTAGGTTACTTCTAAAGGCAATTGGTTCCACTAGATTTTAGTTAGGGGTATCGGAGTAAAGAGGGCTGAATACAAATGCACACCACACCTTTCACATATTTATTTGTAAAAAAAAATTGAAAACAATTTATCATTTTCCTTCCATTTCACAAGGGCTATGAATACTTTTTCAAGACACTGTATCTGCATTATAACTAATTATAACAGCAGTATCTGCATCAGCAGTCAAAATTAACCTTTTTCTGCTGATGCAAATACTGATGACCAGGAATCTTAATCCAGCAATCAACTTCCCTGCACAGATTAAACAGGAAAGCCTTAATTTTGAGTCCAGTTTTTTTTCCCGCCAGATTTACTATACTTGCCAATGGAAAAGACTGCGAGGCAGTGTTGCAAAGGGAGCATAAGCCCTGTACACATGGCTGGGATTCCCGGCCAAAGCTCCCTCCGCAGTTTTCCCGTCGGGATTCCCGTCGGACTTCATACCGCCGGGAAATTCCTGGCCGTGTATACAGGGCTTTAGACTTAACCTTTGTAGCCACAAAAGGTTTTATATACATATTATTAATTATTTGTTTTCCTGCATGTTGTGACATTTTAGCGTTCTTATGCTTTTGTTTTCCCCATGATGATTTACATAAAAAAAATTAAAACAAAATAAACGAAAAAGTACATTTGGGTCTGCCCCTCTATTGTTTGCCTTTCTGGGTTTTGGCTTATGTAGCCTTTTAAGAAATGCTGAACTTTGTAGCCCTAAGCTACAACACACACACACATCAGCCTGTGACTGATCCCATGAATTAAAGTGGTTGTAAACCCACTATTTGGACTTTTACCTACAGGTAAGCCTACAACAAGGCTTACCTGTAGGTAAGGGCAATATCTCCTAAACCTGCACGGTTTAGGAGATATTACCCCCGCAATGCGGGCGGCGCATGCGCAGGGGGGAATCCACGGCTGAAGGACCGGCATCGCCGGACCCTGCCGATTTTAAATCTCCCGCGCGCACGCGCGGGAGTGACGTCATCGCCGCTCCAGCCAATCACAGCGCTGGAGCGGCGATACCCGGAAGACACGCCGGAGCAAGATGACATCCTGCTCGGCGTGGACCAGGTAAGTGGTACACACCTCGTTCCGAGGTAAGTATTTCATAATAGGCTAGTATGCGGTGCATACTAGCCTATTATGCCTTTTGCATTGCAGGTTTGGGGGAAAAAAAAAAAGTTTATGCGGTTTACAACCGCTTTAAAAGCAGATTTTGCTAAATGTTATTTTTTGGTGAAAATCCATGAGGTTGATTTACTAAATGGACATAAACTGTTCACTTTGCAAGGAAATTTGCATTTTGCAAGGGAATTTTCTCCAGAGCTTAGTGAATGAGGTGAATCTCTTCTGACGTTGATCTTCCAATCATGTGCAAGCAAAATTGCTGTTTTATTTTGTTTTTGTTTTTTTGTTTTGTTATATTTTTGCACGCGATTAGGTATCCTTTGCAAAGTAAACCTTCACTAAGCTCTGGAGAAAATTTCCTTGAAGAGTGCAACTTCACCTGCAAAGAGAACAGTGTACAGTGGAACCCCGGTTTAAGAATAACTTGGTTTGAGAGCGTTCTGGTTTGCGAGCAACTTTTTTTAAAAAATTCTGACTCGGTTTGCGAGTGTTGACTCGCAAGACGAGCAGAATTCAAGCTGAATAGACCTGCAGTACCTCATTTGGCCTGAGGTACGGGGCCCCCAAGCCGAGCAGAGCCGAAAATAGGCTTGAAGTACCTCATTTGGCCTGAGGTACGGGGCGCAGGAGCCGAGAAAAGCCGAACATTGGCCTGCTGTACCTAACTTGGCCTGAGGTACGGGGGCGCAGGAAAACAAGCCGAAGTGCCCTCGGGCCTTTTCGGACGTTTTCGGCGCTCTCTGGCCCCTACCTCTGGCCGCATTCGGTATTGCATCTCATTGAAGTCAATGCGGAACATGAGAATTTACACACACAGACTATCATTTACCTCTGTTTTGATCTTGTCATATAATGCCTGTGTGTGTGCTAGAGCATCATTTGCTGATTTGAACTGCAGCTCCAGTTTCTTAATGTTTCTTAAATCCCTTTCTTTCTCTCTTTGCTTGCGGGTGAGTGCATCGTGTTGGTTTTGCTTCTCTATCATAGCATGTCGTAAATTAAGTTCCAGGGCTGCTCTGAAATACAAACATTTTCAAAATGAACAAAATATATACAAAAACAATCTCAGTTATTACAGAAACTTGCAGTATATGGTGCTAGGCCCATTCATTTAACCTCCCTGGCGGTATGATTCTGTCTGGAATTACGTACCAAAAGCGGTACAATTATTTTGCAAGGAAATTTGGCGTTTTATACTGTAGGCCTGTAATTTTTAGAAATAACTCACTTAAATCTGACCAAACAAGAGTCTTGTAGGCATCCCGGGTATGATTTTTTTTTTAAAACAAAATTATAAATTATAATATAATAAATAATTATAAATAATTATAACAAATAATAATATAATTATAATAAAAATTATTCAATAATGTAATCAACTCAAAATCACTGAAATTTGCTCAGTTGCAGAATTGTCGCTGTCATTATTTTTTTTTTATGACGAATTTCCCCACAAATCACTATCTCACAATTCTGCAAGTGATTATAATTTATTGTCGCTGTTTTCTAGCTGATCTAAAACCATTTTTGACATAAAGGGACACTTTTGGACAATCTACAGTTTTTAGGCAGAAAGAACAGTTTTTATTATATAAAAGTACATGTAGGGCACTGGGCAGACCACTAGGGACAAGGGGGGTGTGTATTTTTTACATACAGAACTGTAATCTATTAGATTACAGTATACTGTATGTAAAGTGTTTGTTTACTTTTTTGAATTTGGCGCCGTTCTCCGCTCCTGTGCGTCGTAACGTCGCAGGGAACGTAGATCGGCGGCACACGGGGACACTGTGAATCGAGCGAGGAGGACCCGCTCGCTCACACAGCGCGGTGGCATCGCTGGATCCAGGGACAAGGTAAGTAACTTGCCTGTGGATCCAGCGAGAAGGTAAGCCGCGCCGCTGCACACTTTGCACGTCCACCCCGAGCGTGACTCGGGGATACCGATCCTAACATTGGAAACCTACCCCGAGTCACGCTCGGGTTTACCGCCAAGGGGGTTAAAAGACTCTGGTAAGCACTGTTTGTATCTAAACTGGCCATAAACATAAGGCTGAGCTAGCTGCTGGTCAGGCATCTAGGCGGATCCCGACATTATTGCTGGGATCTCTGCAGAACCCGAACCCAGTCTGTGACAGCCGGCAGTAAGCTTTAACCGGCTGTCTGCTGAATGTGGGTCACAGGAATGCATAAAAAAAGTTACTGTACATGCAAGTAATGGTCTGTGTGTGGCCATGCTTTCTTCTCAGCATGTTGTAACTAAGCAGACATATGTCAGGGCAGGGGCGGACTGACAACTCATGGGGCCCCCGGGCAATTGGAGATTATGGGGCCCCCGGGCAATAGAAGATTATGGGCCCCCCGGGCAATAGGAGACTATGGGGCCCCCGGGCAATAGATTATGGGGCCCCTAGGCAATAGGAGATTATGGGGCCCACAGGCAATAGATTATGGGGCCACACAGTATACACACACACACATACAGTATACATACACAGTATACACTTACAGACACACAATATACACACACAGTATACATACACACAGTATACATACACACAGAATACACATACACACAGTGAAAAGGTACTGGAGAGACGGGGCAGCTATAATCTTGGGCTTTTTTTAAAAAACACAGATTTTTACATACTGTCCCAGGTTTTACTGAGACTGGCAACCCTGCTGGGGCGCCCTAGTGCATCGGGCCCTCGGCAGTGCCCGAGTGCCTGAATGGTCATTCCACCACCTGTGTCAGGGGATAACCCCTCTGCTCCTATGAGCTTCCCCTGTGTTGTTCTATCTAGGCTGTGCTGTAGAAAAAATAATAAAGTAGGAGAGGAAATTTCTGCTTTGTATTTTATTAAAACCTCACATTTTTACCAATTGAGGATACTGGACTACACACGTTCAAAAAAGGTCATCATAGTACACAACACATGTGAAGCAAATACAGTCCTTCTGCCCACTGCCGCATCTCCCCTCCTAATTGCTGGCAGTTCTCCACTCTGAAAATTAAGCTGGGAGTTGCTGTGTACATACGGCAGTTCCAGCAGTGAAAAAACACAGTCTGACTCAGTGTTTACCAACACAGTTTAGACTAGAAATGGGGAGATTGTTACTTTGTACTGTTTCATTCATCTGTCAGTTAAAGGAACCTGACAAGTGGAAACAAAAGTCATTACTAAGCTAAAACTTATTAACAACTACTTTACTCTATTCAATCCTAATTAACACCATTTTCTTTTTATCCCTTCAACTATTATTTTCCGGCTTTTTTCTTTTCTTTTTTTTTATTTCAATTTTTTTAAGCATTTAAACTTTTTTTTTTTTTAACCACTTAAGCCCGGACCAAAATGCAGCTAAAGGCCCAGGCCAGGTTTTGCGATTCGGCACTGCGTCGCTTTAACAGACAATTGCGCGGTCGTGCAACGTGGCTTCCAAACAAAATTGACGTCCTTTTTTTCCCCACAAATAGAGCTTTCTTTTGGTGGTATTTGATCACCTCTGCGGTTTTTATTTTTTGCACTATAAAAAAAATTAGAGCGACAATTTTGAAAAAAATGCAATATTTTTTACTTTTTGCTATAATAAATATCCCCCAAAAATATATATATAAAAAAAAATGTTTGCTCAGTTTAAGCCGATATGTATTCTTCTACCTATTTTTGGTAAAAAAAATCGCAATAAGCGTTTATCGATTGGTTCGCGCAAAATTTATAGCGTTTACAAAATAGGGGATAGTTTTATTGCATTTTTATTATTATTTTTTTTTTTACTACTAATGGCGGCGATCAGCCATTTTTTTCGTGACCTCGACATTATGGCGGACACTTAGAATTTGTTTTACACATTTTTGGGACCATTGTCATTTTCATGGCAAAAAATGCATTTAAATTGCATTGTTTATTGTGAAAATGACAGTTGCAGTTTGGGAGTTAACCACAGGGGGCGCTGAAGGAGTTATGTTTCACCTAGTGTGTGTTTACAACTGTAGGGGGGTGTGGCTGTAGGTCTGACATCATCGATTGTGTCTCCCTATAAAAGGGATCACACGATCGATGCAGCCACCACAGTGAAGCACGGGGAAGCCGTGTTTACATACGGCTCTCCCCGTTCTTCAGCTCCGGGGAGCGATCGCGAGGGGGGCGGCTATAAACGAATAGCCGCGCCCTCATTCCGGATCGCTCCCACACCGCCGCATGTACCGGGGGGGGACATACATGTACGCCCATCTGCCTGTACGTGCCATTCTGTGGTTGTATATGTACATGCGGCGGTCGTTAAAAAGCGCAAAGCTAGACCATCGGGGTGTTTTGAAGGACATGGACACCCATAACTAAAGTGTGCTCTGTCTTTGACCTATAAATCACTTAGCGTGCAAGAGGGTTTTTCCATGTAACAATGCTGTAAGACATTGTTGTCATTCATATTTTAATAATATTGAAACAGGTGAAGTAATAGGCCTAAGACTTTGTTTGGATATCCTACTTGACGTGATTGTAGCCGTATTAGTGCAATTGTGATAGTGAAAATTGAGTACTGTCCATGATACTTTTTTTTTATTTGCACTAACGGGGTGTTACCCCTTCTTCAAAGTCCAAGCAGTACTGATTCACAATTTTTTTGGCAGAATGTTAAAACAAAACAAGAAAAAAAAAAAAAATCTCAGAGGGAAAAGAAAAAAAAGAAAAACAAACACATACAAATCAATGGTAATAAAGATAACATCAGAGTTAGTGAGATAAGACAGAGGGAGAGCTAAAGACTTGAGGGGGGGGGGGGTGTTAGTCACAGAGGGGGGTCATAAAACTGTAGTATATCCTCAATGTCTTAAAGAGGAGGTTCCGCCCACCCCTGCAAAAATTAAAAGCCAGCAGCTACACATACTGCAGCTGCTGACTTTTAATAGTAGGACACTTGCCTGTCCTGAAGTCCAGCAATTTCGGCACCGCAGCTGATGTTTCCATCAGCTGTCGGGTGCTGCCACCGCCATTTCCGGTAAGGGAACCCAGTAGTGAGCCTTATGGATTCACTCCGGGTCCATACAGCGCGAATGCGCAAAGGCACCACTGCGCTCTCCTACTGGCTCGGCAGGGGGGGGAAGGAGGATGAGGGAGCCAAACTGCTGACCTAATGCGCTGCCCGGACTCCCGGAAGTGGGGATAGGGTACCTGTCAAAGACAGGTATCTGCTCCCCAGAAAGATGCCAAATGTGGCACCGAAGGAGACAAATGAGCAGAAGTTCCACTTTTGGGTGGAACTCTGCTTTAAGCCTATACCTCCCATGCTACACCATGGGAACATTGTAACTACGTCTATTTCTCTGCCACTTTGCCCTATATGGTTCTTCTGTACTTCCAGGTGACAGGGATCTACTGTTCCTGGTAGGCGGGAACAGTGATCTCTGTCATGTCCCAGTAAGCCCACCTCCCAGTTAGAAACACTTATAGGGAACACAGGTAACCCCTTCCCTGCCAGTGACATTTATACAGTAATCAGTGGGTATTTTTAGTTTTGATCGCTGTATAAATGTCACTGGTCCCAAAAAAGTGTCCGATCTGTCCACCGCAATGTCGCAGCCACGCTACAAAATCGCTGATCACCGCCATTACTAGTAAAAATAATAATAATAAAAATGTCATAAATCTATTCCCTATTTTTTTTTATCCAAAAATATGTAGAATAATACATATTGGCCTAAACTGATTAAGAAATTTTATTAAAAAAAAACATTTTTTTGGATATTTACTATAGCAAAAAGTAAAAAATAATATTGTTGTTTTTTTTTTTCAAAATTGTCGCTCCTTTTTTTTGTTTAACCTCTTGCCAACCGCCGCACGCAGATGTACGTCGACAACATGGCACGGGCAGGCAAATGGGCGTACCTGTACCTGTACTCGATGTTCCCGGGCGGCTCGCGATTGCGGTCGGCAAATGCAGAACAGGGGGCTGCCTTTGTAAACAAGGCATTCCCCTGTTCTGCCTAGTGACATGTCACTGATCTCACCGTTTCCGTGATCGGTGATCAGTGACGTGTCACTGGTAGCCACACCCCCTAACAGTAAGACTCACTCCCTAGGTTACACTTAATCCCTTTAGTGCCACCTAGTGGTTAACCCCTTCACTGCCAGTGTAATTTTTTACAGTAATCGGTGCATTTTTATAGCACTGATCGCTGTAAAAATGACAATGGCCCCAAAATGGTGTCAAAAGTGTCCGATGTGTCCGCCAAAATGTCGCAATCACAATAAAAATCACCGATCGCCGCCATTACTTGTAAAAAAAAAAAAAATTATAAAAAGGCCATAAAACTATCCCCTATTTTGTAGACGCTATAACTTTTGCACAAACCAATCAATAAACGTTTATTTTATTTTTTACCAAAAATATGTAGAAAAATACGTATCGGCCTAAACTGAGGAAAAATATGTTTTTTAATATAGTTTTTGGGGATATTTATTATAGCAAAAAGTAAAAAATATTGAATTTTTTTGAAAATGGTCACTCTATTTTTGTTTATAGCGCAAAAAATAAAAACCGCAGAGGTGATCAAATACCACCAAAAGAAAGCGCTATTTGTGGGAAAAAGGGCGTCAATTTTGTTTGGGAGCCACGTCGCACGACGGCGCAATTGTCAGTTAAAGCGACACAGTGCCGAATCGCAAAAAGTGGCCTGGTCTTTGCCAAGCGAAATGGTCTGGGGCTAAAACGGTTAAAGAGGAAGAAATGAAAAAAAAAACAGAGGTGATCAAATATCACCAAAAGAAAGCTATATTTGTGGGGGGAAAAAAGGCGTCAATTTTGTTTGAGTACAATGTCGCACCACTGCGTAATTGTCAGTTAAAGCTGCTCTGGTCATTAACGGGGTAAATCCTTCTGGGGCTGAACAGAACAAATGATAAATCATATAGCAAATTTTATGCTTTTATTCTACAGTAACAGTATTTTTTTTAAACGAACACCGATCCAAACAAAAAAATCTTGACACCATCATGAAAAGAAAGCCTTGTTTGTTCTAAAAAAACAACAACAATATATGTGTTTGGTATCCTAAATAAGGACAAAGTTACTGCTGAATAAATAGGTTCATATCAGAAATAGAAAAACTGCTCTGGTCCTTAGGGGTGTACAGGGGTGCGAGGGGACGTGATTAAGGAAAGCCATTACAAGTGGTAACTGGTTCTATATTTATCATTTCAGCAGCTCCTATTTTTCCAACAACATTCAGCCATTCACACTGGTCCTGAGTTCAATTTTACTGCAAATTTCCGTTATGTCATAAGAAAGGTTTTTCACACTGTTCTTTCTGGCACTGGAGTATGCATGTGTGGACATTTCAGTAGGGACTCTGGACATGTGTACAAAATCTATTACAAGTCCTTCCAATACCTGCTGCTTCTTGTTCATTTTATGACATTCCAAAATCACTATCTTTACTAGTTAAAAAATACAAAACGGAAAAAAGTCAATGAACGCAAAGTAACCTTTCTCCTAGAGCAGCGGCTTCATTTTCCTTGGAATACTCCAGTAACTTGGTGAGATGGTTAAACTCTTGCTCTTTGTTTTCCAGCAGAGTTCTCTTCCCTTCTAGTTCCTTCAGAACATCTTCCTTCTCTTCCAGCAGTTTTTTGCTTTTATTCTCCATCTGCTTCACGCTGTTGTTTAACTCCTGGCATTCCTCTTCCATTTTCAGCTTTTTCTTCTCAGTTTCCCTGGAATGTATACATACAGAATAAGATTCATTGCTGCGCCTAAAGTCATTTCAAGACAAAACATTTTACTGTACATAGCAACGGAACACTTGGGGATATCTGTGCACTTCCTGACCCCGGCCAGATGCTATATAATGTGTTAGGCCTCGTACACACGGCCGAGGAACTCGACGTGCCAAACACGTCGAGTTCCTCGGCCAGTTCAGCCCTGAAGCCGCCGAGGACCTCGGCGGGAGGAGAGCTCCCATAGAACAACGAGGAAATAGAGAACATGTTCTCTATTTCCTCGCCGAGGTCCTCGTCGGCTTCCTCGGCCGAAAGTGTACACACGACCAGTTTCCTCGGCAGAATTCAGCCAGAAACTCGGTCGGAAGCTGAATTCTGCCGAGGAAACTGGTCGTGTGTACGGGGCCTAAGGCTAGGCTATACATTGACACTAATATGAAGGAAACACAGCCTGCCTCCTATAAAAAGGCTGCTAAATGTTATAGCAGGTACCTATTTCACAGGAACGTGCCTGCGCTGGCTTTATCTTGAAATGTAAGTAATGTTTCACTTAAAGGGGTTGTAAAGTCAGAAGTTTTTTTTTATCTTAATGTATTCTATGCATTAAGATAAAAAACCTAGGGGCAGATCCACAAAGCAAGTACGCCGGCGTATCTACTGATAGTGCTTTCAAATTTCCTGCGTCGTATCTTTGTTTTGAATCCTCAAAACAAGATACGACGGCATCTGGGTTAGATCCGACAGGCGTACGGCTTCGTACGCCTTTGGATCTAAGATGCAATTCTTCGGCGTCCGCTGGGTGGCGTCCCTGACGTTTTCCGCGTCGAGTATGCAAATTAGCTATTTCCGACGATCCACGAATGTACGAGCGGCCGTCGCATTCTTTTACGTCGTCTCTAGTCGGCTTTTTCCGGCGTATAGTTAAAGCTGCTGTTTCGTGGCATATAGTTAGACTTGCTATGTTAAGTATGGCCGTCGTTCCCGCATTTAATTTGAATTTTTTTTTGTTTGCGTAAGTCGTCCGTGAATCGTGGGATGGACGTAATTTACGTCCAAGTCTAAACAATGACGTCCTTGCGATGTCATTTCGCGCAATGCACGGCGGGAAATTTAGGGACGGCGCATGCGCAGTTCGTTCGGCGCGGGGACGCGCTTCATTTAAATGAAACACGCCCCCTACCGGCCCAACTTGAATTCCGCGCCGTTACTCCGCTTGAGATACACTACGCCGCCGTAACTTACGGCGCAAAATCTTTATGGATTTGGACCAAAGCCAGGTAAGGTTCGGCGTAGCGTATCTCAGATACGATGTGCCGGGGCAGATCTTTGTGGATCTGCCCCCTTCTGTGTATAGCGGCCCTCCTAATACTTACCTGAACCCCCTATCTGTCCAGCAATGTCCATGAGTGTCTCAGCCGTCCAGGACTCTCCCTACTGATTGGCTGAGACACAGCAGCGGCGTCATTGGCTTCTGCTGCTGTCAGTCAGCCAATCAGGAGAGGAAGGGGGCGGCCTGGGCCACGGCTCTGTGTCTAACTGGACACAGGCAGATGTGACTCGGCTCGGGTGCCCCCATAGCAAACTGCATGCTGTGGGGGCACTTGACAGGAGGGAGGGGCCAGGAGCACAGAAGAGGAGGATGCGGGCTGCTCTGTGTTAATCCACTGCAACAGGGAAGGTAATGATAACGTTTGTTATCCTATAGAAAAAAAACTAGATTTTACATTCACTTTAAAGCGCTATTAAGGGCCAAGCAAAACTAATATATTTTGCAGCTTACCAATCTTTACAGTAAATGTGGCTGGAATAGTTTTCTTTTTTATGCTTTTTTTTTTCTTTATTTTCATCTGGCGATCTGGCCAGTAACACTCTTCCTGTCATAAGCCTAGTACACACTATCAGGGTTTTTTCGGCTGGGTTGAACGAAAAAAAACTGACAGCTCTGGTTGGAGCCACTGTACTAACAATTTGATGTTAGTACAGCAATCTCCCCTGCTGAGCTGTTGTGTCCTGACAGGGGGACTGCCCCCACCTGATCACTCTGGTCAGCACTTTAAGCCATTGGCTGAGAGCACTGGTCGGAGCCAGTCGGCCGCTGGTTTTCCAGCATGCACGTCCGACAGAAGCCAGCCAAGCAGACTGGCTGCCATACACAGGGGCCAAATGTCGGCTGTTTTTTATTGAACCGGTTAATGCCGCCCAATATTCAGGCCATGTGTACTAGGCTTTAGGGTGCCTCCACTCTAGATGGAGGTGCAATGGAGACACCCTTGGACAGCAGCATTGTCACTCTGGGCAGAGGGAAGTGTTAGATGCACTAGCAGATTTAGATGCACTTGACTGATAAAGTAAAGCAAAAATCCAGCCACTTTTTAAGCTGGTTTTCTTGTCCTTTTAGGGTAAGGCTGGGTTCACACTGTCGCCGCATGCGACTCACAGCAGGGGTCCGGTGCATGCTGGTTCACCGGTTCAGGTCCGATTTCAGCCCAAATTTTGGGCTGAAATCAAACCTGAAACGCACCAAAAAAAGGCACACGTTTTTCCGGCACACCGCACCGGACCTCCTGCGCAGATATGTGAACCGGTTCTCCGTAGAGAGCCAGTCACATTCTCCTGCTATGCGAATTGAACGTGGGAAAACCCACATTTAATTTGCATAGGTGTGAACCCGGCCTAAAGGTTTTACATAAATTAATAAACGCTGACTATTATAAGCACCCCTGACCATGGTAAATGATACATCTTAACCCTCTAATTGCCACTTTTGGAAAGCTTGGTCTGCTAAAGGAAGTTGAAAAATAACAGACTTATTGGCAGGTTTACCGGGTGAAAATAAAAAAAGTAAACTAACTGCTCCCACATCTAGGAATTAGTAAACTGCTTTTGTTTTTAGGTCTAATGCCGCGTACACACGACCATTTTTAATGGTCTTGAAAAAACAAAGTTTTTTACGTCCTGATTCTTGTAAAGCTGGCCTTGCCTACACACGATCGTGAAAAATAAAATGCTCGAGCAAACCCCGGCGACGTATAACACGTACGACGGCACTATAAATCACAAATCACGCGCCAGCAGGTCGTTCAGAACACGGCCGCGCGTCTGGTAACTGGAAAAAAAACATGGGAATCAATCTCCCCATCACGGAGAAGCCTTCACTGGCTACCAGTGAAATACAGAATCACTTTCAAAGCACTATGTCTAACCAGAGCTTTTTTTCTCAGAAAATAGGTACAGGAACTCAACCACGACCCCGTTCAGATTTCACAAACAGTAGGAGGGTCTTAAAGGGGCATTAAATACCAGGAGTGCAGAGCTGTCACTTGTAAACACAGAAACCAGACTTCTGTGTTTACAAGCAGGCAACAAAGGGTCTGAGCCAGAGGTGGCTGTACTGAGTTCCCCCAAGTTCCCCCTGAAAAAAAGCCCTGTGTCTAACGCATAAATGTATTTGGGGAAATGCCCCCCAATATCTATACAACAAAATAAAAGCCTACAACCCCAATCGCGCTCTGCGATCTTCCAACCAAAATTTACTCCAAATCCCCAAAACCAGATACAAGTCCAAAGGAGAAAGAAGATTTGCTGTCCAAGGCCCTCGACTTTGGAACACTTTGCCAACCTCCATTTGGTTGGAGGAGAATCACTTGGCCTTTAGGAGAAGTATCAAAACCCATCTCTTCTGAGCTCAAGGGAGAAGTGGTCAAACAAGCGCCCAGAGGCGATTCAGTTCGCATGTGTAGCGCTATAAGTTTATAAGTTTTTCACTCACTCACAGTACCATTGGGATGGCGACACCCTTGGGGCTGCTTTTGCTGATTTTGTGTTAGTAAAAGTTTGGTGAGAGACGATTTGCGCTTTTCAGTCTTTGTGCTTTTCAGTCTGTTACAGCGTGACGAATGTGCTATCTCCATTACAAACGCTAGTTTTACCACAACAATCGCTCCCGTCTCATAACTTGCTTCTGAGCATGCACGTTTTTTTTCACGTCATTAAAGCCTACACAAGACCGTTTTTCACGACGTGAAAAAAATAGAGCATGTTCTAAATTTTTAATGCCCGTTTTTCACGTCATAAAAAATGCTCTGGAGCCCACACACGATCGTTTTTAATGACATTTAAAAAAAAAACAGTTGTGTGTACGCGGCATAACACCACTTGAAGCTAAACAAAATGTCAGTGCTCTCATTCATCAGAGGTGCAGCTTTACTATACCACACCACTATACCACACTGGACCTTTGTGTGGATTAAAACATTTTAATTAGTAAAGGGCACCTTCTGAATTACATGAAAACAACACTGAGCAGTAGAATTCAGATGCTTGCTTTTTTGGAGAATGTGACTTCATGGTGCTTATATATCACCATGTTTTTACTAAAAACAAGAGGTATTTCCCCACAACTACCAACCAGATTCAAACTTTAAAGGCAGGTCTGATACTGACTGGTGGCTGAGAAGGTTCAACTACAGTAGGCAGGGTGTATTTAGGTTTTGTGCTGCCCTAGGCCTGACTAAACTTGTGCACCCCCTAATTTAAATATGACCCACCCCTTCCTGTCAAGGCCACACCCTTTGCGGTTTAAGACCCACCCTGAAATTTTCAAGTGGAGACACTAGTTCTGATGGCCTAGGGGGGGGGGCAATGGATTCCCTTCATTTGCATAGATTTCCTCTCACTTCCTGTTTGGCTATGGGGCAGGAAGTGAAGGGAAATCTCTGCAATGGGACAGGGGATGGTAAAAAATTAGAAGCCCCCCACCCCACAGTTGCAGAATGCCAACCGCCCACATACTGGAAGCAGTGCGGCCGATTTATGGGGGCGCTAAACTAATTTGCCCAACAGTGTAGCGCAAGCTGGCGGGGACACTGTCCGTGCTGCCCCCCTGCAAAGTGCTGCCCTAGGCCTGGGCCTTGTTGGCCTAGGCCAGGATACAGCATTGACAGTATGGTACCGTTTTTAGTTAGTACACAACGATACATAAGGCCCTGGGTGCTAAGATATGCTTGTGCTGTTTTACACTTCATTCCTGGACTGCATCTACCATTTCTGTTAATGCGTATATCACATTGCTGTGCATTTACCTAAAGACTAATTTCCACAGACCTGAATGATTTCTGTATCTTTAGCTTTAGACTTACAAGCTTAGTCTCCCAATCTCTGCTGGAACGAAGATGGCTAGCCTCTCTATTGTTAAATATAACAATGTTGTAATTCCCTAGTTATATTGCACGTGTTTAGAGCATTCTTTACTTAGTCAAGCCATATTTAAGGCAAGTCTGGGAAAGTTATCTGTAATTTCCCCTCCCTATTTACAATGCCTTCCTATAAAAGTTGGCTGCACATATTTCTGCTCATTCCATTTTGACCCTTTACAAGTACGTATACAAGTGAACTGGCAATTTTCCTGAAAAGCTTACACCGATTTGCGGTTTATCTTCTCTATGTCTTTGGCAAGCTGTACAGGGATTTGTTGAACTTGCACAAGTTCATCCTGGAAAAAAATAAAATAACATGAGCATAAGAGAAAAATAAATCTTTAGCTTTCACTTAGAGCAGGGATCTACAAAGTACGGCCCTCCAGCTGTTGCGGTACTACACATCCCATGAGGCATTGTAAAATTGACATTCACAGACATGACCAGGCATTATGGGAATTGTAGTTTCCGAACAACTGGAGGGCCGTAGTTTGGAGACCCCTGACTTGGAGGATACTAAATTAAAATGCATGGTCAAGTTAAACTGTTCTGGCCCTCTGTCTAACAAGACATCTACTATTAGCAGGTATAGAATGTACCTGTAACAAAAAGTTTAAGGGCCAAATCCACAAAGATCGTGCCTAACTTAATTTTTTCCATTTAAGTTACACTGCCTTAAAATTTCTACCTAAGTGCCCGATCCACAAAGCACTTACCTAGAAATTTTGGGCTGTGTAACTTAAATTCCGCCGTCGCAAGGCGTTCCTATTCCTGCGCCGGCCGTACTGCGCATACTCGTGACGTCATTTTCCCGATGTGCATAGCGCAAAATTACGTTACGCCGAGCTTTGTGGATTGCGACGGGTCAATAAAGTTGCGTCGGGAAAAAAAAAAGATACGACGGGAAAAAAAAATAAATAAATCGCGTCGCTGGACAGAAAGGTCTGCTTTTACATGGTGTAGTAACTTTACACCATGTAAAAGCAGCCCTAATTTTGCGTATGCAAACTAAAACTTACGGAGAAAAAACGAAGCTGAAAAGCTTCGTGGATCTCCGTAAGTGCTAATTTGCATACCCGAGGCGGCATTTCGACACAAAATGCCCCCAGCGGCGGATGCGGTACTGCATCCTAAGTCCCTTACACATGCCGGATCTTCTGCCTAACTATGGAAAACTGATTCTGTGGATCAGTTCCATAGTTAGGAACAGGGATACGACGGTGTTACAGCAATTACGCCGTCGTATCCCTTTTGTGGATTTGGCCCTAAGGTTTTATACTTGCCTCCCCCCCATCCTCTGCCCACAGCACCTAGGCAAGAATGACACCGCACGTCTTCCAGCTAGATATACAAAGCAGCCAAAATCTTAAGAGAAGACGTACTTTTAATTATCTGTCGTTTTTTGTTTTGCTAAATTTCACCTACTCTATATTCCCCAGTAATTTTCCTGGAAGCATACATAAACAATAAAGCCGCGCCATTGTTTATGTATGTTTTGCTCTGTGTATCGCACGCCAGCTGCTGCCTGTTTTTAGTGTCATTTTCTGTACTCATTTTTGAGCATATTAGCGCAGTTTTTTGTTTTTCAATTTTCCTGGAAGGACAGCAATGTCACTCCCAGCAATGTAGAAGGTATGGTAAGTATGAGTCTAAACTTTTTCACTGGTATATTTTTCACCCACAAACAGCAGGTGATTGTTAAAAGGAGAAATTTTACGGCATGGTCCACTTTAAAAAGGGCCTAACATTCAATATACTACATGTGCATACATGATAAGTAATGTGTAAGTGAAACTTATACAAATAATAATTACTTTTTACAAAGATCCCATTACTCTACCAAAAATGCCTTTATCAGCAGTAATAAAAGGTCCACTTTAATTAGGCAAAACGTTTGGCAAAAAATAGGTGTAATGTGCAAAGTACAGTAACCCAAACCAATCAAAATTCAATTGTCATTCATGAAATTGCACTAAATAGCTGAACTTTGACTGCTCTAATACTCTTTGAAGGCACACGATAATATAGTAAGAAAACTAAATAAATGTATTATAGGAATGTCATAAAAACAGTTACAAACATAAAATCAAAAGAAATCAGGTAAATAACTGGTCCACATAGGTTATCACAATAATATTATTACAGTTCTACCGTAGAAAGCTCAGATATAAAGCATAATGTTAAGGTTGATTTGTAAAGTGTGTAACTGAGTGGTATTCCAGAGGAGTAGGAGGACTTGCTCTACTTGTTGCGTGCTATACAAAGCTCTTCCTCAGGAGCACAGACATTTCAATAAAGGGTTAACCGCGTTGGGGGTAGACAACAGTCGGTCTTTTAGCCTTACGTTGGCTGTAGTTCACAGAGGTACTACTCCAGCCAGTTAGGGGGATATTATTGTTAGAGCGAAAAAGTGTTGCGTTAAAAAGGTAAGGCAATCAGTTGCTGGTAAGCAATAGAAGGAGACTCCTATTCCAGGGGTAGGCACGGGTGATCAGGCTATAGGCTGAGTAAGGTAGGCTGGATACCAATGAACAGGGGGGTAAACCTGACTCACCAATTGCTAGCTTGTAGGTCTCCAATCCATGTGAATGGAGATAAAGTAGAAGCAATAGCAATAGAGTGATCCTTGGAGCTCAAAGCTTTTGCTGCGCACCCTTGTAAATGTACCCTGGTGTATGGAGGATGCCTGGTGTAGGTGTATCCCCCTAACTGGCTGGAGTAGTACCTCTGTGAACTACAGCCAACGTTAGGCTAAAAGACCGACTGTTGTCTACCCCCAAAGCAGTTTTTTTTTAAATGTCTGTGCTCCTGAGGAAGCACTTTGTATAGCGTGCAACATGTAGAGCAAGTCCTCCTACTCCTATGGAATACCACTCGGTTACACACTTTACAAATCGACCTTTTAATTATGCTTTATATCTGAGCTTTCTACGGTAGAACTGTAATAATATTATTGTGATAACCTATGTGGACCAGTTATTTACCTGATTTCTTTTGATTTTATGTTTGTAACTGTTTTTATGACATTCCTATAATAAATTTATTTAGTTTTCTTACTAAATTATCGTGTGCCTTCAAAGTCCAATTCACTAGATTCCAGCCAATTCCATTAATATCGGGGCGATGGCACACTGATTATTTGTACATCCGCAGTATCACCCTGCCTTGGATGTACGTTAAACTTAGGCCCTTTTCCTTTCATGCTCTAATACTCTGTACATAATTAAGCTTTACCAATGCTAAATAGATTTTGAATCCATATTGTATTTATTGAAAATGTTTTATTCCTACAAACACCATAAAACATTTCAATACAAAACAAAACCACATTCAAAAAATAAAAACCTAAACTTCACATCACATATTTAACACATTACACAGTTTAACCTCTCCTGTCCACCTGGTCTTAAAAATAAACAATGTTAAATACAATTTGAAATTCCAGCATTTGAGTCAAAAACATTTGCACAGACAAGCTAAATTTGACTGACAAAGACTAATTCACATAAACCAACAACTAGGTAAGCCATCCATGGTCATGTAACTTATTATTATACAAAGCACCCATGTATATTTTTTTTTCAGTTAAGAATGTGAAATAAAACATAGACAACTTGAATGTACCTTTATGATTTCCTGTTGTTCAATGTCCTTCTCTAGTTCTTTTTGTGCTATCTGAATTTCTCTTTCCTTTGAAGCCATGTCTTCTTTCAGTTCTTTGATTTCCAAAAGCCTTTGGGTATTTTCTTTTTGTAACTCATCGCTGGTTTCTTTCAGTAATTTTGTCCTTTTTTCTAGCTCCTATAACATCCACCAGGCTTCCAATTAATATAAAATAATAATGTAAACTATTTACTCTACATTAGTACTTTAAAAGGGATGGGAGGTCTCACGTAGAATAAAAGATTAGAAAACCTAGAAATATTTAGTATGCATAAAAAGACATCTTACAAGTGACTTAAAGGCGAAGTTCACCTTTGTTCACCTTTTACTTTTTTTGTTTCTAAATTCCAGCTCCCCTATGTACCAATATAGAATTATAGTACTTATTTTGCAAAAATAAAACAGATATTCATGCGTTCTACACCGGCTTACCTCACTCTCTTCATAGCTGGTTAAACACACTGCTTAATTAGTTCTGCCTTACTTCCTGGTCAGACTATAGGTCATGACACAGGAAGGAGTTAACCAGCTGATCTCATTAGCACACACCCAACTTCATCTACCCTCAGCTGGTGAGTTCTTTCCTGTGTCATGACCTAAAAGTCTGTCCAAGAAGTAAGGCAGAAGTAAATCGAGCAGTGTTTTCAAACGGCTATGAAGAGAGTTAGGTAATCCTCTGTATAATTAATGGAAAGCGGTTTTATTTTTGCAAAATAAGTACATTAATGCTATTTTATAAAAAAAGGTGAACTTAGCCTTTAAGGTTAAATATATCCAAAGCCTGGATAGAGATTTGCCAATTAACTTAGTGTGAGTTCATCTTTACAAAAGATCTGTAAGGTGAACTTACACTGGACCCCCTCCCCACCCCCCCGGTCCCGATAACCTGGAGTCTGGAAATCCCCTGCACTGACAGCTCGTATTGCCGCTGTACCAGTCTGGGGATTTGAAATCCCCCGTGGCTTTCTCTCCTCTTTGCCCACAGTGACAGGGCAGGCTATGTGTGTTTTGATTGGTCGGAGCCGCCCATGTGACGGAGCCATCCAATTAGAATGCTCTAATGCTCTGACAAGGTATGTTTTGGAGATTAAGCTGCGGGAAATTTCTAAGCCCCGAACTGTGAGGCGGCTATACAATGTCCTCTAGCAGGTGCCCCCCCACGCTCCAGGTCAGTGGAACTGGGGGTGGGGGTGAGGAGGGTGTCCTGTGTAAGTTCACCTTACAGATTTTCTGTAAAGGTGAACTTGCTTTTTAAGGAATATCAGTGTGTATGAAAGAAAGATTTCTCAATCGGTTTAGGAAAGATTATTTACAGAGCGGTTAATCCATGGCATGCCTTACTTGTATGAGTCAGTAATGGTAAATTCAGTAATGGAATTTAAAAAAATTGCTTATATTTTGTTTTTGCTTTACCCCAATTTTAGGCAGTCGTTCATATTCTCTTTCCAGCAGTGTTTTCTCCTCTTGTAACCTGTTGGAAAGTATACATTCAGGCCATGATTAGGAGGTATAGGGAATGCTCTCCATATTCCTATTCAAAACAACTTTTGTATTAATAGCATTTAAGTAGATGAAATAACAAAAATTGCACTACAACTTTAATAATAACAGTATAGTATACTAAATCCAGAACAATCTGAATATTGTATACCATTTTCTAACGCTAATACTGCAGTGGCCCCATTATGTGCTATTAAAGGATAAGTCCACCCTAACATAAAATAGAGACATCTACAGACATCCACAATATAAGAAGAAAGAAGAAAGCTGTATACATACCTTTTTTTGGAGCAGATCTGGTCCGGTCTCCAGCGGTGGAAGCTCTGCAGAGAACACAGCCGACAAAGGCTGTGAAATGAATGGGGAGTGACGTCACTCATAGACTTACTATGGGGCTTCCGTTGTCGCCTGTGTCCTCTGCACCCGCTCCCACAGCAAAGCCGCAGCTGACAGCTCAGCATTGGATCGGGTCGAATCTGCTTCAAAAAAGGTATGCATACTGATTTCTTCTTTCCAGGACTAGATAGGTTAGTGTTAGATCGTGAATGTCTGTAGATGTAGAGATTTTTGTGTTAGGGTGCACTTATCCTTTAAAGTTCACACCATAGATCAATGCTGCTCTAGTGGCCAAGGTCTGGGTTTAAGGGTACCCTACTGTAGATATGGCTTACCCAGGCCTACTACCAGCTCCTGCTAGAATGACCAGTTAGTATCTGCATTTGTTTGTTTTTTGAGCTTTCTTTCTTTTATTTTCATTGGTGATCCGGCCAATGGGGTTGAGACAAACTATTTGGTGCTTACAATGGTCAGCTTTGATTTGTTTATATAAAACCTTTATCCCAAAATGAACAAAACTATTACAGTAACTGCTTAAAGTGGAGGTTCACCCAAAAAATCAGAGATTGAGGCTAATCACGGGAAGCAGAATCTGTTTTTTTTTTTAAATCAATGCAGTACTTACCGTTTTAGAGATCGATGTTCTCCGTGTCACGAGTTTCCGAAAGTAGCCGAACGTCGGTGCGCAGGCGCCGTAGCCATATAGAGCCGCACCGACGTTCGGCAACTCGTGGCGCGCTGTATGCGACCGTCAGAAGGCTGTCAATCAAATAGGAACGCCCAGTCCCGAAGACCATACCCGGAAGCGGCGGAGAACATCTATCTCTAAAACGGTAGGTACTGCATTGATTTAAAAAAAACACTCGATTCTTCTTCCCGTAATTAGCCTCAATCTGATGCTAAAACATTTTTTTCGGGTGAACCCCCGCTTTAAAAAGCATTAGCTAGAGCTTGGTTTCAATTTGTTATTGTATCTAAATCTGCTAGTATCGAACACTAGACTGACAATGCCCAATTACAAAGAAATTTAGGGTATAATATTTATCATAGGTGTGTTTTTAATGAAAGAGACAGAATATCAACCAAAAATACAGAAAAAAACATATGATACAAATGTTATAAATTGAGTTGCAGTTCAGTGAGTAAAAATATGTGATCCCCAAGCAAGACATGACTTAGTACTTGGTGGAGAAACCCTTGTTGGCAAGCAAATAGGTAAGCTGTTTCTTGTAGTTGATTACCAGGTTTGCACACATCTCAGGGGGGGATTTTGGTCCACACTTCTTTAAGGATCTTCTCTAAATCCTTAAGGTTTCTTGGCTGTCGCTTGGAAACTCAAAGTTTCAGCTCCCTCCTTAAATTTTCTATAGGATTAAGGTCTGGTGACTGGCTAGGCCACTCCATTACCTTAATGTGCTTCGTCTTGAGCCACTCCTTTGTTGCCTTGGCAGTAAATTATGGGTCATTGTCATGCTGGAAGATACATCCACAACCCATGTTCTAGCTGAAGGAAGAAGGCTCTCATCCAAGATTTTATAATGCATGGTCCTGTCCATTGGTCCCTCAATGTGGCACAGTCGACCTGTACCTTTTAGCAGAGTAACAGCCGTAAAGAATAATGTTTCCACCTCCGTGCTTGAGTGTAGGGATGGTGTTTTTAGGGTAATAGTCAGCATTTGTCTTCCTCCAATCACGGTGAGATGAGTTAGGCCCCGTACACACCATAGAATCCATCCGCTGAAAAATCTCAGCGGATCGGTTTCAGCGGATAGATTCTATGGTGTGTACATTCCTGCGAATATTTATCCGCGGGAATTTCCCAATTCCAGCAGATAAAAATTTGTAGACATGTCTACAAATCTATCCGCTTGAATCGATCTCAACGGATTGATCCGCTGGTCTGTACAGACTCACCGGATCAATCCGTCCGAAGGGATCCCCCGCATGCGTCGTAATGATTCGACGCATGCGTGGAATTCCTTATATGATAGCGCCGCGCTCGTCGCCGCGTCATCATCGCGGCGACGGCGCGACACGTCATCGCGAGGGGATTTCGGCGCGGATTTCGATCCTATGGTGAGTACACTCCATCGGATCCAAATCCGCTGAAATCCTCTCGTGTGTACTAGGCCCTAATGTCAAGAAGCTCAATTTTGGTCTCATTTGACCACAGCACTTTCTCCCAATCCTTCTCAGAATCATTTAGATGTTTATTGGAAAACTTTAGACGGACCTTTACATGTGCCTTCTTAACCACTTAAGACCCGGACCATTATGCAGGTAAAGGACCTTGCTCCTTTTTGCGATTCGGCACTGCGTCGCTTTAACTGACAATTGTGCGGTCGTGCGACCTGGCTCCCAAACAAAATTGGCATCCCTTTTTCCCACAAATAGAGCTTTCTTTTGGTGGTATTTGATCACCTCTGCGGTTTTTATTTTTTGCGCTATAAAAAATACAAAATACAAAAATAGAGCGAATAATAAATATCCCCCAAAAATATATAAAAAAAAATAATGTTTTCCTCAGTTTAGGCCGATACGTATTCTTCTACCTATTTTTGGTAAAAAAAAAATCGCAATAAGCGTTTATCGATTGGTTTGCACAAAATTTATAGCGTTTACAAAATAGAGGATAGTTTTATTGCATTTTTATTTAAAAAAATGTTTTTACTACTAATGGCGGCGATCAGCGGGTTTTTTTGTGACTGCGACATTATGGCGGACACATCGGACAATTTTGACACATTTTTGGGACCATTGTCATTTTCACAGCAAAACGTGCCATAAAAATGCACCGATTACTGTGAAAATGACAATTGCAGTTTAGGAGTTAACCACTAGGGGGCACTGTAGGGGTTAAGTGTGACCTCATATGTGGTTCTAACTATAGGGGGGCGGGGCTGGACATGTGACGTCAGTGATCGTCTTTCCCTATATCAGGGAACAGACGATCACTGACACTGCCACAATCACGGGACGCGATCACGGAGCTTTGGACAGTGGCGCGCTCGCGTGCCAACGGCTGGGCCTTAAAGAAACACGTACAGGTACGTGCTTGTGCCCAGCCGTGCCATTCTGCCGACGTATATCGTCAGTAGGGGGTCCTTAAGTGGTTAAGGAGGGGGACCTTGCAGGATTTTAATCTATGGTGGCGTATTGCGTTACCAATGGTTTGTTTGGCGACTGTGGTCCCTGCTGCCTTGAGATAATTCTGTAGTTCTGGGCTGATCCCTCACTTTTCTCATAGTTATCCTTACCCCATGAGGTGAAATATTGCATGGAGCTCCAGACCGAGGGCGATTGATGGTTATTTTGTATTTCTTCATTTTACGAATAATCGTTCCAACAGTTGTCTCCTTTTCACCATGCTTCTTGCTGATGGTCTTGTAGCCCATTCCAGCCTTGTGTAGGTCTACAATCTTGTCCCTGACATCCATTGACAGCTCTTTGGTCTTGCCCATGATGATGAGGTTTGAATGGAAGAAAGAGATTCTGTGGACAAGTGTCTTTTATATACATAACAAATTGTCATTAGGAGCACCTTCTTAAATTGACTAATCTGTGTACCACATGAGCACATACTGTAGCCAGTCTGTCGGAGCCAGAATTGGTGTTGGTAGGGGATCAAATACTTTATTCACTCACTGAACTGCAACTCAATTTATAACATTTAAAATTATGCAAAATCGCACAAAATTAGGCACAAGGCTTACTGGGCTACTGACTTGCTGGGTTTATTGACACTCTATTTAAAAAAAAAAAGAAAAATTCTTAACTGTCACAATTTTTAACCATATCACAATTATCTCCATTCCATATTACCACGAACACTCCCATGCTACTCACTATGTGAATATTTCAGGTCATTCCAAACCCACAATTCCTTCAGCGTACGCCAAATTAATGGGTTGGGTTATGATCCTGTGTACATTTTAACCTCAAATTACTCACATTTTTTAAATATTGAGTTTCCAAGACTGAAAATGTCTTTGGTTTATTAGCGATTTGTTTATTCCAAATCTTTTCTTTCTTTTCTTTCTTTCTTCTTGTTAGTACCATATTTTTAATTACACTTAATTAAATACATACATTTCTTTTAAATGTAATTATGTAAACTGGTTTCTTTATGAAGTTCAAATGCACATGTTCATTTAACCATTTTATAAGCATGACATGATTGAAAATCTTTTTGGTATTACTTCAGTGCTAGCCCCTGCGTGGGCGTAACTTTTGCATGTTCACTATTTGTTAAAAAACAAATAAAAACTATTAAAACAGAAAAGCTTTTTGGTAAAATTTGCATTTTAATTGCAAAAGGGACATGTCCCTATATATACCTTTTGAAAATGCTAGTTCCCTGTATTTGCAATGAAGGTCCTAAATTAATTCCCGATTGGTGACTAGGCTTTGTATTTAACAGCACTTTAGGTGTGTACATTTTTAGATAAATTCTTATAGGCTTTGTATCATGCACTGAGTTTTTGGGTTGTAATATGTGAAAACATGATCTAGAACAGTGGTCTCCAAACTGTGGCCCTTTGCTTGCTTCTATCTGACCCTTGGGACACTATTCCTTCAACTGACATCAATGATGAGGCACCATTCCTCCCACTGATGATATCAATGTTGCACTATTCGTCCAACTGACACCATCGATGGGGCACTGTTCCTTCTACTAAGATCAATGATGGGGCACTATTTCTCACCATCTATGGGGCACCATCTATGAGGCACGGTTCCCCCTACTATGACCAATGATGATCCTCCCACTGACACCATTGATGGAGAAATATTCCTCCTGTTAAAACCAATAACGGGACAATATACTCCCACTGATGCTGGGACATTTGCTTTTCACACTGGCTGCAGTCCGGCCCCCCTGAAGCCTGAAAGACAGTAAACTGGACATTGGTTTAAAAAGTTTGGAGACCCCTGATCTAGAACATAGGAAAACAAACGATCAATAACATTATATATATATATATATATATATATATATATATATATATATATATATATATATACACACAGTACAGACCAAAAGTTTGGACACACCTTCTCATTCAAAGAGTTTTCTTTATTTTCAGGACTATGAAAATTGTAGATTCACACTGAAGGCATCAAAACTATGAATTAACACATGTGGAATTATACATAACAAAAAAGTGTGAAACAACTGAAAATATATTTCATATTCTAGGTTCTTCAAGTAGCCACCTTTTGCTTTAATTACTGCTTGGCACACTCTTGGCATTCTCTTGATGAGCTTCAAGAGGTAGTCACCCGGCGCAGCACCCCATCACTCTCCTTCTTGGTCAAATGGCCCTTACACAGCCTGGAGGCGTGTTTGGGGTCATTGTCCTGTTGAAAAATAAATGATGGTCCAACTAAACGCAAACCGGATGGAATAGCATGCCGCTGCAAGATGCTGTGGTAGCCATGCTGGTTCAGTATGCCTTCAATTTTGATTAAATCCCCAACAGTGTCACCAGCAAAGCACCCCCACACCATCACACCTCCTCCTCCATGCTTCACGGTGGGAACCAGGCACGTAGAGTCCATCCGTTCGCCTTTTCTGCGTCGCACATGGGGTTGGAACCAAAGATCTCAAGTTTGGACTCATCAGACCAAAGCACAGATTTCCACTGGACTAATGTCCATTCCTTGTGTTCTTTAGCCCAAACAAGTCTCTTCTGCTTGTTGCCTTTCTTTAGCAGTGGTTTCCTAGCAGATATTCTACCATGAAGGCCTGATTCACACAGTCTCCTCCTAACAGTTCTAGAGATGTGTCTGCTGCAAAAGGTGGCTACTTTGAAGAACCTAGAATATGAAATATATTTTCAGTCGTTTCACACTTTTTTGTTATGTATAATTCCACATGTGTTAATTCATAGTTTTGATGCCTTCAGTGTGAATCTACAATTTTCATAGTCATGAAAATAAAGAAAACTCTTTGCATGAGAAGGTGTGTCCAAACTTTTGGTCTGTACTGTAAATATATATTTATTTATTTATTGTAAGATTTCGGGGTGATTAAGCTCTAGTGGTGTATACGATTTAAGCAGCACGTGCCAGTCCAAACTGTATTTTAAAGGCTTGGCAGCCCACTTTTATTTACCCACTTGCCAACCTGATCATGCAGATATACTGTGGCAGGTCGGCTCTCCTGCGCGAATTACCATACCTGCACGGCGGCTCGCAAAGGCGAAGTTGTGGGCGGGGCCCCGGCGACCCGCAATCACGGAGGCAGAATGGGGAACTGCCTTTGAAAACAAGGTGATTCCCCGTTCTGACAGGGGACATGTCAGAGATCTACTGTTCCCAGTTTTAGGAACAGTGATCTCTGTGATGTGCCTGGTAGCCCACCCCCCCTACTTTTAGAACACGCTGAGGGAACACTGGTAAACCCTTGATCACCCCCTAGTGTGTGTAATTTTTACATTGATGAGTGCATTTTATAGCACTGATCAATGTATTAATGTCACTGGTCCCCAAAAAGTGTAATTCGGGGTCAGATTTGTCCACCGCAATGTTACAGTCCCGGTAAAAATCGCAGATCGCCTCCATTACTAGTAAAAACAGTTTGTAGAAACAATAACTTTTACGCAAACCAATCAATATACGCTTATTGCGATTTTTTTTTTGTTTTGTTTACCAAAAATATGTAGAAGAATATATATCGGCCTAAACTGATGAATACATTGTCTGGATATGCATTATAGCAAAAAGTAAAAACATTTTTTTTTTAAAGTGTCAGTCTTTGTTTATAGCGCAAAAAATAAAAACTGCAGAGGTGATTACATACCACCAAAATAAAGCTCTATTTGTGGGGAAAAAATACAGCAATTTTGTTTGGGTATAGTGTCCCACAATTGTGAGTTAAAGTGACGCAGTGCCGAATCGCAAAAAATGGCCTGGTCATTTATCCCCTTCCTGACCAGAGCATTTTTTTGCGATTCTGTACTTCATCACTTTAGCTGACAATTGCACGGTCGTATGATTGGTTTGTGCAAAACTTAGTGTCTACAAAATAGGGGACAGATTTATGTCATTTTTATTATAAAAATTTTTTTTTACTAGTAATGGCGGCGATCTACGATTTTTATCGGGACTGCGACATAATGGCGGCCACTTTTGACACTATTTTGGGACCATTGTCATTTATACAGCGAACAGAGCTACAAATAGCCACTTAGCAGTCTTCAGGGTCAAGTTAGTCCTGAGCAAACACACAATTTACATGCCTGTTTTTACTTCTTTTGTGGTACGCACATATGTAAAGGGGGTACTTTTGGGATATTACAATTTTCAAATGGTACTGCTCTATATGGATATTTATTTTCCTCACATGTAATTACGGAACCATATACCAAGTAAATCTTTGGTGGAGAGCGCAGACGTTGGAAGTGGAGGTGTAATGAATGCCTATAGTGATTATACATTTGGTGAGTGCATCCCCATAAGGAGACCAAATCCCCCCACGTGGTGAACATTCCCTGGTGAAAGGAGCACCTATCCTAAGACCATTGTTCTATCACTGCCACCCCTGTCTGCATCACTAACTGTGTTATATATGAACTATTATCAAATGCTAATTTGATGGAAGCACTGCTGCAGGACTATTTACTATTTAGAGTTTTTATTTTTCTGCTTTTATACAAATAGCCACTGATTACTATATAAATTACACTGACAGGGAAGTGGTTAAACAATAGAGGGCGATCAAGGGGTTAAGTGTGTCCTAGGGAGTGATTCTAACTGTAGGGGGGGGCTCACTACAACATGACAGAGATCACTGATCCAGATGACAGGGAGCAGTAGATTCCTGTCATGTTGCTAGGCAGAACAGGGAAATGCCTTGTTTACATCTCCCCATTCTGCCTCTCCTCGCCGCAATCGCAGGACCCAAGGGGGCACCCTCGCGGCGTGCAAGCCCAATAGGGGGCTAATTCAAAGGGACATACAGGTATCCTCCGCTGTCCAAAACTAACATTTTGGGCTATAGATGCACTTTAATGAATGATCCATCAGACTAAGCAGATTTGCTAAAACTGTCAGTCAGAAAACACCATTTAGAACAGGAACAGTATTTAAAATAAAGGAAAAAGTGAGTTAAAGATCATAGCTTCAAGACATGTAAAGGATGTAATGGTAACAAAGCTACATATGCATGGAGACTGCATTTATACTTAAAGCAGAGGTTCCATTCCAAAAAAAAAAATATTAAAAGTCAGCAGCTACTAACACTGTAGCTGAATATATATGTGGATGAGGGCGCTGTGGTTCAACATGTGAACCAATTACACACAATGTGATATCCTAGTGAATGAGATTCACCTGGTAGGTGAAACAAAAAATAAAAAGGTACTGCTATTGTGCGATTATATAAACATCTAAGAAAATTAAGTTTCAACACATCAAAATTACAGGAAAAAACACGCCCAGATGATAACAGATTTCATCAAAAAAACTTTTTTTTTTTTAAATGCAATAACACAGATTGTTACAAATGTGATCATGTGAAAAAGTTCATAAAGAGAAAAGTTCATGTGGATAGATGCTTGTAAAGGTAAACATGTGGTTAGATTCACAGCATATAAGGAAACGCCTTCACCATCTAGTTTCACCCAAAGTGCTCTGGATAACTTATGCGCTTACCCCTACGTATGGACCCCTTAGGAAAGTGGGTCATGTGCGCTGAGCAGGATGAGTGCCTGCACACTGTATGGCAGAAGCTGCAACAAGGAATCCACTTGTACAAAACGATGTGTTCAAACCACAGGAAAAACAAAAGGGGATCTCATAGTATAATACTGTTTTATTAAAATACACTTAAAAGACATCAGCTGATTGGCCTCTTAGAGCCCATTCACACCTTGGCGTTTTGTCGCCTGTAGCGCGACGCGCACAAACGCCAGAGGGACCAAAATACATGTAAGGCTATGGGCATGGTTCACATCTGAACGCCGATGCGCCTGACGCGCATCGCATGTAGTCAATAAAAGTTCCGGACCCTTTTTTGTCGTGCATATCGCGCGATATGCGCGTATTTGAGCGTTTCCATTTCCCATAGAAAGTAATGGAAACGCTTGATTCAAGCGACTTGCGCGACAACGGGCGTTTGCTACGGGCGTTTCGTCAATAGAACTTGTCGCCCATGCAGAAGATTAAAAAAATCTACCAACATAGCAACAAGTGATGAAAAGATGATAGTTTTTCCTATTGGCTAAAAAAAAAACGTCAAAGTACAAAAACGTCGGACAACGCTGTATACAAACGCGCATATTAGCATGAATACGCGCGACAAAACGCCGGAAAAAAATGCCGGAAAAACGCCGCTATTGCCTACGCCTAGGTGTGAATGCAGCCTCATTTGGTAAATGCCTGCCCGGCACTGGGACTGCGTGCGTGACAAAAAATTCCTCACTGGGGGACCTCGCTCGGCTGTGTGAAAGCTATCCGCTCGGTATCCTGTGATGGAGCAGGTTAGTCGGGTGCCGGGATCAGCTGGCGTGCGTGGTGAGTGACCAACACTAAAGCCGCCGACATATGTTTCATGCAACGCACGTCATCAGGGGGGCCTTTTTTCAGGTGGAAACTCTACTTTAAATTTTGTAATATCTAATATAACCTCAATATGTGTGTAAGTTTATCAGTAGGGCATATTGTACAGTATATCTCCGCAGAGGTGCAATTTTTTATTTCATTTAGGTGATCAGAAGAAAATAGCTTGTGTTCCTTTTTTGTTCTTGTACTCTGTGTACATGAATACATTTTCAGGCAAAGCAGTGATATTTAACTGACATTTATTTTTTGAATTGGCTGTCATACACTTGTCATGAAACTTCTACTCATGATGTACCAGAAATATTGTCATTGTTATTATCTCATTTAAAACGTGACATTTTTTTAGGATATGAAATAAATAGGAAGTAATGAGATAACGAATGGCATAGTCCATCTGCAAAACAATAGATTTTTGTATAAGAAGCATCGTCTTAATACCATATGACTCAAACAGCATTTGCTCTAACGATCAAAATGTCAAGCATTCTTCATAACACATGTAATGGACAAGCAACAATTGTTGCGGCTTTCCTACTCCTCACCCGTACGGAAAATCTGATAGTTCAAACCATCCTTCTATACATTCAGTGTTCTGAATAGTAAATTGTAAATGGGGTCACCCTTCTAAGGGAAGAACAATTAAAACTCAGCAGAGCGGATTTGTAATCGTAGCTTTACTAGAATATTTAACATATACCAAAGAAACTAGTGTGAAATGATCATATTCAAGACATGCGTATGATGATTAGAATTACCTGTGGCTTGACTTTTGGGTTTGTCTGCATACAACCATTCACAATGTTAGTGCTACACCAAAAATGAGCTTCACTTAGGCCTCGTACACACGGGCAAACAAGTTCGATGAAAACGGTCCGTGGACCGTTTTCATCAGACATGTCCGCTGGGATCATTTGGTCTGATGGCTGTACACACCATCAGACCAAATTCCCTGCGGACAGGATACGCGGTGACATGGCCGCGACGATGGCGCATCGACCTGCGCGACCCTGGAAGGTCAATGCTTCCACGCATGCGTCGAATCACTTCGACGCATGCGAGGGCTTTCGGCCGAGCGGACATGTCCGGTGAGTCATACAGACGACCGAACATGTCCGACGGACAGGCTTCCAGTGGACATGTTTCTTAGCATGCTAAGAAACATTTGTCCGCTGGAAACCTGTCCGATCGGCCGGGAATCCGGTCCGGTCGCCCGTACAGACGACCGAACATGTCCACAGAAACTGGACCGCGGACCAGTTTCAGCAATCATGTTCGGTCGTGTGTACGGGGCCCAAGAAGGCAGCTTGTGGGTGGGGCAACTCGCCCTGCACATGGGGGTATCTTTCGCCATGAACTGCGGTCAAGTGAGAATCTAACATTATGGCAGTTCCTCGACTTAGAGATGTGCCATGTCACTGTGTGCAGTTATAAAAGTACAGAGTTCCTCTGAAACATGTTGTTCTATGTTTCTACACATCTTAGCTTGATGTATGTTGGAATTACAAGTGACACTGCTGAGCCCATGCCCTCTCCACCAGTCCAGGGTACCTCTGCCACCCCACTCCCAGTGACAGAATTGGGCCCTGCTGACCTCATGCATGCATTTGTTAACTCCTTCACTCACGGTCATGGATCTCTGTAACGCTGGTTCGGTGCTGGTTGCTACGGGAAACCACCCAGAACATCGACACCCTTGCTACCGGAGGACCCATCACCTATACCAGGTACCACGCTTCACGACTGGCTGCGATATACCTTGCTTCACGACTGGCTGCGATATACCTTGCTCTAGTCCTTGGTTACCCATAGCAACTACATTGTCTGTCCTGCTGAGTATACTTCTGGTAGTGACTTTAATTCACACCCCATATGTGCTTTACTGACCCAAGTTCTTTTGAACCAACATGCACCCCTTTGAAATACATCAGACCAGGCCAAGAACAGTTGATGCCACTATACTTTTGTCTTTCAGCATTACAGTCCATGATGAACATTGGCATTAGAAAACCCCTATCTATTCCTAGCTGGCTGTCCAAGCAAATCCCCAGAAAGATAGTAGTTAATTTAGGCATCCTCCAAGTGTTAGCTGATCTCTGGGTTCCTGGTGTCTCCAATGTACTGCAAAGCACAGCAGTCCTCCACAGTAGTCACAACATGTCCTGCTTAGAGTGGCCCGAAAAGAGACTCCAAACACAGCTCTCCCCCTTTTTTATATAACCGTGGGTAGGCTGAATCCACAAAGCCCGGGAACAGCAGCACACATATTAACTCTTTACCCCCAGCCTGGGCCAGCCACTAACTACAACCAACACTTCTGCAGGCAACATGTCTACACGCTAAACAAAGTTAATTCTGTAATCCCTACAAGGAAATTGGTTCTTTCACAACGTGGATGCATTATCCAACTGTGATGTTTTTACATGCATTCCTTTAAAAAAGGGTAAAGCAAAGATAAAAATGCCCAAACACAAATAGAATTAAAGTCAACTTTTTGTTAGATCAACATCCTTTGAATACTTACAGGACTATGAAATGCACTTTATATATAAGGATGCCTGCAAATACTGCTAGATATCTTCTAGATCATAATCTGAGGTGCTCAAGTATGCAAATCTAATTTTCAGTTCTAAAAAATTAAGCTATTTTCTCTTGCCTCCCACACCTGACTGTTGACCCCAAAATATGAAGGGTGGCTCAATGACTAAAAGCAAAAAACAAGAGGGCAGGAAAGTGCACATCAAGCCATAACTTCCAGAGCTGCGGCTGAGATATGCACAGTTGTCCCCCAGGATTTTTGGGACTTCCATGGTATACATAAAGCTATGTAGAGTTGTTTGAAGGCACCTATGTAGGACCTTACAGTCCTGTTACTAGTTTAGGGATGTCTAACAGCGGGTTTACTTTAAACTGAGTATGAACTCAAAAGGTGCAGATTTTCTATGTTATTACACATCCATTAATTTCTGTAATGTTGTTACAAGAAATTATTCCCCTAGAACAGTGATCTCCAAACTGTGGCTGGATTCAGCAGTTTGACTGCCTATATCCAATCCTTGGGGCACTATTACTCCCAGTGACACCAAAAAGGGGGCCCAATTCCTCCCACTGACACCAGTAATGGGGCATTATTCCTTCCCTTGATATCAATCATGGGGCACTATTCTTCCCGCTGACACCAACAATGGGGCACAATTCATCCCACTGAAACCAATTATATGGGACCTATTCCTTCCCCTGATAACAACAATGGGGCACTATTCCTCCCACTGAAACCAATGATATGGGACCTATTCCTTCCCCTGATACCAACAATGGGGCACTTGTCTTCCCACTGACACCAATGATGGGGCACTATTTCTCCCACTGACATCAATGATAGATCACTATTCCTCCCACTCAAACCAATGATGGCGCACCATTTATTTCCCTGATACCAATGATGGGGCACTATTATTTCCACTGACTCCAACAATGGGGTACAATTCCTCCCACTGACACCAATGAAGGGGCACTATTCATCCCGCTGACACCAATGATGAGGCACTATTCCTCCTCCTAATACCAATGATGTGGCATTTTCCACTCACACCAACAGGCCAGCACCCTCAAAGTAAAAAAAAACTGTAAACTGCCCCTTTGTTTAAAAAGTTTGGCAACCCCTGCTCTAGAACTATGGCTTACAAACAACAATTACATAAAAGAAATAGACTGAAGTGGCCCTTCAGAATAAGAGTGACCGATTTAGGAAAATATGGCACTACTGTTATTCATTCAACCTAGACTACCTATCTCCACTACTAGACATAATACCCAACCTTGAGGCACTGATTTCCGCATCTGGAGGCGCCAGACTGGGTGGCTTGGGAGAACATTCCCCTGCTACCCTCCCATCTCTTAACAGTCCCCCCCCCCCCATGCACACATCCCTTCCCATTTTATCCTCCTTCTTCTCCTCCACCTCCCCATAGACCTTCACTCCCCTCTGCCTTCCTCATTTCCTTTTCCAAATCTCTGACGCCGGAGAAAATGCCTTATCCTACCTAGCTGAATGGAAATTCACATAAGTGAACAGATCACTATGATACAGTTCCTTGGTATTTTTGGCGTAGTGTCACAAATATACCAAATGAGACTGAAACTGTACTTTACTGCAAGACCTGTTTCCTACTACTGACTTGAACTTGATTATGTCAGTGGTGTTTACTTAATTTTTTATTCTACTGTATTGTCTTTCCTTATAATAAAAAAATAAATAAAAGCATATAAAAAAATTATGTAAATTGTGCCGAAGCAGTACCCTGAAAAAAATACTTTTTGGCTGTAATTGCTCTAAAAATTTTGAAGATGTATAATATGTACATCTACAGTGTGAGCAGCAGTGCCTGACTAGTCCTTTTTTTTGCGTACAGTTGCGACAGGTTAGGTCCTGTTTAAAATTCATTCACACCTGTTGTGTTATAAATGCATACATTTATGTTCACTAATGCATTGTCTAATGCATTGTCCGGTGGAGACATGCGACCGGCGATGCGTGTACTCTGGATCCCGGACCTGGATGAAGAGATCGTCTCATCGCTGGACCCTGGCGGAGAGGGGATCACCCATCGCAGGATACCGACAACGTTGGAGTGGGGACCGAGAGTGGATTACCACCGCTGGGTCTTCCATATTCCGATAAGCCCCCCGCCCGCAGACCCCCACAACCACCGGGCAAGGGTTGTGGGGATGAGGCCCTTGTCCCCATCAACAGACCCCCAAAGCATCCTCCCAATTTTGAGGTCAGTGGCCTGGTACATTTCCTGAGGGGGTGGGGGCCTTCTCTCGTCCCCTCCTCTTTTCCTGTGGCCAGCCAGGTTGCGTGCTCGGATAAGGGGTCTAGTGTGGATTTTTGGGGGAAAATTTTTTTTTCATTTGGGGTGGAGTTCCCCTTAAAATCCACACCAGACCTGAAGGGTCTGGAATGGATATTTGGGGGGAACCCCACGTAATTGTTTTTAATAAATCGACGGCGGGGTTCCCCTTAATATCCATACCAGACCTGAAGGGCCTGGTAATTGAATTTGGGGGGACCCCCACGCTTTTGTTTTTCTTTTTTTTGTATGAATGACTTTTCTCTGATTTGCTGGGAGCCAACAATTCATTATAGCCGCGAGTGATTTTAAATTACTTTTTTTCCTTCAGAAATTACACTTTGTGCAGAGACAGTTCTAAGCATGGGAAACATGCACTGCTTCATAGGCATACTATACACCCCCCCCCCCCCCCCCCAGGTACGAAATTTAAAGGAATATTTCACTTTTATAGTTTCACTTTAAGCATTATTAAAATCACTGCTCCCGAAAAAACAGACGTTTTTAAAACTTTTTTTTGCATTGATACATGTGGCAGGACCCAGGTCCCCAAACACTTTTTAGAACAATAACTTGCATATTAGCCTTTAAAATTAGCACTTTAGATTTCTCCCATAGACTTTAACAGGGTGTTCCGCGGCTTTTCAAATTTGCTGCCAACACCCCAAATTGTTCGCTGTTCGGCGAACAGGCAATGTTCGAGTCAAACATGAGTTGGACTCGAACTCGAAGCTCTTCCCTAGTAGAAACCAATCCACAAAAAAGGCATATCCAAAGACAATAATCTTCAACTCATAAACCATTTATCTTTTAGAATAGCATTTCACTTGGTGAATTTTTAAATCTGATCAATTAAACTAATCACTTCCAGTCTGAGCATTTGAGGCTTGGAACTGAGTAATATCCAGGAAGCAAAATCAAGTTCCAGTCCCATTAAAGACCTGATGTTTTGCCATGGTTTACGTAAGCTAGAAATTAAGTTGTTGGCTCTGAAAATGCACCACTGTTAAACTCGTGTAGAGTTTCATGTCACAGAAATAGTGCATAAAACTGGATATTTGTACACCATAAGACTAGTAAATGTATATCTTGGATTAATTAAAATTTGATTTTTAATGTTAATTTATTTTAGGATAACTGAATATACATACCAGTGGCGGAATTATAGGGGTCGCTGAGATCGCAATTGCGACCGGGCCCCTTGCTGCAGGGGGCCCTTAAGGGCCCCCTGTACTCTTCGATAGAAGGAGCGGCAGTTGAGCGGCAGGGGCGGCTGAGATGAGCTCCTCGATCGTCAGCCGAACTGTGCAGGGAAGGAGCTCGTCACATGAAACTAGTGTGTGCTCTTTGTCTCCCCCTAGAGTGCAGTACCCGGCAGGAAGAGCCAAGGTAAATGTCTGCCGTTTTTTTTTAATGACTATCTATCTACTGTGTGTGTGTGTGTGTGTGTGTGTGTGTATGTATGTATGCATGTGTGTGTGCATGTATGTATGTATGCATGCATGTGTGTGTGCATGTATGTATGTTAAAGTGGTTGTATACCCACTGTCATTTTTTTTTTTTTTTAAACCTGAAAAGCAAAAGCCATAATCAGCTAGTATGCACCGCATACTAGCTGATTATGAAATACTTACCTTGGAACAAACCTGGCCCACGCCGAGGGAGATGTCATCTTTCC
Source organism: Rana temporaria (assembly GCF_905171775.1). NCBI lineage: Eukaryota > Metazoa > Chordata > Amphibia > Anura > Ranidae > Rana > Rana temporaria. The sequence continues at coordinate 137,927,051 of NC_053491.1, forward strand.
TCGGCGTGTCTTCCGGGTATCGCCGCTCCAGCGCTGTGTTTGGCTGGAGCGGCGATGTCGTCACTCCCACGCATGCACGCAGGAGACTTCTCTCCGGCAAGGTCCGGCGGCTGCCGGCCCCTTAGCCGAGGATCCCCGCTGCGCATGTGCCGCTGCAGTCAGCAGCGTATTGCGGGGGGAATATCTCCTAAACCTTACAGGTTTAGGAGATATTCTTTATACCTACAGGTAAGCCTTATTATAGGCCTTATTTTAGGCTTACCTGTAGGTTAAAGTGGTAGTACAGAGTTTACTACCACTTTACGGTGACCAGATGTTTAAAAGAAAATCCGGGAACATATTTTTTTTTTACTAGTAATGGCGGCAATCAGCGACTCTCTGCCCGTTGCCGCCACCGCCCGCCTAACAGCCTGTCAAGTCTTACTCTCTGGGCCCCAGCTACTACTGGGTGGGGTGCGGAGGAAGATCACTCCGCCAGGGCAAGGCAAGGAGATAAGCAGGCAGGCAGCAGGCGGGGGCTTGAGCCAAGGCAGAAGAGGCATAATCATCAGAAAGGAGCACAGATAATGGAAAAAAATTACACCCCCCCTAAGCTAGTAGGAGCGGCGGGTGTGTAATTCAGATTTTTTTTTTCTATTCTGCACTGACTGTCTTTGAAATTGCCCAAGCCCCTGTTTAAATCCAATCTGGGGACAAAACCGGGGACAGACTTGGTCAGGGGAAAGTGTTCTCAATACGGGGGCTGTCCCCAGAAACCGGGGATGTCTGGTCACCCTAATGTGTGTGTGTGTGTGTACATGTATGTATGTATGTATGTATGCATGTGTGTGTGCATATGTATGTATGTGAGTGCATGTATGTGCATATGTTTTCAGTGGCAGTGCATCCATAAGGGTGCATGGGTGCCGCCCCCTCTCTCCAGCCACCCCCTCTATGACTAATGGATAGATTCATGCATAGCATGAATCTATCCATGGTCACCGCTGCCACCCCCATATTTAGATGTCCGGCCCCTTTTCGGGCGCTGGGTGCCTGAATTACAGCAGGGGGGGGGGGGTTTGAAGCACCTGATTAGAGCCATAGGCTCTAATAGGCTTCAAAATAGGTGAACTGCGAGCGCCATGCTGGGAGCTCACAGTCCACCCAGGTGTGTTAGAAGGGCAAATTAATATTCACTTTCCTAACACTGAACCACCTCTCCACCAATCAGGTGTGCAGGTCTATTACCCGTCACCTGATTGGCTGAAACGATAGGAGCAGCTATTGGACGATTATCAGGAGGAGAGGAAGGGAGATGAGGACGGCAGGAGACGCATGAAGGACCCCGCTTGTGGCGGTCACCTGCTGCCCCACGAGACAGGGTAAGTTCTGGCTGAGCGGGCAGGGGGATTCACAGTGATGGCATTCGATGGCACAGTTGCAGCATGGCAGCATTTAATGGGCACACTGGCATTTGATGGGCACACTGGCAGCATTTAATGGACACAGTGGAAGCATTTGATGCACAGTGGCGGCATTTAAATGGGCACAGTGACAGCATTTGGGCACAGTGGCAGAGTTTGATGGGCACAGTGGCAGCATTTGATGGGAACAGTGGTGGCGTTTGATGGGCACAGTGGCAGCATTTGATGGGCACAGTGGCAGCATTTGATGGGCACAGTGGCAGCATTTGATGGGAACAGTGGTGGCGTTTGATGGTACAGTGACAGCTATTGATGGACACAGTGGCAGCATTTGATGGGCACAGTGGCAGCTTTTGATGGGCAGGGTGGCTGTAAATGAAGGGCACAGTGGCTGCAAATTATGTTTTTTTAAGAATTTTTCAGTTTGCTTATGCCCCCTAAAAATGTTGAGCACCAGTCGCCACTAGTTTATATGTGCGTGCATATGTGCATTTATATATATGTGTGTGTTTTTATATGTGTTTGTGTTTACATGTATGTATGCACATTTTATGTACGCGCTTTTAATCCTGACCCCCTATATGTGTACAATCAGAACCTATTTGTTTATTTATTTTTTGATTGTTCATAGTACCAGTAAAAAAAGTCTGTTCCTCCAAAAAGCGATCCATGCTCAGATCGCTTTTCAGAGGCATTTGACAGCCGGTAAAGAGGCAATATCTTGCCTACTGACCGCCTGTTTTAACCCCTTAAATGCATCATCGCTATGCTGCAACTGCACGCAATGCACACAGTTGCACGGGGGTTTGCAGTATAGCCCCATTCACCTAGGGGTATACTTCAAGGGTGCCCTGACTGGAAAAAGATTGAGAAACACCGACATAGAGCAACCGATGCCTCCATTTTCCTCCTGCAGCCGCTGAATACCTGCAGGAGGGAGAGGAGGAGAAGCAGGGGGAATGGAGAAATCGGTTCCTTTATATGCAGCCACCCACTTGCAACCGGGTCCTGTTCCGCCAACGGGCTCAGAGAAAAGAGCCCTGTCCAGGGGTCAGGGGGGCCCTTCATGGTTTCTTGCATCGGGGCCCAGAAGGTTCTAGTTACGCCACTGATACATACTGTATTTACATGCTACCTTATGCAGTTTTGGAATTAGGTGAAGAAAATCTCCTTCAAAATTATTAATGTCCATCTAGGCCAGTGGTTCTCAACCTTTTAGTTCCGTGACCCCTTGATAAAATTTCCCAAGTTTGGGGGACCCCCTAGCAGTAAAATTATTTTCGTAGTGTGTGTTGTCAGCACCCAAGGCAAGACAAGTAATTTGCGCCCCTAACCCATGTAAATGTAACGCTCCCTGAGTCCTCTCCACTCGTACAGTATTAAAACCTCATATGGTAGATTTTAGGATCCATCACTTTTTCTCTTTGTTCTCCTTTCTTTCCCCTTTATCTCTCGCTATCCGAATTTCTTATTTTTTCCCGCGTCCCTCTCTCTAGCCGTCTTTCTTGTTTTTTTTCTCTTATTCTTTCTCTCCCTTTTTCTTTCTTCCTCCCCCTCTTTTCCTCTCTCTTCCATGAATTCTCTATTTGTATTCCTCCTTCTCTTACTCCTTGGTGGAGGGGGAATGGGATGAGTGGCAATGCTGGGGGATGTTCTGATGAGCCAACTTAGGTGCTCTTGATCAAGGTCATCTGCTGATCTGAGAACTGTAGTGGGGACTTTTAATGGCAACTATAATCACAGGTAGTGTTACCCAGTGAGTCTCCGACTTTGTGGTGTCTCGTAGCAGTGACACCTATGCTGAAATCAGGAGATAGGGTCTCCTCCAGCCCCTCCCACCTCACAATCCTCACCAGTCAGCTGACCTCTAGACTCTGCCCCCCAGGCATGCCGTAAACTGAATAGGCGGCTGCAAAGAGGCTGAGTGGGCGGCCGTGGGCTCCAGGAACAGCCCAGCTGGGTGGCCACCGGCTCCAGAGACAGCAATGCTGGGCAGATGCAAGAAGGCTGGGAGAGTGGTGCAGGGTTTAGGAACAGCCCAGGATTTGGTGACCCCTGGCAAATCATCATTTGACCCCCGAGGGGGTCCCGACCCCCAGGTTGAGAACCACTGATCTAGGCGATGACCTTGTGGCCTTCTTCCTCAATCTCACACCCTTTCTTATTGTTATATTGTGCTACATATTTTGGGTATATTGAATTGAATGCTGCAGTAATATTGCACATTGAATTCATATTTTTGGGGTATTGTATGTCTATCACTGAGTTGGGTGATTATAATTTATGATTTAAGTGTCTCTTGATACACTTCCTGAACACTGTGAAAGCCTATATCCCATTATACTGGAAACAGACAACTCCCTCACCAATTAGTGTATGGCTTTCCAAAATTAATGAAATCAAAACAATGGATTTGGTTTCTTGGCTTTCTCAAACAAAAAAAAGGGAAAAAATATCGGTAAAACTTGGTTTTATTGGATTACACAATTACTTCAGAATACCATTCCCCAATTTAAACCCCATAAGAGATTTGCATTATAGGTTGATAGGACATTGCAAACCAGTCTCTGTTTCCCCAAGCAATTAATACTCATTTTCTGCTGAGATTTTACAAAAACTAGTACCCCTTACACACACTTTTTCTTACCTTCTCCCGGAGCATTTTCTCACCTAATCTTTCTTTGAAACTTCCATATTTTACATTCTGAATGCATCCTACTTTCAAACTGCACAAAGACCTTTATGATGTCGACACATTTGGAAGCCTTTCCACAATTAAACAGATGACTATGTCTAAATAATGTTGCCACTCTATCCCTGACTCTTTTTTTTTCTAGGCTAAAGCTAGTAAGGAGAGTTGGTTATTGAAAAAACAGATGTAAGATGTTTATCGCTATGGTAGGATGCTTTATGACTTACTGTACCATTATAGCGATGTCTCCCCTATTTTGTGAATGGTGATCACTGTGTCAATATCTTGCCAACTTCTATGTTAAAATATTTAAAAGCAAAATAAAGAATGAAAAAATATGCTTTCACTCAAGCTCATTTACCAGTCAAGTTTAAATTGCAGACGATATTCTCTGTCCTCTGCTTCATGCAAATCGTTGTTATATTTCAGCAATTGCTGCCTCATCCTGGATACTTCTGTGTTGGAGCTCTCAGGAAACTGATCAACTTTTTGCAGCTCATGTTGCTGTTGTTCAAGTTGATTTGTGAATCGCTTAGCATCTTGTAGCAGTTGCATTTCTGATTCCTGTATACTGTGAAATTACAGTAAAAAGGTCATTCTTTATATTTTCATGCTATCCCGTTTTAATAAATGTAACATTTATGCATTGCAATCTGGATCGTATCAGTCTGTTTTTTCCTCCATACTACATGTCGTATGTCAGATGATAAATGCTGTAATGTACCTCATGCAATTTATATTATGTTTTGAATTATCTTCTGTAATATAAATACTGTATCAAGTATGCCAAACCAATGACAATAGCATATGGAATCAATTAAACGCTGCCTTTACACAAGTGGCGGCTGATGGTATATTTTTAGCCCCCCCGGTGGGTCGGTTGGTCAGGTCACCAGCCCCACACTTACCCCATCTATGGGGCAGGCAGAGCTGGGCGACGGCTTCCCCTGCGTCTCCTCCTCGGCATCACGGCGGCCGTGCATCTCCTCCCTTCTTCTCCCTCCTCCTCCTAGGCCAATAGAATTCGCTACCCAAGATTCATAAAGACAAGTCCAATCCCCCTTCAAGACCGATAGTAAATGGGATTGATTCCCTGACCGCTAGGATCGGTCAATATATACCTACAGCCAGCCGTACAGAACACAAGAGCTTACCTGAGAGACACTAAACAAATTATACAGATTTTGGAAGTAATGCCCAAAGAAGAACATCCCTGGATTATGGCCACAATTTCTCCTCGCTATATACTGTAATATTCCAACATCAAGCATGTAAGAACACATACCACGTTACCCTATATCCAAAGAAAGTACCTTGTTAAATGTTTTGATTTTTGCTTAAAGAACAGCTACTTCTGGTATAATCATGAGTACTACTTTCAAAAAACTGTCGCTATGGGAGCAAAATTTGCCCCCAGTGTAGTAGGGCTGTTCATGACCCAGTGGGAAGACAAAACTTATCTCAAATACACCTACAGAACTTGTCATTTTTAAACGATATATATTGATGATATCTTTATCTTGTGTAAAGGTGAATAGAATCAACTGGTATATTTTCTTGAAAGACTTAATATCAATGATAGAAATATCAAACTCACTTGGGATATCAGTAAGAAGACTGTATCCTTTCTAGATTTTCACATTACACAAGTAGACGGGATGCTACGCGTCTACATCAGGTTGCGAGCTTGCTGCTCGTGGTGCTGTGTTTTGTTTGTATACTTTTAATGTGAGTACTATATTGGCTGCTTTTTTAATAAACGTATCCAGTTTCAATATACTGGCCCCCATTCTTTTCTTTATCCTCTATACACCGCATTGGACCTAGAGCTCCTCTTTTATTACTATCGCTGAGTTACACAGAGGAGATACCTTGGTCATCTTTCTACTTTCTCACGCTGTTATCTTACGACTGTAAGGTAAGGGACCACCTTACACAGAGGTGTAATTGCACTGAAGAAACTAATCACCAAGTCACACATCTTTGGGATCTGCACAGAGTGTCATTTGGAGCAGCACTTCACGGCTCTAGTTCACTCTTATGAGGACTTGTTCTATACTAGTAGCACTTTAATATTTATCTGAAGAATTATTTATGTGGAATTTTTTTATGACTTTACTATTCGCTTATCTGAAAATTGTATTTCGCCTTTGTCACTTTTATCACCTGAATTTATATTTATTCATCTATAGTGGCTATTCTCTAGTACTGTACGTTTAGGATTTATTCCATATGTGCTTTATTGTATACCCACTATTATTATTTTCGTTAATACCTAGAGCGCAACACCACTCATTGATTTTTATTCCATACATGTTTGGGGTTATGGCTGCAACTAGTATCTTTATCCCTATTAATACAGGCAGCACAGGAATATTCCTTTTCCTTTTTTCAGGCCAATAAGATTGCTTCTCCTCTCGGCCAATCGGGAAACGGGTCCTGATTGGCCAGGAAGGCCTCATACGCACGACCGTTTTCCTTGGCAAAATACATCAATAAAAATGCTGGCAGAGCATTTTTGCCAAGAAAAACGGTCATGTGTATGTTTTTGGTCGAGAAAACTGTTGTGGATCTCGACGAGAAAAAAAGAGAACATGCTCTCTTTTTCTCGCCGGGAGTCTCAATTTCCTCGTCGTGTTTCTCGTTGGGCTGGTTTACGACGAGAAACACGTTCGTGTGTATGCGTAGAAACCCACGCATGCTCAAAATAAAGTATGAGACGGGAACGCACCTTCGTTAAAAGTAGCGTTCGTAATGGAGATAGCACATTCGTCATGCTGTAACAGACTGAAAAGCGCAAATCGTCTCTCACCAAACTTTTTTTTATGTTACTGTGCAAAACTTTTAGGCAGATGTGAAAAACAAGTGATTTAAATAAACTTAAAACACTTATTCACCATTGCGCCAAAAATAAAAAGTGAGAAAACAAAAAATGAGGAAGCAAGACAAAATTAGATACTACAGGAAAAAAACTAAAAAGCAGCTGCTTATAACATAAATGAATGGTAAACATACCGTATTTATCGGCGTATATCGCACACTTTTTTCCCCTTAAAATAAGGGGAAAATCGTGGGTGCGCGATATACGCCGATAGCCGCTTCCCGCGCTCAGTTTGAATTCCTGCGCCGACATATACCGAGTGCAATACACTCGGGTACATTCTGCTAGGCTCGGCTTCGCTCGTGCTCACACATAAATGTCACAGAGCGTGAGCGCGAGCGAAGCCGAGCCTTGCAGAATGTACCCGAGTGTACTGCACTCCGTATATGTCGGCGGAGGCATTCGAACTGAGCGCGGGAAGCGGGGACTCGACTTGAGGCGCGCGCTGGAGAAGCCGGGAGGACACCACCGAGGCCGCAGACGGACGCCGGACCAGACGATGGACGCTGGGAAGACACCAAAACTGTAAGTAATAAAATCATATAACATTTTTTTTTACAGGAATTTCGGGGGCAACTTTAGGGGTGCGCGGTATACGCGGGAGCGTGCTATACCGCAATAAATACGGTAATCACTGAAAACTAAAAGTGAACAGCAGCACTAAATGCCAGGGAAATTCATTGAAATAACAACGTCATCATCACAAAATTAAAATGTGAATCTCTTGTGGCTATCAAAGTAAACCCCAGAAAAAATGGTGTAGAAAATTTTAATCTGTGAATGAAAGTCCATGAAAAAGTCACACAAATGATGCAAAAAGATGCCTAAGTAGTTTAGGCGGTGGAAACAAAATGGGATTACACATATCAAACATAGAAGGCTTAGACCATTCGCTGATTTGCGGATGGAATATGGACTTCCGTCCTCAATGCTCTTTCAGTACCTGCAGCTCCAGCAGGCGGTAAGGGCTCAAAGTAGGTCCTCAGAGTGGCATTTGTCGCCAACCCCGGTATTTAGCCTCATTGGGGATGCTGTGTCTTCGAAGAGATTTATTTCTCAATCCCATGCCATCCTATTGCAGAACTTCTTGGGGCAGTATCCCATACTGGTGAGGAAAAGATGGGAGAGGGACGTGGGCCAAATTGATGGAGAACAGTGGGAAGAGATATTTCAGGGGGTAAGCATTTGTTCACTGAATGTGGCCCAGCGGCTCACCCAATTATATCATCTTGAAGGTATACTATACACCACATAGATTGCAGTTAATGGGGGTGCAGACTGAGGATACTTGCACTAGATGTAAGCGTGACCATGGGGATCTTATCCACCTCCTGTGGAGATGCCCCAAACTACATAAATACTGGGCCGAGGTGGTGAGTACTGTCAACTCGGTGTTTAAGGTATCTATACCTATGGACCCCAGGGTGTGTCTATTGGGTGTATTGGAGGAGTATGTGATAGAGGTGTACACAAGGGAGGCTGTTCATAGAGTGCTATTTCAGGCTAGAAAGTTGATTATGGTGTACTGGAAATCGGAGAGCCCTCCGACCTCGAGGGAATGGATTGGTAGGATAGGAGATATGCTACGTATGGAGAAAATTATCTACCAACACAGGGGAGTACACGTAAATATGAGAATCTTTGGGCTCCGTGGCTGGATACGCCGGGGCTTTCCCCGATGGACCTGGTCATGGACAGGTTGTTGGGACTGAATGTGGGGTGAGTAGCCCAGTATAGAAATTTGAGGGTAGTAGAAGTGGTGACATTGTAGTAACAATAACACTGTTGTATTATGTTTTTGATGGCTGTTTGTATGGTCATGTTGATCAATGTATCGTTGTCAAAAGCTGTACACCACCTTTTTCATCAATAAAGAAACTTTTGTTGGATAAAAAAAAAAAGTAGTTTAGGCGATCCTCCAAAGAGTGATGAGATCTTCACACAACACCTTGAGTGTAACGAGCACCTCTCACCATCAGTAATAAACTCACCAAAGGTAGTTGGCTCACACTCGCGTGTTTGGCAGCAGAGCTGTTACCCATGTAGGGTTAATAACATCAATACGCCAATCTCCAACTGGTGCAATCAAGGTGTAGCATACCAACATAGCGGGGAGATAAAAGAAAGCTCCACTAGTGCAATAATGTCTAAAACCACAGTCCATTTATTGTAAAATCTTCAAATATTGCACTTACAAAGTTCACATGTATAATGAGCATAGGAAAATATGTAACCCAGAGCTCTGAGGTGAAGATGAACAACAAAACAGCAGGCAATGTCTCACCACGCCCATGGATGTGGCTGCACGGCAACTAGAAGGATTTGTCATATATCAAACCATCACTTCCAGTACTCATTGTTCTTCTTTATGCTGAAGATAGTTCTTAATGATGTTGGTTGTATGTTTGGGGTCGTTGTACTGCAGCAGAATAAATTTGGAGTCAATCACACCTCTTCCTAATGGTATAGCATGATAGATAAGTATCTGCCTATAGTTCTTAGCATTGAGGACCCCACTGAGGTTCCCTGCAAGTTTGGGGCTGCATTTCTGCAAATGGTGTTGGAGATTTGGTCAGGATCAACGGTGTCCCCAATGCTGAGATATACAGGCAGTATGATCTGGAAACAAAATGCTAGTGCATACAGCGAAAAACAAAGAATTCACCTCACCCAAAGAAAGTTGTGTTTTTTGATCAGTTCATTATGGAATAGTTCATTATGTGTTCATAAGACATAGTAAATTGGTGAACCAACAATGTTACTATGAAAATTATGAAGAGGTTACAGCAGGGGTGTCCAAACCTTTTTCAGAGAGGGCCAGATTTGATGAAGTGAACGTGCGTGTGGGCCGACCATTTTGCCTGACATTCTTTGAACCATTAAAATTCGGTTTAAGTGTGTTCATCCGAGCACTAATACACTGCCCAACAAGAATTCCCTTGTCTTTGTGGCGATAGATATGTTTTGTGGCCCCAGCGAATCCCAGAGTGCTGCTCAAGACTATGGTGAGCTTGGGCGTATTATTTGGATATACCGTATTTATCGGTGTATAACACGCACCTTCACTTTGAGGGAAGTTTGAGGAAAAAATGTGTTTTAAATAAATAAAGAACTGGGAAGCAAAATAAGGGTTAGTGCCCATCAATGCAGCCTCACATGTGTGATGAATGCAGCCTCTGAATGCAGCCTAAACATTGCCATCAGTGCAGCCTGATCGTTGCCCATCTGCAACCTCGGAGAGGACAGGACGAGCGCCAACAGATTACATACAGGAGATAAATAAATTGATGAAATGGATAAGTTGGGGGATAGGGAATAGTCTAAGAAAAGACTGTAGAGTTTAGGTAGGAGGGTTACTATTAGTAGCAGTAAATGACCAAAGAGCTTGATTTGAAATGTATCAAAAGGAGTTTATTTAGCACAAATTTGGTGCAATTTGAAAGGTAATCAGATGTAAAAACCATCTAGTTTAAAAAAGTTCCTTAACACATATAACAAGACTAACAAGACTTACTGGGACTACAAATAACGGCGCCCGTCTACGCGCGCTGGAAGTTCACACATCAGTGACGTGCATCATGTGGGCATGATAATTTCTAAGTCCCGATCATATATCGTGGGGACTATGTGTTAGGTGACCATATGTGGGAAACCAAAAGTCTCACCACGTCTTTAACACTGTAGTGTCAAATTGATGCACTGCCTGGTGGGTGAACCTGGTACTTGGGAGATGGGGGGAGGGAAAGGTGTGGAATATACCGTGTGTTGTCAAAACCCGGGATTGATTGAAAAAGAAAATAAAAATAATAATAATAAATTTAAATGGAAGTCCATAAATGTTGATGATCCAAGAGAATGGAATTATACTGATTGATTTTCAAAAATTCGGGCTATTTAGTATCATGCAAATCAAACTAGTGATGCATTAATAGTGCAGTTGGTTCAGAGTGTCTAGATAGTGTCAATACTGATTGATCAATCAAATACATTTTTAGGATTTAGGTATTGCTCTGAACATCCGTTGAAATCAATAAAATGAAATTTACAAGGCACTGATCAGTTGTTAGTAATATGCAGATCACTATATGGTTAGTACTGGTTTTTATGAATTCACTTGTAGTTACATTCAGGAAATTTCGTAGTATGTCTAGTAAGGTTTAATGGCAACAGAAACCAGGCACCGTCAGGAGCTGCTGATCGTAACATATGTTGTAGTTCCAGAACAATTGTACTGCTTGCTTTACATTCCCATTTTTTGCCAAGACATGAATACAATTGGGTCTTTGATCATCCGATCTTGTATAAGTAAAATTACCGACCTGTATTTGTTGTTTATCTAGTTGATAACGGCATCTAGGGTAATGTGGTAGCAAGTTTACCAGTGATGTTCGGTTGATCCGCGTGATCGCTGAGGACCTTGATGCGCTGGTTGCGGTAGTTCCACAAAATGGTTTTTCTCTACGAGTTGTTGGAGAGGCTGCACGATGCACGCTGAGTGGCGTGTGTGCTTAGTGCAGACGGCCTGTCTGCTGCAAAGCGCCTCCTCGGCTTGTATGCTGTTTTCAAAAGCCGGCTCCTTCGTTCTCCCATCAGCCGGCTTAACGCCGGGGTAGACGTAGCGGGCGTCGGATTGTGACGTCGACGCGTTTCGCCGTGCTCTGTGGCGTAGCTTCTTCTTGGACGTGAGAATCTCCTGTTTACATGGCGGCCTCTTTAATACAAAGTCCCGCCTCCAATTATAGACAGAACAGTCGTCCAATGGCAGCCCAGGAGACAGGACTCCCTAATACAGATGCAGCCGAGTAAACAGGAGATTCTCCTGTATATAATCTGACGGAGCTCGTCCAGCCCCCTCTGGGGGCCACAAAAGATATATATCCAAATCACAAGGGGGGCCACATTAAACTGGAACGCGGGCCGCAATTGGCCCGCAGGCCGGACTTTGGACATGCCTGGGTTACAGGAATCTGTTTGGAGGAAATGCCTGGAACTCTGCCTTACAAGTGGATTTTCCACCGTTACAATGCTCCTACACATGATGTATTAAATGTTTGCAAGTTCCTGGCCCAGAAATCGACCCCGAAATTTGATCAACCACCTTATTTTCCTGACTGTTGTCTGTTTCTAAAATTAAAAATATGCCTTAAAAAGGCACAGATTTGATGACATTCTGGACATCCAGTGCTGCAACATAGATACTGTTCAATGTTCCAGAAAATGAATTCCGGCACAGAAACAGCCATAGAAGAGTGTGTCGCTTCACAAGGGGACTACTTTGAAGAGGACAGCAGTCGCTGGTGTATAGGTAGGCAAACTTTTTTTCCCAAAGTCCATTTCATTACAGTTGTGCTCATAAGTTTACACAGCATTTATGATTTCTTGGCCATTTCTTGGCCATTTTTCAGAGAATATGAATGATAGCACAAAAACATTTTACTCATGGTTAGTGTTTGGCTGAAGCCATTTATTATCAATTAATTGTGTTTACTCTTTTTAAATCATAATGGCAACAGAAACTACCCAAAAGACCATGATCAAAAGTTTATAAAAGGTCAATGAATTTCTGGACTCCTGACAGACCCTTGCATCTTTCATCCAGTGCTGCACTGATTTTCTGGATTCTGAGTCATGGGGAAAGCAAAAGAATAGTCAAAAGGATCTGTGGGAAAAGGTAGTTGAACTGTATAAAACAGGAAAGGTAATATAAAAAAATATCCAAGGAATTGAGAATGCCAATCAGCAGTGTTCAAACTCTAATCAAGAAGTGAAAAATTAGGGGTTCTGTTAAAACCAAACCACGGTCAGGTAGACCAACTAAAATATCAGCCACAACTGCCAGGAAAATTGTTTGGGATGCAAAGAAAAACTCACAAAAACCTTCAGGTGAAATACAGGACTCTCTGAAAACATGTGGTGTGGCTGTTTTAAGATGCACAAGGAGGCACTTGAAGAAATATGGGCTGCATGGTCGAGTCCCCAGAAGAAAGCCATTACTACGCAAAGGCCACAAAGTATTCCACTTACAATACACCAAACAGCACAGAGACAAGCCTCAAACCTTCTGGTACAAAGTCATTTGGAGTGATGAGACCAAAATTGAGCTTTTTGGCCACAACCATAAACGCTACTTTTGGAAAGGAGTCAACAAGGCCTATGATGAAAGGTACAGAGGTGGATCGCTGATGTTTTGGGGATGTGTGAGCTACAAAGGCACAGGAAATTTGATCAAAATTATTGGCAAGATGAATGCAGTATGTTATCAAAAAATACTGGAGGAACATTTGCATTCATCAGCCAGAAAGCTGTGCATGGGATGTACTTGGACATTTTAACATGACAATGATCCAAAACACAAGGCCAAGTCGATATGTCATTAGCTACAGCAGAATAAAGTGAAGGTTCTGGAGTGGCCATCTCAGTCTCCTGACCTCAATATCATTGAGCCACTCTGGGGAGATCTCCAACGTGCAGTTTATGCAAGTCAGCCCAAGAATTGACAGGAACTGGATGCATTTTGCCAAGAGAAATGGGCAGCTTTACCATCAAGATAAAGAGCCTCATCTAAAAATTCCACAAAAGACTTCAAGCTGACATTGATGTTAAATGGGGCAATACACAGTATTAAGAACTGGGGTATGTAAACCTTTGATCAGATCAAGGTCATTTGGATAGTTTCTGTTGCCATTATGATTTAAAAAGAGTAAACACAGTTGATTGATAATAAATGGCTTTAGCCAAACACTAACCATGAGTGAAAGAAATGTTGGTGCGCTATCATTCATACTCTCTGATAAATGCCCAAGAAGTTATACATTTTGCCAGGGTATGTAAACTTATGAGCACAAATGTACACACACACACACACACACACACACACAATAAAGTCACCTACAAAAAGTGCTAGATTTGCCTGTTTTTGACATACAAACATATTTTAAATGAATCACATACAAGAATAAGAATATAAGACAATAACTTATCCAATATCAAGAGTCTAGTTTTCTAAAAATATATTTTAAACAGGACCTGTCAAGGTAGGATTATAGGAATACTGTATAGGAGGCACCTGATGAGTTTTTTTGAAAAAAAATTACCAAAAACAAATCTCATATTTCTCAAGACTAACTACACAATTCTGAACTTTCCTGATCAATGAATGGACCTGCATACACATAGGGGTCTATTTATGAAGGATTTACCCCAATGAATCCTTTACAGAAATTTGTTCAACTGAGTTTGATATTCCACAGTTCAATTTACCCTATTTACAGTAGGATGAATGTGCACCAGTAGAATGCAGCAAGTGGCACATAACCACTGAATCTCAATTTTACAACAGAAGTAAAGATTGTATTTACCCTGAAGGCAAATCTGCCAGCATAAGCTCTCTGTGGTGCTGAAACTATATATATATATATACACACACACACACACACACTGTAGTTTCAGCACTAGGATGACTAACTGTCACTTATATTCAGGGTTTAGCATTCAGGGGTGACATGGGGTTTTTACCTTTATGTACAGTGAGGAAAATAAGTATTTGAACACCCTGCTATTTTGCAAGTTCTCCCACTTGGAAATCATGGAGGGGTCTGAAATTGTCATCATAGGTGCATGTCCACTGTGAGAGACATAATCAAAAAAAAAAATCCAGAAATCACAATTTATGATTTTTTAACTATTTATTTGTATGATACAGCTGCAAATAAGTATTTGAACACCTGTCTATCAGCTAGAATTCTGACCCTCAAAGACCTGTTAGTCTGCCTTTAAAATGTCCACCTCCACTCCATTTATTATCCTAAATTAGATGCACATGTTTGAGGTCATTAGCTGCATAAAGACACCTCTCCACCCCATACAATCAGTAAGAATCCAACTACTAACATGGCCAAGACCAAAGAGCTGTCCAAAGACACTAGAGACAAAATTGTACACCTCCACAAGGCTGGAAAGGGCTACGGGGAAATTGCCAAGCAGCTTGGTGAAAAAAGGTCCACTGTTGGAGCAATCATTAGAAAATGGAAGAAGCTAAACATGACTGTCAATCTCCCTCGGACTGGGGCTCCATGCAAAATCTCACCTCGTGGGGTCTCAATGATCCTAAGAAAGGTGAGAAATCAGCCCAGGACTACACGGGAGGAGCTGGTCAATGACCTGAAAAGAGCTGGGACCACCGTTTCCAAGGTTACTGTTGGTAATACACTAAGACGTCATGGTTTGAAATCATGCATGGCACAGAAGGTTCCCCTGCTTAAACCAGCACATGTCAAGGCCCGTCTTAAGTTTGCCAATGACCATTTGGATGATCCATAGGAGTCATGGGAGAAAGTCATGTGGTCAGATGAGACCAAAATATAACTTTTTGGTCATAATTCCACTAACTGTGTTTGGAGGAAGAAGAATGATGAGTACCATCCCAAGAACACCATCCCTACTGTGAAGCATGGGGGTGGTAGCATCATGCTTTGGGGGTGTTTTTCTGTACATGGGACAGGGCGACTGCACTGTATTAAGGAGAGGATGACCGGGGCCATGTATTGCGAGATTTTGGGCAACAACCTCCTTCCCTCAGTTAGAGCTTTGAAGATGGGTCGAGGCTGGGTCTTCCAACATGACAATGACCCGAAGCACACAGCCAGGATAACCAAGGAGTGGCTCTGTAAGAAGCATATCAAGGTTCTGACGTGGCCTAGCCAGTCTCCAGACCTAAACCCAATAGAGAATCTTTGGAGGGAGCTCAAACTCTGTGTTTCTCAGCGACAGCTCAGAAACCTGACTGATCTAGAGAAGATCTGTGTGGAGGAGTGGGCCAAAATCCCTCCTCCAGTGTGTGCAAACCTGGTGAAAAACTACAAGAAACGTTTGACCTCTGTAATTGCAAACAAAGGCTACTGTACCAAATATTAACATTGATTTTCTCAGGTGTTCAAATACTTATTTGCAGCTGTATCATACAAATAAATAGTTAAAAAAATCATACATTGTGATTTCTGGATTTTTTTTTTTTGATTATGTCTCTCACAGTGGACATGCACCTACGATAACAATTTCAGACCCCTCCATGATTTCCAAGTGGGAGAACTTGCAAAATAGCAGGGTGTTCAAATACTTATTTTCCTCACTGTATATAGTTATTATGGCAAGAACCCATATCAGGCTTTATTGCCATCCAAGACTCAGTTTGAGAGATTTCCCCCATTTTCTATTCTAGGGACAATATTTTGCCAGACAGGAAGTGAGGAAAAATCTGCAACATGGAAACAAAGAAACAAAAAAGAGCTGAGACCCACTGATGAAGTCCACACCCAGGATGTAATACGTATGGAGATTGGAGCCTGATCTCTGATGGCATCCTTAGCTACACAGCGGCAAGCCAATGCGAGTATATGAGCCCTTATCAGCTGGCACCGCCCAAGTGCCATTTATGTGAGTGTATATCTGTGTATTTTTTACTGGAATAAAACTTTTATCAGACAGCGAGCACTAGGTGTTTGCTGTTCTGTTTCATATATCGCTATGCCGTATCTGCACCTGTGATGCGAGGAGCTGATTAAGGAAAACAGAAGGATAACACTTTATGCAGATCTGATTAAATCCCTAAAGGGCAACAGCATGCTATGACTCACTGGTCTTAGCGTGGGGTGAGTGGCCAGTGAGCACTGGTGGAGGATCGCACAGGCACTTTATGTACAGTTGTTCTACGAAATCACTTTATATGCACAAAGGTGAAAAGTATGATTTATGAACTTTGTGTCATTTTTGACCTATATGGACAATTGGCACTGATTATATACAACGTTTTAAGTGGATTTATCAGCATAGTTTATGCATACTATGCGATATTGATTTTATGTGCAATATTTTTGCACTTGCACTTAATATATAATCATATGTGTGTTGAGCTGCACTAATATTTAGTTTATTATTGTTAAAATAAAAGGGAATTGTGGGTGCCATTGGCTCTTTGATAAATAGACTCTTTAGTGTGATTTTAGCTTGTAAAACTGTTTCAGCACACTTTTTGTACTCGTTTGTAGTACATAAATAAATGAATAATTAATAATATTAATAACAAGTTAAGACTGAAAATTATAGTTGAGTTGTAACAATCAGAGGATAAATGAATGTCGAGTCTGTGAGGATAATACAATTTCACATGGTATTTTAAAACATTGTTATCACTGATATACATCAGAAAAGGAAGACACTCCTTGCTGTGAACAAGAACATAAATACAAAAACCACATCCGGGAACAAAAACAAATTATGAAATGTGATGTCAGAAGCGGTACTTTTTATAAAGGTACATAATTTTACCTTGTATCTTGTGCCAAGAGTGAACTTTCTACTTTTGCAATAATACTTTATTTTCATGCAATAACATCCAGTTAATACCATTTTAAATTATGGTGCAACTTGTGCTCTAAATTAGATTAAACATTTCAAAAATCAAAAAACTATTTGCAAAAGTAAATTTAGAAACAAATTTGAAGTATTACAATTTTTTCATATTGTTTAATACAATATAGTTACAACAACCCCAGTCAGGTAAGTATATACCTTAAATTAGTTCCAAAATTAAATTCATAAATTAAAACTGTAGTCATCATGGTTTTCATCATAAAATAAAATAATAATAATAGCTTTTAGGAGTACATCTATTTTTTCTTGTGGCTGACAGATTCATTTGAAAAGATTCAACTGTTTGCATCTTTGATTTATTGGGGGGCTGAAGAAATATTCCAAATTATTTATCTTTTGTACATGCCACACAATACAAACATTAGAAGGCTAATTCCATGTGTTAGTGACAATTTAGTGCTGCTGGAATCTGGTGTGTGCTATAATGTGCCTTTAAAAGAAACAGAGCTTCAGTACAAAATAGAGAAATCAGGATACATAAGATATTTCTACACTTTTTGTATCTTGTACTTCTCTCCAACTATATTTACAATGCATTTTGCAAATTTGTAGCTGAGAATGCATTGTGGCATTTTTGTTTTCTGTTACATGGACTAACTGCATGCTGTCTGTAATAGAGTGCTGTGCACCTGGGTAGATAGTAACAAAGTCAATGTTACTTGATTAGGCATGGGCAGGTATCTGGTTTTACAACCTGCTACTTGAAAATAAACCATTACATTAGTTCCCTTATTTCTACTTCATCCAGCTTGGGTTGTCTACAAGCACCCTTCCTCCCATTATTCTAAATCGGGTCTTATGGAGAGTTTATGGAGTAAAGCTCCAATACTACATTCAGTTAATAGACATTATGGCCCGGATTCATAAAGCACTTGCGCCGACGTATCTCGAGATACACCGCGTAAGTGCAAATATGCGCCGTCGTATCTGTGCGCCGTGCCCACAAAACTAAATACGCCTGAAAATAGGCTTCAACCGACCGACATAACTTGTCTACGCCAGCGTATCGTGGGCGCATATTTACGCTGGACGCATGTGGGGCTCCCATTGATTTTCTATTCACATATGCAAATGAGGGAGATACGCCGATTCACGAACGTACGTCGGTCAACAAGTTATGCCCCATAAAGGAGGTGTAACTCAGCAGCATCCATGCAAAGGGCTGCACCAGGGAACTCAAGCCATCGTATTTTACCTCGTTTACGTTGGAAGTGAATATGGCTGGGCGTAGGTTACATTCCGATCCGTCGTATCTTAGGGAGTAGATCCGACGGGATTCTGAGCATGCGCACTGGGATGCATCCACGGGACGACGCATGCGCCGTTCATTATACGTATCTGTCTGAGCCTCAGCCCATCATTTGCATGGCTCACGCCCACTTCCACATACGCCGGCTTACGCCTAGGAAACCCAGCACAGATTTGGCAGCACTGGCTTTGTGAATCCAGTGCTTGCCTCTCTGTGTTGCGTCGGCGTAGCGTATATTAGATACGCTACGCCGGCATAAATATGCGCCAATGTATGTGAATCCAGGCCTATGAAGATAACAATCAAACAATCAGAGTGGTAGAATAGTCTGGGAACCCCAGTAGTAATTGAAAAAGAATACTATTTGAGCATGTGAAATTCTGACTTTTACAATACATTTAGGATAAGATAGTAAAAACATACCTTTTCAATGTTTCATATAGCAAAGTATATTTTGCCTTGAGCTCAGCTACTCTGGTTCCAGGGATTTTTCCAGATGCCAAAAGCTATAAGAAACAAAATAGAGAGATTTGTTTTTAACCCAGGCAAATTGAATTATTCTTTAATTGTCATAGAGTGGCATGGATTAGCTGAGCTTTCATGGACAGATTCATGTTGTAGCAGGTAATCTTTCCTTTTTGATTACTTTTCTATAACGTCATCTTAGTTTCTACAGATTATGTGCCTAGGTTTAGGGTAGCCATAAACATCCTAATTCTGTCCCAACAGTATGCAATAAAGAAGAAAAGTGCAGCGCAAAAATTACAAATAAAATAATATATAATAATATATAATGTCCAAGTGTAGAATAAAGTGTCCTTTAAATAAACAAATCCGGCAGGGGTGAGAGTGGAGAGGAGACACCAGAGGAAAATCCACCACCAAGGTAAAGATGGACTCTCACCTCATTGCTTCGACCCATAAAGAGTCACAAAGCATATCAGCATCCAAAACTCAGTCCGGACCAGCCTCCAGCATAACACCATATCACATAGATATCCGCAGTTCACCATAAAAGAAAAACACAAAGATCTAAGTGCTCTCTGTATGTACCGGGGATTTTTAATAAGGAAAAGAAAAATGGTACACTTACATTTAAAATCACTCTAAGCCGAGTGCAAGCAAAGCAGCATGTACAGCAGATGCCAAACACAGCAGCGATGATCGAGGGTGACGTCCGTGCGTACTGCTGTGTTTGGCATCTGCTGTACATGCTGCTTTGCTTGCACTCGGCTTAGAGTGATTTTAAATGTAAGTGTACCATTTTTCTTTTCCTTATTAAAAATCCCCGGTACATACAGAGAGCACTTAGATTTTTGTGTTTTTCTTTTATGGTGAACTGCGGATATCTATGTGATATGGTGTTATGCTGGAGGCTGGTCCGGACTGAGTTTTGGATGCTGATATGCTTTGTGACTCTTTATGGGTCGAAGCAATGAGGTGAGAGTCCATCTTTACCTTGGTGGTGGATTTTCCTCTGGTGTCTCCTCTCCACTCTCACCCCTGCCGGATTTGTTTATTTAAAGGACACTTTATTCTACACTTGGACATTATATATTATTATATATTATTTTATTTGTAATTTTTGCGCTGCACTTTTCTTCTTTTTTACACTTTGGGAATTGTTTTATGAATACATTCACAGTGCTGGCTTGCATATATATTTTATTATTGATTGTTATTTCCCAGCACTGAATTTTTCTATTTTCAACAGTATGCAATAGCCTAATGGATTATAATTGTGCCATACCTAGTCAGCTATGCCTAACACTACAGGGAGTGCAGAATTATTAGGCAAATGAGTATTTTGACCACATCATCCTCTTTATGCATGTTGTCTTACTCCAAGCTGTATAGGCTCGAAAGCCTACTACCAATTAAGCATATTAGGTGATGTGCATCTCTGTAAGGTGTGTGGTCTAATGACATCAACACCCTATATCAGGTGTGCATAATTATTAGGCAACTTCCTTTCCTTTGGCAAAATGGGTCAAAAGAAGGACTTGACAGGCTCAGAAAAGTCAAAAATAGTGAGATATCTTGCAGAGGGATGCAGCACTCTTAAAATTGCAAAGCTTCTGAAGCGTGATCATCGAACAATCAAGTGTTTCATTCAAAATAGTCAACAGGGTCGCAAGAAGCGTGTGGAAAAACCAAGGCGCAAAATAACTGCCCATGAACTGAGAAAAGTCAAGCGTGCAGCTGCCAAGATGCCACTTGCCACCAGTTTGGCCATATTTCAGAGCTGCAACATCACTGGAGTGCCCAAAAGCACAAGGTGTGCAATACTCAGAGACATGGCCAAGGTAAGAAAGGCTGAAAGACGACCACCACTGAACAAGACACACAAGCTGAAACGTCAAGACTGGGCCAAGAAATATCTCAAGACTGATTTTTCTAAGGTTTTATGGACTGATGAAATGAGAGTGAGGCCCCGTACACACGACCAGTTTCCTCGGCAGAATTCAGCTTCCGACCGAGTTTCTGGCTGAATTCTGCCAAGGAAACTGGTCGTGTGTACACTTTCGGCCGAGGAAGCCGACGAGGACCTCGGCGAGGAAATAGAGAACATGTTCTCTATTTCCTCGTTGTTCTATGGGAGCTCTCGTCCCGCCGAGGTCCTCGGCGGCTTCAGGGCTGAACTGGCCGAGGAACTCGATGTGTTTGGCACGTCGAGTTCCTCGGCCGTGTGTACGAGGCCTGAGTCTTGATGGGCCAGATGGATGGGCCCGTGGCTGGATTGGTAAAGGGCAGAGAGCTCCAGTCCGACTCAGACGCCAGCAAGGTGGAGGTGGAGTACTGGTTTGGGCTGGTATCATCAAAGATGAGCTTGTGGGGCCTTTTCGGGTTGAGGATGGAGTCAAGCTCAACTCCCAGTCCTACTGCCAGTTTCTGGAAGACACCTTCAAGCAGTGGTACAGGAAGAAGTCTGCATCCTTCAAGAAAAACATGATTTTCATGCAGGACAATGCTCCATCACACGCGTCCAAGTACTCCACAGCGTGGCTGGCAAGAAAGGGTATAAAAGAAGAAAAACGAATGACATGGCCTCCTTGTTCACCTGATCTGAACCCCATTGAGAACCTGTGGTCCATCATCAAATGTGAGATTTACAAGGAGGGAAAACAGTACACCTCTCTAAACAGTGTCTGGGAGGCTGTGTTTGCTGCTGCACGCAATGTTGATGGTGAACAGATCAAAACACTGACAGAATCCATGGATGGCAGGCTTTTGAGTGTCCTTGCAAAGCAAGGTGGCTATATTGGTCACTGATTTGTTTTTGTTTTGTTTTTGAATGTCAGAAATGTATATTTGTGAATGTTGAGATGTTATATTGGTTTCACTGGTAAAAATAAATAATTGAAATGGGTATATATTTTTTTTTGTTAAGTTGCCTAATAATTATGCACAGTAATAGTCACCTGCACACACAGATATCCCCCTAAAATAGCTAAAACTAAAAACTAACTAAAAACTACTTCCAAAAATATTCAGCTTTGATATTAATGAGTTTGTTGGGTTCATTGAGAACATGGTTGTTGTTCAATAATAAAATTAATCCTCAAAAATACAACTTGCCTAATAATTCTGCACTCCCTGTAGTTCTGTAATGCCCTGTACGTACACACGATAGGTTCGTCTGATGAAAACGGACCGATGGATTTTTTCCATCAGATATCCGATGAAGCTGACTTTCATCAGTCTTGTCTACACACCATCGGTTAAAAATCCGATCGTGTCCAACGCGGTGACGTAAAACACAACGACTTGCTGAAAAAAATTACGTTCAATGCTTCCGAGCATGCGTTGACTTGATTCTGAGCATGCGTAGATTTTTGACCGATGGATTTCCCCACAGACGATGTTTTTTTTTTATCGTTTTTTAACCATAAGAAAAATTTAAAAACAGGTTCTATTTTTTTTTCACTGATAGGAAAAAAAACAATGGGGCCCACACACGATCGGTTCGTCCGATGAAAACGGTCCATCGGTCCGTTTTTTAATCAAACGAACCGATCGTGTGTACAGGGCATTAGTTGTAAAATATTTATGTTTCAAAATGAGTCTTTCCTTTTACTTACATTTTTTAACCATTTATATATTACAGTACACAGGAAGCACCATTTTACTTTCTAAATATATGTACATGAGTCTGTGTAACTTTTTTTTGGGCTAATAAAGTAGTGCAAAATGTGGTATGAAATAGTAAACAACCATATGCCAGTTTTCAAACGTTTACATTGTATACATTATTAAAGGATTCTTTTTCCTTTTTAAGAGAGACAATTTTCTTGCTTCCCAGCGTAGTCCCCTCTAGTGTGTGTTACTAGTAGTGAGAGTAGGTAAAAGCATATTCTGGCACAGGGATAAACCTGAGTCACTGAATCTGAGTCAGGTTGTTAGAGGCCATTGCTGGATGACTCATTCTGGCAGCTCTCTAGAGCCTCCCCCTGTTTCTAGAATGTTGGAGAATGTTCTAGATTAGAAAATAGTGGGTGGAAGGTAGGAGGGGTTGCCTTGATATTTAGGGGCCTGTAGCCAATCCCCCGGTTGGGGGCCTGGCAGGAAGCTAAAGAGGCCCTTAAATAGACATGAACTGGCGAATTGCACCTATCATCACATGCCAAGAGACTACTCCGTATACTCTTCTTCTATGTTAAAAAAAGCTATTTTACTGTCCTGGAAGGGCGCACAGACCTCTCAGAAATCCCTCTGGTTAAAACGTATTAATGATGCTATCCCACTGTATTTAATGGCCATTTTTCACGTCGAGAAAAATGCTCTGGAGCCTACACGGTCGTTTTTAAAGACCAATTTAAAAAAATGTAATTTTTCTCGTCGTGAAAAACGGTCATGTGTACGCGGCAAAAGTTATGGACTTTTTCAAGTTGGGGCCCCTATAATTACCTACCTCATCCAAGTTATTATCCCTAATAAAACAACAAAAAACAAGCCAAGGACTGTTTACTGCCTTTGAGTGAACGAAGGAAATTCTGTGTGACTGTCTGTGCAGCAGTGGGGTAAAACTTATGGTATTGTATACATTTTGGGCAAGATCAGCTTCTTTAGTGAAAATAAAGGTAAACAAAAAACACAAATTAATACGTGTAAGGTCTATTGCTTTTTACATGCAATATATTTCTTAGATATTCATGTTATTTATATTGAATAATTTTGGGTCTTGTCATTACATGAGCAACCATCGACAGCATTCAAGAATGCAACATACTTTCCAAAACAGAAGGATAGCCAAGAACTTTTCTAGCTTATGATGAAAAAACAGCTGCTTGTAATTTAATTACATTAATTGGCTGTACTTTAATTATTAGATAAATACGAATCATTTATTTAGCACTGGCACATGTGCAACAGCTATATTCAGAAAATTAAATCATTTGTAGAATAAATTCAATCATCTTAAAATGGATCTGAACTGTGGAAGCTATACAAAAAAAAATAGGCAAGCAGAGGGCAAAGGTTTAGTCACCAATATTGCCCATAGTCTCCCTGTAGCTGATTTTTTCCCCATTACCGGCATTGTATGCTGCATTGTTCTGAACTATGGGCCAAATTTACATAGAACTGCGGCGGCGTAACGTATCGTAGTTCGCAAGTTTTCAATGGCGCAAGGCGGGCCAATTTAAATGGGCGTGTGCCATTTAAATTAGGCGAGCTCCCGTGCCGGACCTACTGCGCATGCTCCGTTTCGCAAATCCCGTCGTGCTTTGCGCGCTGTGACGTAATTTTTTCGAACGGCGACGCTCGTAGCGTACTTCCGTATTCCCGGACGTGTTACGCAAACGACGTTCATTTTTAAATTTCAAAGCGGGAACGACGGCCATACTTTAGACAGCAATACGTTTGCTGACTAAAGTTAGGGCACCTAAAACGATGACTAACTTTGCGACGGGAAACTAGACTAGCGGCGACGTAGCGAACGCGAAAATCCGTCGGGGATCCGCCGTAACTGCTAATTTGCATACCCGATGCTGGTTTACGACGCAAACTCCACCCAGTGGCGGCCGCGGTATTGCATCCTAAGATCCGACAGTGTAAAACAATTACACATGTCGGATCTTATGGATATCTATGCGTAACTGATTCCATGAATCAGTCGCATAGATAGAAACAGAGATACGACGGCGTATCAGGAGAAACGCCGTCGTATCTCTTTGGTGAATCTGGCCCTATGTCTCTATATGAAGGCGGCCATCTTGGTACTTGGTAGGCAAATAGGGCTTTTGCTTTCCCATGTCAGAGCACGCCCTGGTGACTGGGGATCTGATAACAGTGTAAGTAATGATCAAGAAGCAGCAAGACAGATGTATGAAGCACAGATCCAAAAAATGAATCAAGCAGAAGAACAGTGAAAAGCACATCACCTAATCCCACTCCAAAATTCACAAGAGTAGCAATCAGAGGCGGCAGTGCCTCTCACATAGCAGCTATTTACAGTAGTTATAAGGATGCAGGCAAAAGTAGAGCACTGAAGTTTTAAGCCTCGTACACACGGCCGAGAAACTCGACGGGCAAAACACATCGTTTTGCTCGTCGAGTTCCTTGTGAAGCCGCCGAGGATCTCGGCGAGCCAAATTTTCTCATTCCCGTCGGGGAAAAAGAAGACATGCTTTCTTTTTGGCCCGACGAGATCCTCGGCGGTTTCCTCGTTGAAAAGTGTACACACGACCGGTTTCCTCGGCAAAAAAAAAACCCAGCAAGCTTCTTGCTGGTTTTTGCCGAGAAACTCGGCCGTGTGTACGAGGCCTCAGAGTACTGCTTCAGCACAAAGTAGAATACCATTTTTAATATCAATGTAAATAGTTAGCTTGGGTGGTCTGCCATGTGTTTTAATAATGACACTGTCATTTGTTTAACTTTACCATACAGGATACTCAAGCTCATATATTTGCAGAGCTTCTGGACTGTGAGATCTAATGGGGGTTATACAGCATTGTAGTACCATAATCTGCTGATCATTCAAATTATCCAAGCTGATGGTTACATCACATTACTTTGAATTATAATACTATTGTGAGGATTGTGCAAAGATGTCTCAGATTTATATACTGAGTTTTTTTGGGATTATACACATATACAGTATGTATATATACAGTATATATAAATTGTCTACACACGCTGCATAGATTTTCTCATAAATTTATGTGGATTTAGTGGCCATCTCGTTTTAAGCGAGCAAACTAATATGCCTAGTACACACGGGCAGAATGTCAGGAGACATCGGCTGGTTCAATAAAAAACAGCCAACATTCGGCCCGTGAGTATGTCAGCCAGTCCATCAGAAGCCGGCTGAGCAACCTGGAGAACCAGCAGCTGACCGTCTCCTGATTAGCGCTTTCAGGCAATGGCTAAGTGCGCTGACCAGCTCAGTGGAGGAGATCAGAGCTGTCAGTTTACAATTAGTGTATACCAGGCTTAACACTTAGTACTAGCTCTATTACAATCTGAGCAGCAGCCTTCAGACACAAAGGAAAACCTAGTTGATATAGTATTGATGTAACAGTAGTTGGTGAAACAACTTAGGGCCTCATTTATTAAGAGTGTTGCATAAGAGCCCTGCTGCTCTATAGCATCTACAATCAAACCTACCCTAAAAAAGTGCAACGTGACACTCTAAATGTTGAAACTTGACTTCTTGACTTGACTAGACACTTCTCTAAATGCTATATATAATAAATTAACTCAAAGACAACATTTCAGTTACCACACAATAGAATGTAGTGTTTACTGTAATATTCCCTTACCCTGACGTATGTACAAATTATATCTGGTGTATGTATAAACTAAGATTTATTTCCTCAGAAATATGGAAGATTACCTTATAATTCAATGTATGTTACTTCTAATGGATTCTGTATTACTCTGAAATTTTTGTTCAATCAGACATAATCTGATAAAAAAAACATTGGCTTTCCTCTTGCAATTTATAGTTCTACTGTTACCTAAAACCCCATACACACTGGCCTGAATGTTGGGAGACACTGGGTGGTAAGAAAAAAAAAACGACAGATATATGGCCTGTCAGTATGCCCCCCTCCCCCTGTCTGACAGAAGTTGACTTTTGTCAGACGAGCATGCTGGAAAACCAGCAGCTGACAACTCCTGATCAGCGTTTTCCGCCAATGGCGGAGAGCACTGATCATAGTGTTCTGCGATGGGCAGGGCTGTCTTAATGAGAGGGCACACCTGGGCACTGCCCAGGGGCCCCAGCTGCATGGGGGGGGGGCAGGACTTTCCCCATACCATACATTCACTATACTGTAGAATACAATAAAATTCTCACACGAGAAGCAAGATCTCTTCTAAAGACTGGACCAGGAGGGTGGTGCCAGCTGCCAAAGCTCAGAAATCTGTTAAATAAACTGGATGATAAACTAACCCTTTAACATATATTAGAATGTGACACGTCTGTTTTTAGTGATCTGATTATTTAAAGACTTTGTAAAGTAACTCTCTCATGAGAGAAATAACAGGGCTGCCTTTACTGAGGACCCTTGGAAAATAACACTTGCCTAGCTGTTATGATGCTTCACAAGCTTTAGTTTGAATCACTTGCTCAGAACAAACAAAACAGATCAGGAAAACAAGAACAAAGCTAAAAGTGCTTATCTGCACATACCGTATATTCTTAATCAGTATCTCTGAGTTTTGACATCAGTAGGTCAGCATAAAGTGTATGTAAAGCCTGAAGCCTCGTACACACGCTCGATTTACGCTGCAAGAACCAGCAAGAAAACAGCTGGCAGAGCTTTCTTGCCGAGTATACCGTGCGTGTTTACGAGGCTTTCAGGTTTCTCGTCAAGAAAACTGCCTATAATCTCAACGAGAAAAATAGAGAACATGTTCTCTATTTTCTCTTCGTGATACTCAGCAGTGTTTTCCTGCCGAGAATCCCAAGAGTGTGTATACTTACCTGTCGCCGTGAAAACCCATGCATGCTCGAAATGACTTTGACGCATGCGCGGTAGCTTCCTATGCATAGGTAGGGTGCAGCAAGATGGCGGCAACGGCATCGAATGTGACGAGCACATGCTCGTTGTACGCGATGACGTCACTGCGTTCTTGCCTTTCAAAAGAACCGTGGTTCTTTTGAAAGGAGTGTCTGTACACTCGGGCGGCAAGAGATTCTTGCCAAGAATCTCGTCAGGAAAAACAACGTTTTTTCCTGACGAGGTTCTGGCCCGTGTGTACAGGGCTTAAGAAATAACTTCTCGTATTTATTTCCTTTTTGGTCTTTTAAATATACAGTTGAAAGTAAAATCTGTTTGATAAGTGCAGAATAAAATCTTTAGATACTGCCAGACACATTGCGGTGGATTTACTAAAACTGGAGAGTGCAAAATCTGGTGCAGCTCTGCATTGAAGCCAATCAGCTTCTAGGTCTTTTGTCAAAGCTTAACTGAATAATCTGAAGATAGAAGCCGATTGGCTACCATGAACAGCTGCACCACATTTTGCACTCTCTAGTTCTAGTAAATCAACCCCAATGTGAGCTGTAAAATTCCTGTCCTAACTGCTTCTGCCGACTAACAGCAGTTATCATTGTTTTAATCTACAAGTTGACTACAAAACATCCCCAATTTTATGGTAAAGAGAAGAGAGGCAGGTTTTCTGTAGTCCTAAAAGACATTAGTAAAAAAGCTGCTCTAATAGTTAGCTGAAGTAGGTACTGTCACCCTAAGACAGTAAGGCCTCGTACACACGACCAAGTTTCTCGGCAAAAACCAGCAAGAAACTTGCTGGGAGATATTTTTTTGCAGAGGAAACCGGTCGTGTGTACATTTTCGTTGAGGAAACTGTCGAGAAACTCGACGAGCCAAAGAGAGAGCATGTTCTCTATTTCCTTGACGGGAATGGAGAAAATTGGCTTGTCGAGTTCCTCGTGTAATTGGCTTGTCGTGTGTACGAGGCTTCACTGTGTTACATGCTGGATATCCAGGTAAAAAGAAAAGAAAAAAAAAGTAAAAAAAAAATACGAACGCAGCCACCACATCCAAGGACTGGTAAGCTGTAAAATAAAAAAAAATTGTTCTACTATCTCTCTTCTATAACCACCAGGCAACTAACAAACCCAGGAAAGCCTCACAATTGCACTCTATGGGGGTTATTTACTAAAGGCAAATCCACTTTGCACTACACGTGCAGAGTGCACTTGAAATTGCACTGAAAGTGCACTTGGAAGTGCAGTCGCTGTAGATCCGATGGGGACATGCACGGGAAATAAAAAAACAGAATTGATTGGATGATAACATTGGCAGAGCTTCCCCTCATTTCAGATCTACCCCCTTACAGAGGGAGGTTCAACCACAAATGTGTGTTGGTTGAAAATATTCTTCTGGAGTCTAATTAGGCAAAAAACAAAATGGTATAATTGCCTTGTTTATACCCAGATTTATGCAATTTCCTTTTTTTTTTTTTACATAAGCATACTAAAAGAAATATGTGATCCCTATAGCCCAAAATAGCAAAATTAATATATGTTTTATTTCTTTCTCAAAAGATGCCACTATAAGTGTAAAAGTTATCATTAACATACTTCTGTTCATTTATTTTTAGCTGATGTTCTAAACAGAAAGAAATGTTATTTTGTGCAAACCCTACTATGCCAGGAAGTTCCCCTTCACATCTCCGTGACATTATTTTGTAAGCGCTCCCACCCATTTCTGAGGAAAGCCAAAGCTCTTTCAGCACAGCTTGCTGCCTCTATATAAGCTGTGCAGCTTCTCAGTTCAGCATCCTTCACTGCAAAGATGAGGTCTCTCTTCTGCGTCCTAGCCTCTGTTACTTTGCTAACTGGCATACACGCTGCAGAAGAACAGAATGCTCCATCACAAAAGCCTGAAAATGCCTGTCCTATCAAAATGAAGACTGGGGGTAAATGTGACGAAGATGGCAATTGTCCCTATCAGATAACCATGCCTCCCATGACTATTCAGCTACCTAAGCAGTTTCAGCTGCTTGAGAAAACTCTCAAAGAAGTCCAGAGCCTGAAAGAAATAGTAAATAACTTGAAGAAATCATGCCAGGACTGCAAACTGCAGGCAGATGACAATCTGGAGAAGGACAAAGATGAGGTGCCAGATGGAGGACAGGGGAATCAAATCCAAGATCTGCAGTCTAAGGTGAAGAAAATGTCTATAAGTCTCAAGAATGCTCGATCCCAAATAACCACCTTGCAGGATCAACTGGAGAAAATGAACTCGGTCAGTATGAACAGCGTGGAAGATTACGTCGACAATAAAATGGCCAATTTATCAAGAGAAATGAACAACGTGGACAAATGCTCATTCAACTGTCCACTACTTCAGCCAAATCCAAGTAAGTCTGTCTAATTTATAAATATATACCGTATTTATCGGCGTATAACACGCACCCTAACTTTAAGAGAGAAGTTTCAGGAAAAAAACTTTCCACAGCCCCCTGGCACAGTTTACCCTCTATTTTTAGGGTAAAAAAGTGAGTGTTATACGCCAATAAATACAGTATGTACAATATATACAATTGCTTGTTATAGTCATGGCATCATTATATTTGTTCTTATATAACTTTTTTACCTATACAAGTGAAGTAATTTACATACCAATTTATTTGTACCAAATATAAATGTTAAACCTAATTTTAACACAA
The DNA here is from genome assembly GCF_905171775.1 of Rana temporaria. Taxonomy (NCBI): domain Eukaryota; kingdom Metazoa; phylum Chordata; class Amphibia; order Anura; family Ranidae; genus Rana; species Rana temporaria. Next base: position 137,957,350 of record NC_053491.1, read on the forward strand.
TAAAACATTAAGTTTAACATATGAAACTGTGTTATTTTACATTAAGAAGTACAATTTAAACATACATTGTAGTACAATAATAATAATAATAATAATAATAATAATAATAATAATAATATACCCTGCTCTGAGACAGAATGATCACACATTACTAACTTACTCTTTTAGCTTTATTTTGTTAAGCCTCGTACACACGACCGAGAAACTCGACGGGCGAAACACATCGTTTTGCTCGTCGAGTTCCTTGTTAGGCTGTCGAGGATCTCGGTGAGCCAAATTTCCCCATTCCCGTCGAGGAAAAAGAAGACATGCTCTCTTTTTGGCTCGACGAGATCCTCAACAGTTTCCTCGTCGAAAAGTGTACACACGACCGGTTTCCTCGGCAAAAAAATAAAAAATACCAGCAAGTTTCTTGCTGTTTTTTGCCGAGAAACTCGGTCGTGTGTACGAGGCTTTAGATGTTACACCGACTAGTCCCAATTTGATCAGGATTTGCCACATTGTTTTTATACCTACTGGATCCCATAAACTCATTTCAATTAAGTGAAAATTACAGAGTTATACCTACAAGGTGTTATACCTTCTTCCTTTTATGTATTGAAAACTTTATTGTACTTCCCTCCATCTACTTCTATTGCTGATTATCCTATCTAGCTTCATATGGAGCCACTGCAGTGGGCACACTCCCCTACCTGGAGTCCTGGACTACCGAGCTGTATTAAAGAAGGTCGAACCAGTAGAAAAGCTTTGATTGCAATTTTACACACTGTGCATTATAGGATATGTACAGTGCCTTGAAAAAAGTATTCAAACCCCTTTAATGTTTCCACATTTGGCCTTCATGATGCTGTTTGCTCACTAAGGTTCTCTAACAAACCTCTGAGGGCTTCACAGAACAGCTGTGTTTATACTGAGATTAAATTACACACAGTGGGTTCTATTTACTAATTAGGTGACTTCTGAAGGCAAGAGGTTCCACTAGACCAGTGATGACTGAGCACTGAACCCCAGTGTGAAACGTGTCAGCTACATACCCCACTGCTTGCTGTTTTTTGTAGTGCCTTCTTTCCTTTACCATTAAAAGGCTACCTTTTTTTTAAAAAAAATGGTGTGCGGCTGTCCATATCTTCTTTTCAAAGTTTCCACTAGACCAGTGATGGCAAACATTGGCACCCCAGATGTTTTGGAACTACATTTCCCATGATGCTCATCTACACTGCAGCGTGCATGAGCATCATGGGAAATGTAGTTCCAAAACATCTGGGGTGCCAAGGTTCTATATCACTGCACTAGACTTTAGTTAGGAGTAAAGGGGGCTGAATACAAATGCACACCACACTTTTCAGATATTTATTTGTAAAAAAAAAAACATTTATCATTTTCCTTCCACTTCACAATTATGTGCAACTTTGTGTTGGTCTATCACAGAAAATCCCAATAAAATACATTTACGTTTTTGGTTGTAACATGACAAAATGTGGGAAATTTCAAGGCACTGTAGTCCTGGCATCGGACACAGGAATAGAATTGTGTGCATGCAAAGGGGGAAGCACGGGTGCAGGGAAGTAAGTGGTGCCTGCTAAAGATATGTGGAAAGTCTGTTTACCAACATATTATTTGGAAAAATAAGTATGTAATAACTATATTGATCACATTCAGGTACATGGGTTGTTTTCATTTGGAGAGTTTAATACTACTTTTCCACATTACACAATTGAAACTCAGTTTACCATAAGTCTCATATCGTAAAACCCTATATAAACCAAATAATTAAACCAGTATGTACACTGATATAGGCGTGTGTAACATGTATACAAAGCTGAAACATCTCATTTCGCACCACCGCCTATTGTATTCAGGATGTAAACATACAGAAATTGTATTCTTGCAAAACTTTATTTGAATAGCTGAAACAAAATTGGGATACATGCTTCAAAGACACAGAATTACACCATTACTTACACCCTAGAGTTCTACACTGCTATGTGACACTTTCCCACCTTTAGCTACCTCACTATTGATATCCACCATGTACTTTCTAACTCCCACAGACTTATATAAACGCCCATGCCTGAAACATGTAATGTCCCGTACACACAAATCGGAATTTCAGATGGAAAAAGTCCGATAGACCCCCCCCCCCCATCGGATTTTCTGATCGTGTGTAGCCCCCTCTGAGTTTAGATATAGAACATGTTCTATTTTCCGATGGAATTCCGTCTGAATTCCGATGTGATTTGGCTGGGCAAAAGCCTGATCGTGTGTACGTGGCATTAGGATGACAGAGCAATAGAGCAATGCAATATTCGCTTACAATTCTGGCACTTTATGTCTGATTTCTGGTGTGTAGAGGAATTTAGAGCGTCAATATGAACGCAGTCAGGTAAATACATTTGACTTTTGAAGTACACAACAGAGTGTTTCTTATACTTTATAAAAGTTCAGCTTTTAAACTACAGTGGGGAAAACAAGTATTTGATCCCCTGCAGATTTTTGTAAGTTTGACTACTTACAAAGAAATTAAGGGTTTATAATTCTTATCATAGCTTTATTTTAAATAATAGAGACAGAATATTAACCAAAAATACAGAAAAAAAAAGCTATATGGGCTGGGTATAACAACACGTCTGCTGCTGTTTGCTGCAGCCAAGTGCAGGGTGTACCAAGATTGGCGTTGCAGCATAGCTTTTTTTTTTTTTTTAATCCTGTGTCATTTTTCGCAGCATTTCAGTGCCAGCCACCTATCGGTGCCATCTATCAGTGCCCACAAGTGCCACCTATCAGTGCCACCTATCAGGTGGCACTGGTAGATGGCACTGATAGGTGGCACTTGTGGGCACTGATAGGTGCAATCAGTGCCACTTATCAGTGCAATCAGTGCCATATATCAGTGCCTACAAGTGGCACCTATCAGTGCAATCTATCAGTGCCCATAAGGGCCACCTATCAATGCAATCAGTGCCATCTATCAGTGCCCACAAGTGCCACCTATCAGTGCCATCTATCAGTGCCAGCCACCTGTCAGTGCCACCTATTAGTGCCCATCAGCACCAGTCACCAGTCAGTGCCCATAAGTGCTGCCTATCAATGCCACCTATCAGTCCCCATCTGTCAAACTGTCACATGACATTAAAAAAAAAGTATCGGTAATCGGTATCAGCGAGTACTTGGAAAAAAGTATCGGTACTTGTACTCTGTACAGTAGGTGCTCCTAACGACAACTCCTTATGTGTATAAAAGACACCTCTCCACAGAATCTCTTTCTTCCATTCAAACCTCACCATCATGAGCAAGAGCAAAAAGCTGTCAAAGGACGTCAAGGACAAGATTGTAGACCTGCACAAGGCTGGAATGGTCTACAAGACCATCAGCAAGAAGCTTGGTGAGACGGAGACAACTGTTGGGGTGATTATTCGCAAATGAAGGAAATACAAAACCATCAATCGCCCTCAGTCTGGATGTCCATGCAAGATTTAATTTCATGGGGTAAGGATGATCATGAGACGTGCTGTATTTGGAGGAAGAAAAATGCTATGACCCTAAGAACACCATCCCTACAGTAAAGCACAGAGGTGGAAACATTATGATTTGGGTCTGTTTCTCTGCTAAAGGTACAGGCTTACTTTGCCGTATTGAGAAGCCAATGGATGGGGTCATGTATTGTAAAATCTTGGATTAGAGCCTTCTTCCCAGAACACTGAAGATGGGCCTTGATTGGGTCTTCCAGCATGACAATGACCCAAAATATACCACCAACAAAAGAGGTGGCTCAAGAAGAGGCAACATTAAGGTCATGGAGTGGCCTAGCCAGTCTCCAGACCTTAATCCTATATAAAATTTATGGAGGGAGCTGAAACTTCAAGTTACCAAGCGACAGCCAAGAATCCTTAAAAGAGAAGTAAAGGATATTTTTTGCGAATCATACTTAGCTCGGTGGATACAGCATCAGTCCGATGCTGCATCTGTCCCCTGGTGCCTCTACACCAAGAACCAGGGCTCCATGAGGAGAGAGCTGTAGACTGTCAGTCTGCTCTGCTCTGCCCCCTCCTCACTCACTGGAGGCCTGAGCTTTGGAGAGACGGGAACGGCCGCCTCAGGCTCTCAGCAGCTCACAGGTGTCAGTCCAGCCACCAGGCGGATCCAGACTTTATTGTCGTGATGACATCAGCAGAGAGCAGACTTCAGCCCGCTCTCTGTTGAAAATTGGTCACAGGAGTGCAAAACAAATTGCACTCCTGTGATCTATAGGAAAAGTCCAGCCAAACAAGCTTTGGCTGGACTTCTTCTTTAAGGATTTAGAGAAGATCGGTAAAAATAAGTGGACCAAAATCCCCCCCGAGATGTGTGCAAACCTGGTAACCAACTACAAGAAACGTCTTACCTCTGTGCTTGCCAACAAGGGAATCTCCACCAAGTACTAAGTCATATTTTGCGTGGGGATCAAATACGGTACTTATTCTACTCACTGAACGGCAACTCAATTTATAACATTTGTACCGTGTGTTTTTTCTGGATTTTTGGTTGATATTCTGTCTCTGTCAAATAAAACACACTTATGATAAATAGGATAAACCCTTCAGTTCTTTGTAAGTGGGCAAACTTACAAAATCTGCAGGGGGTCAAATAATTATTTTTCCCACAGTATAGACAAAACTCTTAACCCTTTGTTTAAAGTTTGATATTTTCTGTCATCCTAAAGGGGAGAGGGGTTTTAGAATTGTCCATCTAATCTTATCGTGGCTGAGTCACTCCACGAAAGCCCAGAGTGGTGTCAGATGGGTACTTGCAGCACAATGTCCACGATACTATTGTTTTGTCATAAATGCGCTGCATTGTAATATATTTCGTTTGACATAAGCATATTGGTTGATCTCTTTTTTATAATTTTTTTTAACCACGTCACTGTAGAGCCTTTCTCAAGCTATTAAGAAATACATTTTATAAATGGAATATTGCATTGATCTCTTTAACGAGTTCTTATAAATTGCCCCAGAGATATATTGCTACGAGGCCGGGGGGAAATCCATTTCAAATGTAATAATTTCTTCTACATAATAATATATTGACTAACACATATCCAACAGAGCTAGAACAAATTGTTCTCAAAAGTAGGTAACTTACTGGAGAATGTACTGGAACAAAAAAGAAATGAGAGGCGATTTTCTGATCATGGGAGAAAACTTGGGATCACGAGTTACAAATTAATGACACAGAAAGAGATTGAAAACAAATCTGCAGAGAAACAGGTGCTTACACTGGCTGGCGTCTGCTGTAGCTCATTGTGTATAAAGATTTCCAATAAGGAAATCTTGGCAAACAATTTAAGTAACCTAGAGCAATGCTTAGTAAGAAGGAAAGTGCTCCACAGGGGCTTATTGAAGATAAAGCGACAGGGAGGAAGGAAAGTAAAAAACAGGCAACTAAGCTTACTACTACTGTTTAGAAAGTTGTATTACTCATAATAAGAACAGTAAGTTACCATATAGCTATTTTTTTTTCCACCTCCCAGCTATTATTTCCTAATAATGGATATTAACCACTAGAGGGCTCTCAAGTGCCGGGTGGACGTCCCTGGACGTCATGCTATTTACATTCCCCGCGCGCGCCGCTGGGGGCGTGCAGCAGGGAAACACTGTGCCTGGCGCATCGCTGGGAAGCCGATGCACGTGCCTGGCGGCCGCGATGTCCACCAGGTACCCAAGATCGGTGGTAACAGCAGGGACGTGGAGCTCTGTGTGTAAACACAGAGCTCCACGTCCTGTCAGGGAGAGGGGAGACCGATCTGTGTCCCTTGTACATAGGGACACAGCATCTGTCACCTCCCCCAGTCAGTCCCCTCCCACCACACAGTTAGAACACACCCAGGATACACATTTAACCCCTTCCTCACCCCCTAGTGTTAACCCCTTCACTGCCAGTCACATTTATACAGTAATTAGTGCATTTTTATAGCACTGATCGCTGTATAAATGTGAATGGTCCCAAAATTGTGTCAAAAGTGTCCGATACGTCCGCCGCAATATCGCAGGCCTGACAAAAAAAAAAATCTCAGATCGCCGCCATTACTAGTAAAAAAAAAAAAAATCATAAATCTATCCCCTATTTTGTAGGCGCTATAACTTTTGCGCAAACCAATCAATATACGCTTATTGCGATTTTTTTAATTTTTAATTAACGTGTTGATCATGATGGGGGTACGACAGAGACACACATACACAGTATAAACAACAAAAATGTTATCGGTAGTTGTCTGAGAAATAGTGCCACATCCAATTAATGAATCGAGAAACAGAAGGGAGATCCCCTAGTGGACTTTAAAGGCACCAAGATATATGAACTAAAAGAGTAAGGTATAAATATAATTTATTCTGCGTATACCAAAAAGTTGGTTTATACATTAAAATAGAATCGTATATGGAACAGTTATAAAACCACATGAGAACAATAATATAATAAAGCAAAAAGGTATACGGGAGATGATTGTCCAATTATAAACCCAACGTTTCGGAGAATTGTCTCTCTTTCCTCAGGGGAAAGCGGACGGATCAGCACGTGATAACTTAGTACATGTTCTCCATATATAAATAATTATCACGGTAATTTATACCTTACTCTTTGAGTTCATATATCTTGGTGCCTTTAAAGTCCACTAGGGGATCTCCCTTCTGTTTTTCCCGACACAGTATATACAGTGCATCTAGAAAATATTCACAGCGCTTCACTTTTTCCACATTTTGTTATGTTACAGCCCTATTCTTTTTTTTTTTCATATCATTTATTTTTATTTTTTATCTAAGACCACAAAGAGGTATTATCATAACAGAAAAAAGAGAAGTACATAATCATATACATATTATCGCTCCAAACAGCGAAAAAACAAAAAAAACAAAAAAAAACACCAAAAAAAGGAATGTCCATATCTCTCCTTTCCCATAATATTATCCTAGTGAACATAGCTTCTTAAACCTTCTCATCCGAGACTCTAAATTACATTTGTTGTTCTCATACACCTAAAACCTCTCTGTTCCCTTGTCCTTATATACCCTACATTCCCCTCCCCTACCCCAAACAAAGAAACAACAACAAAAAAAAAAACAACCCACCCCTTCTACCATCCCCCCCGCTAATCCTTTACTCAAGAGATGGTGGTACTCTTTCCTTAACAGCCCTATTCTAAAATGAATTAAATTCATTATTTTTCTCAAAATTCTACAAACAGTACCCCATAATGACAACGTGAAAGACGTTTGTTTGAAATCTTTGCAAATTTATTACAAAACCCCCAAAAAATCAAGTATTCATAGCCTTTTGCCATGACACTCAACATTGAACTCAGATGCATCCTGTTTCCACTGATCATCCTTCAGATGTTTCTACAACTTGATTGGAGTCCACCTGTGGTAAATTCAGTTAACTGAACATGATTTGGAAAGGCACACACCTGTCTATATAAGGTCCCACAAGTAACAGTGCATGTCAGAGCACAACCCAAGCCATAAAGTCCAAGAAATTGTCTATAGATCTCCGAGACAGGATTGTATTTGAGGCACAGATCTAGGGAAGTTTACAGAAAAATTTCTGCAGCATTGAATGTCCCAATGTACACAATGATCTCCATCATACTCAAATGAAAAAAGTTTGGAACCACTAGGACTCTTCCTAGAACGGGCCACCCGCCCAAACTGAGCGATCAAGGGAGAAGGGCCATAGTCAGGGAGGTGACCAAGAACCCGATGGTCACTCTGACACCAGCACCAGTGTTTCTCTGTGGAGAGAGGAGAACCTTCCAGAAGAACAACCATCTCTGCAGCACTTCACCAATTAGGCCCATATGGTAGAGTGGCCAGATGGAAGCCACTCCTCAGTAGAGGGCACATGACAGTCACACCTGGAGTTTGCCGAAAGGCACCTGAAGGACTCTCAAACCATGAGAAACAAAATACTCTGGTCTGAAGAAACAAAGATTGAACTCTTTGGCCTGAATGGCAAACATCATGTCTGGAGGAAACCAGGTACTACTCGTCACCTGGCCAATATCATCCCTACAGTGAAGCATGGTGGTGGCAGCATCATGCTGTGGGGATGTTTTTTAGTGGCAGGATCTGGAAGACTAATCAGGAACAGGAGAAAGATGAATAGAGAAATGTACAGAGACATCCTTGATGAAAACCTGCTCCTGGGGCGAAGGTTCATCTTCCAACAGGACAACGACCCTAAGCACACAGCCAAGATAACAAAGGAGTGGCTACGGGACAACTCTGTGAATGTTCTTGAGTGGCCCAGCCAGAGCCCAGACTTGAACGCAATTGAACATCCCTAGATAGATCTGAAAATGGCTGTGCACAGATGCTCCCCATCCAACCTGATGGAGTTTGCAAGGTCCTGCAAAGAAGAATGGGGAGAAACTGCCCAAAAATAGGTGTGCGAAGCATGTAGCATCATACTCAAAAAGACTTGAGGCTATAATTGGTGCCAATGGTGCAGTTTTTTATTTTTAATAACTTTGCAAAGATTGACATTATGGGGCATTATTTGTATAATTTTTAGGAAAATAATTAATTTAATCCATCTTGGAAGAAGGCTGTAACATAACAGAATGTGGAAAAAGTGAAGTGTTGTGAATACTTTCTGGATGCACTGTATATATATTGTTGTTTTACAATCGTGCACAACAAAAGATTCTTAAAGCACTAAAGGTTAACTAGTGAAACAGCAAAGCAGGCTGATTAAAACTTCGGACTGAACTGCCTGATAAGGCATGCGGCACTGCTTTGATGTCTTATTAGGTAAATGGATTCTTTCAGCACAATAAAAGTAATAACATGACCCTCAAGCGGTTGTACGCTTAAAGCTGAATTCATTTTTTGGAACATATTTAGGTTGGAACATGAAACATGTGGGCGGGGGATCTTCTCCCCACACCCGCTGTCACAATTTAAAAACAGCAGGCATGTTGGGCTCTGCTTAGATGGCCACATCATTCATTTGTTTCCTGTGAATGAATGAACTACAACTACCATCAGCACTGATGAGCACTCTCCTAATTCATTCACAAGCCCTGCAACTTTCATAAAGACAGTCCGTATGAAGATACAGGCAGAAAGATGCAGGGCTTGTGTTCAGAATACTGATATTGCACCCCTGATCCACTAATCAGAAGTGCAATGATTTCCAGGCTCCTGCAGGAAAAAATGCAAAAAAAATTTGTGCAAAAATATTTGCATTCATTATTTTTTCTTGAAAGATAAAACTTATCCTTTATGTACAGTGCCCTGAAAAAGTATTCAAGGCACAGCTCCGGCTGTATGTTTAGGGTCATTGTCCTGTTGGAATGCAAATCTCCACCCCAGTCTCAAGTTTTTTCCAGACTCTAATAGGTTTTCTTCTAAGATTGCCCTGTATTTGGCTACATCCATCTTCCCATCAACTCTGACCAGCTTCCCTGTCCCTGCTGAAGAAAAACATCCCCACAACATGATGCTGCCACCACCATGTTTCACGGTGGGGATGGTGTGTTCAGGGTCATGTGCAGTGTTCGTCTTCTACCACACATATCGTGCTTTTAGACCAAAAAGTTCAATTTTGGTCTCATTTGACCAGAGCACCTTCTTCCATGTGTTTGCTGTGTCCCCTACATGGCTTCTCGTAAACTGCAAAGGGAACATTTTATGGCTTTCTTTCAACAATGGCTTCTTCCATAAAGGCCAGATTTGTTGGGTGCTCAACTAATAGTTGTCTTGTGGACAGATTCTCCCACCTGAGCTGTAGATCTCTGCAGCTCCTCCAGAGTTACCATGGGCCTCTTGGCTGCTTCTCAGAATAATGCTCTCCTTGGCCGGCCTCAGTTTAGGTGGTAGGTTTGCAGTTGTGCCATACGCCTTCCATTTTTGGATGATGGATTGAACAGTGCTCCGTGTGATGTTCCAAGCTTGGGATATTTTTTTATAACCTAACCCTGCTTTAAACTTTTCCACAACTGTATCCCTGACCTGTCTGGTGTGTTCCTTGGCCTTCATGATGCTGTTTGCTCACTAAGGTTCTCTAACAAACCTCTGAGGGCTTCACAGAACAGCTGTATTTATACTGAGATTCAATTACACACAGGACTCTATTTACTAATTAGGTGACTTAGGGAGGCAAGAGGTTACACTAGATTTTTGTTCGGGGTATCAGAGTAAAGGGGGCTGAATACAAATGCACGCCACACTTTTCACATATTTATTTGTAAAAAAAAAAAAAAATGAAAAACATTTATTATTTTCCTTCCACTTCACAATTATGTGCCACTTTGTGTTGGTCTATCACATACAATCCCAATAAAATACAATTACGTTTTTTGGTTGTAACATGACAAAATGTGGAAAATTTCAAGGGGTATGAATATTTTTTCAAGGTACCAGTATGCCCATGTGAACAAGCCTTTTCTGATGACTGGTTTCTTTTAACTTAAAAAAATAGCTGATTTTTACATTCTCTATATATTACACAGTATATTAATTTCTAACATTTTATATTGCATGTTTTTTTTTAGTGTTATCAGGTATGACAGACTTCTTTTGGCAGCATAAACTAATTAGTGACATTTCATACATAACGATTCCCCTCCACACTTCCTATGTTATGGAAGTATTTCCTGCATGATACCTGAATGAAATACCACTGTTTAGAATTCAGCTGGGACATGGTGTTCAGTGTCGTACTGTCACTTCCCTTACACACAAGTCTGCACACAAGGTTGAGAGTGGCCTTACATTTATAGCTTTTATCTCCAAGAAACAGCTGCAAAGATAAATGTCCGTTATATAAATCAATTAATGACAGCGGAAACCACCGTGTTCTAACTTCGTCCACCCTTTCCTATTAAGGAAGCCAAGTTCTCTTTCAGTGATTATCTTTCCTATTGTCCTTTTTAAGAGACTATGCATTCATATTTTGAAGATGTGTAATTCAGATTTTTGGAAAAAGTTCAGTCCACAAGTTCACAAAATGTAAGGGTTGTCTTAGTAAATTGAGACGTGGGAAAGTATTCGAAGCACTTAAATGTTTAGGACTACTTTTAGGTGGAAAACAGGAAGTAGAAAGTTCAAGCCTTTTATACATGGACACAATACAATACAATATTCAGCCCTGTGAACGCCACAATAGTACCATCAGTCATTTCTGTCTAGACCAAAGGATATCAACTTCCCCACTTATCTGTAGTCTTCCAATGTACTTTCACTATAACAATTATTTCTAAATATATACTTTAATTTTTATATTTTGCTACAATTTTCAATGGTTGCTTGGAAACCGTCCCCATAACAAAGGTTGTCCTAATCTGGCAACATCTGACATGAACAACAGAACAAACTACTAATTGAAATCCTGTTCTAATACATGCCAAAGGCATCAATTTCATCATTGCAGCATCAACATATCATCAGTGAAAATACAAACTGAACATACTATCATTTGCAAGTACTAAAACAATGCAAAGTACACAGTACGATAGCAAGAGGACTCAGGGAACCACAAAACAAAGTGGGCAGGGAGGACTATTGCGGTACAATATATGTGAGTGAACTCGGAAAAGAGCAGTTTTATCAAAAAATATAAATCAATTTATTATTATAGTAACAAACACAAGACAAAAGTAAAAGCACATCAAACATCAAAGACAATTAAAATGATACATGTAACATGACAACCGATCAAGTCACCAGGGTGCAATCCCCTGGTGGGGGATCCAGGTGAGTGTTGGAGTCATGGTACAAAGGGTCTCTCTACTAGTTTCACGATTCAAAATCACTTCGTCAGGAGATCTGCAAGTTGATATACAAACAACATACATAAATACATTGACAATGAATAAGAACAAAAACAAATCCGTTGCATGTAAAACATCCAACAACGGAGAACATGTATACTATATCCGTGGTTGCTTTGGGCGTTTGAACTGATGGGACAGCTGCTCCTAGGTAGGCGACACAACTCCTACTCCCCAACATATATTATAAATACGGTACATGTTTTATGTTGTTGGATGTTTTACATGCAACAGATTTGTTTTTGTTCTTATTCTTATTCATTGTCAATGTATTTATGTATGTTGTTTGTATATCAACTTGCAGATCTCCTGACGAAGCGATTTTGAATCGCGAAACTAGTAGAGAGACCCTTCGAACTGTGACTCCAACACTCACCTGGATCCCCCACCAGGGGATTGCACCCTGGTGACTTGATCGGTTGTCACGTTACATGTATCATTTTAATTGTCTTTGATGTTTGATATCCTTTTACTTTTGTCTTGTGTTTGTTACTATACTAATAAATTGATTTATATTTTTTGATAAAACTGCTCTTTTCCGAGTTCACTCACGTATCTTGTACCGCAATAGTCCTCCCTGCCCACTTTGTTTTGTGGTTCTCTTGGGTCCTTGGGGTTCCCTGAGTCCTCTTGCTATCTTACTAGACTTTGGATGATGGTACTGTTTTTTAAACATCTTTTGACTACCAATTTATTTTAGAGGTTTAAAATCAAAGTACACAGTACAGTGATCACAGCTTAGCCATGTACTGCTCCATCAAATCTCTCCTTAGGTATGGTCTTCAAGGGTCAGTTTTGTACCACTGGATTCTGTAATAATCACCACATTACAACTCTGCACGCAAAATAAATACTTTAGTAAGGTATGGCTATGGTGTTCTCTGTAAAACTCTGAATATACAGAGTGTAAGGCCTCGTACACACAGACGGACAGTCCGCTGAAAACGGTCCGCCGGACCGTTTTCAGCGGAAATGTCCGCCCGGAGATTTCCGTCTGATGTTTGTACACACCATCAGACAGAAATCCGCGTGTAAACAATACGCAGGGACGTGGTCGCGCCGTCGCTGCGACGAAGACGCGGCGACATGGGCGGCCCTGGAAGCATGCGTCGAATCAGTACGAAGTAGGCGAGGGATGGCGGCCGATCGGACGTGTCCGGTGAGTCTGTACAGACGACCGAACACGTCCGACGGACAGGTTTCCAGCGGACAGATTTCTTAGCATGCTACGAAATTTTTGTCCGCTGGAAACTGTCCGATCCGCCGGACAATTGTCCGGTCGGACCTACACACGACCGAACATGTCTGCTGAAACTGGTCCGTCGGTCCAGTTTCAGCGGACAGATCCGGTCGTGTGTACGGGGCCTAAGGCTTGCATTATATTTTGAAAATTATTAGCAGCAGTAATTTTTTTTGTTATGAAATGAGGTTTACTGTATTTAAAATAAAATAATGCTGCGGTAAAGACAAGGTACTGTACAGTATATATATATTTGGCTCCAGCTGAGCTGTTATTCATGTATGTGTTTTCTTTACAGGCATGCAGCTTATCTACAAAGACTGTTCTGATTACTTCAAGATAGGTAAAAGGCTTAATGGCATTTACCACATCATGCCAGATCCAAAGAACAAAACATTTGAAGTGTACTGTGATATGGAGTCCATGGGTGGAGGATGGACTGTGGTGCAGATTCGTCAGGATGGCAGCATCAATTTTAACAGGACATGGAATGAATATAAAAATGGCTTTGGTAACCTTACTGGAGAGTTTTGGCTGGGTAATGATAAGATACATCTGTTGACAAAAAGCAGTAACATGATGCTGAGAATAGAACTTGAGGACTTTAAGGGTGCGACGGAATATGCCACATATGACCAGTTCTATGTGGCCAATGAATTTCTTAAATATCGATTGTCAATTGGTGGCTACAGTGGAACAGCTGGTGATGCCCTCCACTTCAGCAAACAGTACAACCATGACCAAAAATTCTTTACAACACATGACAAAGACAATGACAGATATCCTTCTGGAAACTGCGGGGCTTATTACAGCTCTGGATGGTGGTTTGATGCATGTATGTCAGCAAATCTTAATGGCAAATACTATAAGAGTGACTACAAGGGAGTGCGCAATGGAATTTTTTGGGGTACATGGAAAGGTGTGAATGATGAAAACATCAACAGTTTTAGGCAAGCCTTCAAAACCGTTAGAATGATGATCAGACCAAAAGACTTCTCATCATAATTTTTTTCGTTTTGGTCCGAGTGAGGAAAAGTTACTGCCATTGTCCCTCTTGGGGAGATCTTGGCCCAGATTCTGAAAAGGCTTACGACGGCGCAACGCCATGTGCGCCGTCGTAAGTCCTAATCTGGGCCGTCGTATCTATGCGACTGATTCTTAGAATCAGTTACGCATAGATAACCATTAGATCCGACAGGAGTAAGGCTCTTACGCTGTCGGATCTTAAATGCAATTTTTTTTTTCGCCGCTAGGTGTCGCCTCCGTCGTTTTCCCGATCGAGTATGCAAATTAACAAAATACGCGAATTCCCGAACGTACGTGCGGTCGACACAGTGAAGATACAACGTTTATGTTAGATTTGCGACGCGTAAAGTTGCCCCTGCTATATGAGGGGCAACCAATGTTAAGTATGGCCGTCGTTCCCGCGTCGAAATGTAAAAATTTACGTTGTTTGCGTAAGTCGTCCGTGAATGGCGCTGGACGCCATTTACGTTCACGTCGAAACCAATTACGTCCTTGCGACGTCATTTCGCGCAATGCACGTCGGGAAAATTTTGGGACGGCGCATGCGCAGTACGATCGACGCGGGAACGCGTCTAATTTAAATGATCCACGCCCCCTACCCAGATCATTTGAATTAGGCGGGCTTGCGCGGGAGGATTTACGCTACGCCGCCGCAACTTTACAGGCAAGTGCTTTGTGAATAAAGCACTTGCCCGTAAAAATTTGCGGCGGCGTAACGTAAACGAGATACGTTACGCCCGCGGAGATTTACGCCAAGATACAAGAATCTGGGCCTTACTCTTACATTAGGTCTTGGTGGTGAGCAAAACCTGAGAGGAAATCTAAAGTTTTACAGTTCTCACTGGAACAGTTCTGTGACAGCTGTCAAATATGGAATTTCCCCTCCCTCTAGGGGTATTTATGTCTCACCTCTTTTTGTGTCTCTAGGGAAGAAAAAAAATCTTCTTAGGAGGACACAGTGCCAATAAAAAGCTAAAAAACATAAGATGCCATTTTACAAAAAAGTTTGGAATGAGTTGAAGGATTTTCTTATTTATGTACAATACGTACTACAACAACCTACAACAACAAAACAATAACTAAGTAGTGACTTCATATATGACACACATTTTTTGAAAAGGTTAAATTATTATAAAGAAATTTATCTTTAGAAATCTGGATTTCTGAACCTGACCCAACAGCTGTACTTAAAGCAGTAGTAAACTGCACCAATGTTTTTGTTTTTTTTAACCCTGCAAGGTAATGGTATAATGTGCAAGTATGCATCGCACTGGCAGGGCGTCAGAAAATGAAACTGAACTCCCCACTCCTAAAGCGCCCCTGCCCATTGAAATCAATGGGCAGCACCGCCAAACCGCCGGCAAAGCGCTGCTTTTAACTCTTTTAAAGTGCCCTGCTAACGGCCGAAAAGTGCTGCATAAACTATGTTTTACCGCCGACGCCCGGGCGCTTTTAGTGTGAAAGCAGCCTTAAGGCATAATGTGCTAGCTGCAAAAAAAAAAAAACATGTCGTCCCCGCTGCAGACCGCATCCATCTTTGTCAGTCTTCCTTCCGGGGCTACGGACTCCGGCTGTGTTACTGACCGGAGCCGCGTAACGTCACTCTCCTGAAAAAAATGACAAGGGCAGCCGTTCCTTCAGAGCGCTTCCGCGGATGACATCATTGGCGCAGTATACAGTGAATATCTCCTGAACGACACACGTTTAGGAGATATTTACAGTACCTATAGGTAAGCCTTATTCTGGGCTTACCTATCGGTACAATGTATATAGGAGGGTATACAACGTCTTTCATAGATATGAAAATATGATGTGATTGAAAATAATTGTTAAAACCCATGATATTGTTTAAAATACCCCCAATACGGACCTGCGTCATTAGTGAGTAACATCACCAGTGACCAAATTACAAGATCATCCAGGTAAGCATCAAAAAAGGCTTTCATAAACATAAACGTACATAAAAAAATTGCAAACCACATAAAACGTAAAAAGTTAATAAAAGTTCAGATATGCTTTAATGAGACAGGACCATGCCTTATTCTTTCATTAATAAGTTGCTGCATTGTTTAAACATGTTAGCTTTAATCTACCCCCTTGCTGTTGTTTCTCCTTTTCATATGTATAAAGATTTATCTTAGCGTTAGGTGAAGTGAGCATATTTGGTTTTGCTTACAGACCTCACCTTGGGATCATAGGGGTACTGCCTAGAAAATATGGTTTTTGTTGGCAATGTGACTGTGATTAGCATTCTTGATTTGCCTTGGTAGAGCCCCAGGTTCAACATCAGAGTGTTTGTGCTCTCAATAACAGGGACTGATGTCAAAAATTGAACAAATATCAAGCACAAGCACACAGAGGCTGATTTACTAAAACTGGAGAATGCCAAATCTGGTGCAGTTGAGCATGGTAGCCAATCGGCTTCTAACCTCAGCTTGCTCAATGAAGCTTTGACAATAAAACCTGGAAGCTGATTGGTTTCTATGCAGAGCTCCACAAGATTTTGCACTCTCCAGTTTTAGTAAATCAGCCCCACAGTCTCATTTACACCCTACCACTTCTCCCTTTATGGTGGGTCTGCTCTGAGCACACGTCTATATGACAGGTCCGCTTTAAGTACACTGTTGCTTTTTTTTTTTTTTATCGAATGTTGATAAAGATAATATTTTTGTATATATGTAAATATGGTTTTAAAATGCTGCAGTAATATATATTGTAAATGATACAAATAAACATTTAGTCATTTTTTTTGTTTGTTTTTTTGCTACAACCACAATCAAAGTGCACACACACACTAGTTTTTCTTCCTAAAACCTATAGTTTCAAAGCCGTAAAAGTATTTCACTTCCTGTGCTGGAATTTCCACAATGTACTTCTTGCACGACTTTACCATTTTAGGGCTGAGAATTCATCTTGTAAAATATCAAAACAAGCAAATGATCTAACGTTCACTAACTGCTAAGATTATTTAGCACGCTTCTTCTACACGAAAATCATTTTCCTTTTATATGGAAGTACATAGCGTTTAGCAAATGAAACTGTTTATAGTTTATGTAAACTCAAATTGTTACAATCTCATAAGATTAAAAATGTTCATGCGATTACAAATGTCATTTTCAGTCTTTTTAAATCTGCAGTTGAACCTGCTATGAAGCACACTAAAAAGGGCACGGCCCTGGCACTTCTATCTTTTATGAGGAACTATCTAATTACTGTCTGTGCTGGCCCAACATCTGTCACCCTCCCCTTACCTCCCTATATAACCTTATATATACCAGCTAGGGGGAGACGTGAAGGGAATACTATAGAGCAGTGGCGGCTGGTGCTGAATTTTTTTTGGGGTGGCGCAAACAAACGAAAAAAAAACAAAACATTAATTGCAGCCTCAATGTGCCCATCAATTGTTGCCACTGTGCCATCAAACGCAGCCACTGTGCCATCAAACGCAGCCACTGTGCCATCAAACTCAGCCACTGTCTCATCAAACACAGCCACTGTGTCATCAATTGTTGCCACTGTGCCATCAAACGCAGCTACTGTGCCATTAATTGTCGCCACTGTGCCATTAATTGTCGCCACTGTGCCATCAAACGCAGCCACTGTGCCATTAATTGTCACCACTGTGCCATCAAACGTTGCCACTGTTCCCATCAATTGCCGCCAGTTTGCCCATCAACTGCCGCCAGATTGCCCCTTAAAATGCTGCCAGTTTGCCCCTTAAAATGCCGCCAGTTTGCCCCTTAAAATGCTGCCAGTTTGCCCCTTAAAATGCCGCCAGTTTGCCCCTTAAAATACCCCCCCCCCCCCCCCCATCCGGCACTTACCTTTCTCGGGTCAGCCATCCTCCCTCCACAATCCCTCAAAGTCTTCTCCCGCCCTTGATGTCGCTTCAGCCAATTAGGTTACCGGTAACCAGACCCGGGGAACCT
The DNA here is from genome assembly GCF_905171775.1 of Rana temporaria. Lineage (NCBI taxonomy): Eukaryota > Metazoa > Chordata > Amphibia > Anura > Ranidae > Rana > Rana temporaria. The sequence continues at coordinate 137,975,354 of NC_053491.1, forward strand.
GATTGGCTGAGACGCGTGTCAGTGTTAACCAGGGAACACACACCCTGTGCGCCCTCTGGTTAACCATTTGGAAGCCGATTAGAGACCAAAGGCTGTAATCGGGAAGCCGCTGGCTCTGATAGACACTTTCAGAACACACCCACCGCTGTTATTCAGATGGCCAGCGCTCAACAGAGGGGCGGCCACCTGAATAGCGGGCGGCAGCGGCGACAATACATAGATTCATGCAATGCATGAATCTATATATTGTTGAGTGAAGGTGCAGGAGAGAGGGGGCGGCGCTCCTGTGCCAACTATGGACGCACCGCCACTGCTATAGAGTGTCAATTGTGTGTTGGATAGGGCTGCTGACATCTCATCCAAGATGGCGGTGGCCAGCACCAGTCGCATGGCTTTTGGACATCTACACCAGAGAGGTTTTTATAAGTAAATATATCTAAAACACATAAAATGCCAATATATTCTATTTGGAAGATTGGTGTTGAGGTGAATGATCTGGTGACAGGGTCTCTTTAAAGGGTTCAGACACTTCTTATAATAGTGTGATAACATTGTTCCTGTCTCCCAATTGCTTTCCTGTGTTATCACCCTGTTACACAGGATGCAAATGTAGACTAAAAGTGGATGTTTTAACATCTATTACATGTACAGTACTTTGTCTACTGTTGTTGCCATCAGGAAGCCTGTCCCGAAAAGGCCACGCAGCCATGGTTGGAAAGAATCACTGTAGATGGGACGTTGCTGCAAAAAAGGCCCTAACAGCTGGATTCAACAAAGGATGAACTAAAAGTGAAAACAGTGGCCCAGATTCAAGAAGCACTTGCGCCCGTGCAACCATAGGTTACGCAGCGCAAGTGCTTACTTGCTCCGGTGTAACGAGTGCTCCTGATTCAGGAACCTCGTTACACCGACTGCAGGCTAAAATCTGCGCGGCATAAGGCTCTTATGCCTCGCAGATTTTAGGCTGCATTCTTGCGGGGGCCGCTAGGGGGCGCTGCCATTGTGTATCAGCGTGTAGTATGCAAATTGCATACTACCACTGATTCACAAGCTTGCGCGGGCCCCGCGCAAGCCAGGTACGGAGTTTCCGTACGGCTACTTTTAGCGCAAGGCTGCCCCTTCTAATAGTAGGGGCAGCCAATGCTAAAGTATAGCCGGCCTTCCCGCGCCGTGAAATTTGAATTTCACGGCGTTTGCGTAAGTGAAACTTGAATGGCGCTGGACGCCATTCACGTTCACTTAGAAGCAAATGACGTCCTTGCGACGTCATTTGCCGCAATGCACGTCGGGAAAGTTTCCCGACGGAGCATGCGCTGTACGCTCGGCGCGGGAGCGCGCCTAATTTAAATGATTCCCGCCCCCGGCGGGATCATTTAACTTGTGCGCGCTTACGCCGGGCAAATTTGCCGGCGCGCCCTCGCAATTCACGGAGCTACTGCTCCGTGAATCGAGGGCAGCGCAAAATATTTGCGGGGGCGCAGGGCAAAATCGTTGCCCTGCTCCCCCGCAAATAACGCGCAATTCTACTTGAATCTGGGCCAGTATTTTCATAAAAATAGGCAACAGCATAAGATGCACATTGCTAAATTTTAGTTAGGGATTTCATCCACTTTAAAATGTTATAAAGAATGACATTTTACTAACGTGTTGTCTATGTCCCACACCATGTGATCATTAAAAGACATCACCAAGTTCAACATGGTCCCTGACTTTTTTTTATCTGTTAAGGTTTCCAGGACGGAGATTTATTTAAAGTGGTTGTAAACCCAACCAGACAACTTGCACCTACAGGTAAGCCTAGATTAAGGCTTACCTGTAGGTGAAAGAAATATCTCCTTAACCCACACGGTTAAGGAGGTATTTGCAGAAAACACTGCACCGATGTCTACGGCGCATGCACGCCGTAGACAAGGGTGCACTGAGCGTGCCGGTTTTATCAATGGGATAATCCTGGAAACCCTCGCATGCGCGGGGATCGTGCCGGTCACGGCGCCGGAGCGGCGATACAAGGAGACATGGCGGCAGCGGTGGATAGGAACGAGGAGCACTTCGGGGGCTTCGATCTTAAGGTAAGTGCCACATAATGAGCTAGTATGCTATGCATACTGTACTAGCTCATTATGCCTTTTTCTTGCAGGGTTTTTTTTTACAGGAAAAAAAAATGTGGTTTACTTCCTCTTTATTGTAACAAATATGACTTTGGTACTACTTTAAGTGCATCAGGTGCAATGAGGGAAACCACTGAACGTGGACATGCTTTAAATCTCTCAATTTGAAGCTGACAGCTTTGGGCTCCATTCAAATTTACGATTAGATGCGGGAGACCCAGCAGGGTCCTTTGCGATTAGCTGCAGACAGGAAGTCCCACTGAAAACATTTGGAGGCCGACTGCTCCAGCAGCTATTCACAGCTGCTCACATACAGTCTGCGTCCAGTGCCAATCATTTGCAGGTAATTGCCCTGTAAGCAATAACATGGGAATGGCCACGAATAGCTGCAGGAGCTGTCAGCCTAACATGGTTTTTAGTGGGGCTTTCTGCTTGCAGCTAACTGCAGGGTCCCCTACTGGGTGTCCCACATCTAATCACAAATGTCTCAATGCACAAGTGTGAATGGGGCCTTAAAAGCTAAGTTCACCTTTTTTTTTCTAAATTCGATTATTTCTGCCTTACTTCTGGACAGACCTTAGTCCATGGCACAGGAAGGAGTTGACCAGCTGAGGGTGGATGATCCATGGTGTGTGCTAATGAGGTCAGCTTGTCAACTACTTCCTGTGTCTGTCTAGGAAGTAAGGCATAAATAATGGAGCAGTGTTTTGAAACATCCATAAAGACAGTGAGGTAAGTGTGTGTAGAATAAATGAAAAGTTGTTTTATTTTTGCAAATTAAGTACATTAATGCTTTATTAGTACATAGGGGAACTGGAAATTAGAAAAAAAAAGAAAAGGTGAACTTAGCCTTTAACCCCCATGGCGGTATTCCAGAGTCTGGTTTGGGGTGGAATTTCAGAACCAAGAGCGGTAACCCCGAGCCAGACTCTGGATCGCCTCGCAGCATCCTCCGGCATGGTTTACTTACCTTGTCCCAGGATCCTGCGATGCCTCTCCGCTGTGTGATCGAGCTGTCTCCTCGCTCGATTCACACAGTGCCTGTGTGCCGCCGAGCTCCGTTCCCTGCGACGTTATGACGCACGGGGCCGGAGAACGGCGCCAAATTCAAAAAAGTAAATAAACACAATACATACAGTATACTGTAATCTTATAGATTACAGTACTGTATGTAAAAAATACACACCCCCTTTGTCCCTAGTGGTCTGCCCAGTGTCCTGCATGTACTTTTGTATAATAAAAACTGTTCTTTCTGCTTGCAAACTGTAGATTGTCCATAGCATAGGTGGCAAACACAAGGCCCGCGGGCCGAATCCGGCCCTCCAGGCCATTTCATGTGGCCCTCGCACCTCTCCTGCAGCTGCATGAAAGCTCCATCCCTCCTCTGGTCCTATTACAGACCCTTACTTTCTGCTTTCAAGCAATGCATCCAGCTTCTTCCCAGCAGCTGCATAAGGAAAGGGGGTGAACTGTGATGTAAGGGAGAGTGGGAGACTCAACTTCTGATGGTGGGGTGGCTCTTGACATCTAATGTAAGGAGAGGGGATGCGCTGGACATCTAATCTTACAGATACAAGCGGCCCTTTTGAGGGCAATCATAATGCTGATGCGGCCCACAATGAAATTGAGTTTGACACCCCTGGTCCATAGCAACCAAAAAGTGTCCCTTTATGTCAAAAGTGGTTTTAGACCAGCTAGAAAACAGCGATAATAAATTATAATCACTTGCAGAATTGAGCGATAGCGATTTGTGGGGAAATTCGTCATAAAAAAATTAAAGTAATGACAACGACAATTCCGCAAGTGAGCAAATTTCAGTGTTTTTGATTTGATTACATTATTGAATAATTTTTATTATAATTATATTATTATTTGTTATAATTATTTATAGTTATTTATTATATTATAATTTATGATTCTTGTTTGGACAGATTTAAGTGATGCCGCGTACACACAATCATTTTTCGGCATGAAAAAAACATTGTTTTAAAAAAAAATTATTTTAAATGATGGTGTGTGGGCTTCACATCATTTTTCAGGTTCTGAAAAACGACAAAAAAAAAAAATTCGAACATGCTACATTTTTTAACGTTGTTTGAAACTATGTCGTTTTTCGGGTTGTAAAAAATTATCGTGTGTGGGCTAAAAACGGTGTTAAAAACCCACACATGCTCAGAAGCAAGTTATGAGACGGGAGCGATCGTTCTGGAAAAACTACCATTCATAATGGAGTAAGCACATTCATCACGCTGTAACAGACAAAAAAGCGCGAATTGTCTTTTACTAACACGGAATCAGCTAAAGCAGCCCAAAGGCGAATGGAACTTCCCCTTTATAGTGCCGTCGTACGTGTTGTACGTCACCGCGCTTTGCTAGATAATTTTTTTAAAACGATGGTGTGTGGGCAACGTCGTTTTAATGATGAAGTTGGAAAAATGTCGTTTTTTCAACATGCTGAAAAACAACGTTTTTTTTTATGCTGAAAAATGATCGTGTACGCGGCATGAGTTATTCCTAAGAATTACAGGCCTACAATGTAAAACGCCAAATTTCCTTGCAAAATAATTGTACCGCTTTCAGCACCTAAAATCTGAAATAATCATACCGCCAGGGAGGTTAAACAGTGGCGAGCACTGGACATTGATTTATGAGGAACCCAGAATTTTGTATTTGTATTGCATTACCTTATCTTACTAACAAACCGCTGAACATTTTCAAATGTTATTTATAAGATTATTCTTGTAAACTGAAGGGATCTTAGGAGAGCTCTGAGTATGTTCAGCAATGCAACAGAGGCATAAAAATAGCTACACTGGAATTTTCACAGCACATTTCAGCTGAAAAAACATTCAAGTCCACTGAACTTAAAAAGAAAAACACCCAGTATAAATGGAAAGTACCACAAACTAGGGTCATACAGAACGTGATTGCTGTAGGCAATGCAACAAATTTACACCAAACAAAACTAGTGACATTCACCTGTTATATGATGCATGCATTATGTTGCATAGTAAAAACCAACATGAACCAAAAAAAAACAACAACAGTGGGGTAGATTCAGTAACATTTGCGCTTTTTTTACGTAGGCGCAGGGCATCGTTTTTGCCCTGCGCCCCCGCAAATTTTCTGCGCTACCCTCGATTCACGAAGCAGTAGCTCCGTAAATTGCGTGGGCGCTCCGGCAAAATGCCCGGCGTAAGCGTAGGGGGCGGGAATCATTTAAATTAGGCGCGTTCCCGCGCCGAGCGTAGTGAGCATGCTCCGTCGGGAAACTTTCCCAACGTGCATTGCGGTAAATGACGTCGCAAGGACGTCATTTGCTTCAAAGTGAACGTGAATGGCGTCCAGCGCCATTCACGATTCACTTACGCAAACAACGTAAATTTAAAATTTCGCGACGCGGGAACGACGGGTATACTTTAGCATTGGCTGCCCCTGCTATAGAAGGGGCAGCCTTACGCAAAAAACCGACGTACGCAAACGACGTAAACTGCGTACGTAGGGCTCGCGTAACGTTGTGAATCGGCGTTAGTATGCAATTTGCATACTATACGCTGACCACAACGGGAACGCCACCTAGCGGCCAACGTAAGAATGCAGCCTAAGATATGAGGGCATAGGAGCCTTATGCCACGCATATCTTAGGCTGCAGTCGGCGTAACAAGCTCTCTGAATCAGGAGAAGTTGTTACGCCGGGGCAAGTAAGCAATTGCGCTGCGTAACTATGGTTACGCAGGCGCAATTGCTTCTTGAATCTGGGCCATTATTTCTAATGGTGTTCACATGTGTCAGATGAACAGGCATGTGTTGCAGTGAACATATGCCTGTCCATTTTTTGTGCATTGAAAGGCCATTGAAATCAAAAGAAAAGTGTGTAAAATGCACCATATAAATATAAATGTGTAATCACACATGCAAAAAATATTCATCAGTGCATATAAAAAATGCATTATTATATTTCATGTAGATAAACTAACTCAAACACATAAAATATCAAAAAACATAAAACACCACACTTTAATCCACCTATAAATTCACTTGAAAATATATATTTAATTACAGCTAATATAATCACATGAAGTTTGTCTTTTTTAGCTTCCTATAACTCCCACCAGACAAAAAAAAGGAACGAAAAATGCCTAAAATTGCCCAAAACAAAATCAGCAAGCCAGCGGATGGATCAAGCCTGCCTTTCTTGTTACACAAAGTTACAGGTTTTAATTATGTGGCATTATAACTTTGGGCACCATGTGGGTCAACCGCTGGCATCCTAAGAACCCATGTCATCATCAGTTGAGAAGGAACACAGCATCCTTGTCTGTCGCTTCCCTGCCCTTTTCCAGAAATACTGATCTACTGTATTGCAAACAGACATGTATCAGGATACTTGGCATTAAGTCAGCTCACAGGAGGGGAGCACAGGAAGAACCATGGGATTGTGATGATGTTCATTTGATGTCAAATAAGCAGGGTGGAGGTTGCACGCTACTGGCGATACAGTGTGATGTTTTTTCATTTTTTATTTTTTACAGTAATGAGAATTTTAGTTTAAATGACACACTATTCAAATCCTTTTCTAGCCTCAGTTAGAATAAAGGAAAATTTGATCTATCATCACATCTTTACTGTTGTCGGTTTCCCTGGCCAAAAGATTTTCCCTAGTTTTAAACTGTTTTGGGTTGAATTTTCCAACTTTCCTCAAGTGACACCAAACAATATCTTTTTCTCCAAAACAATCCATACACAAGCACCACTTAACCTCCCTGGCGGTATGATTATTTCAGAAAAAAGGTGCTGAAAGCGGTACCATTATTTGCAAGGAAATTTGGCGTTTTATACTGTAGGCCTGTAATTCTTAGGAATAACTCACTTAAATCTGTCCAAACAAGAGTCTAGTAGGCATCCCGGGTATGAATTTTTTTTAAAAACAAAATTATAAATTATAATATAATAAATAATTATAAATAATTATAACAAATAATAATCTAATAAAAATTATTCAATAATGTAATCAACTCAAAATCACTGAAATTTGCTCAGTTGCAGAATTGTCGCTGTCATTACTTTTTTTTTTTATGACGAATTTCCCCACAAATCACTATCGCACAATTCTGCAAGTGATTATAATTTATTATCGCTGTTTTCTAGCTGGTCTAAAACCATTTTTGACATAAAGGGACACTTTTGGTTGCTATGGACAATCTACAGTTTGCAGGCAGAAAGAACAGTTTTTATTTTATAAAAGTACATGTAGGGCACTGGGCAGACCACTAGGGACAAAGGGGGTGTGTATTTTTTACATACAGTACTGTAATCTATAAGATTACAGTATACTGTATGTAAGGTGTTTGTTTACCTTTTTGAATTTGGCGCCGTTCTTTGCTCCTGTGCGTCGTAACGTCGCAGGGAACGGAGATCAGCGGCACACAGAGGCACTGTGTGAATCGAGCGAGGACCCGCTCGCTCACACAGCGCGGTGGCATCGCTGGATCCAGGGATAAGGTAAGTAAACACTGCCTGTGGATCCAGCGAGGCGAGCCAGAGTCTGACTCGGGGTTACCGATCGTAGCTGAAAAATGTAACCCCGAGTCAGACTCGGGAATACCGCCAGGGGGGTTAATGACCCAATAATATATTTTTTTAGGAAATTGTTTCTTACTGTGTTTTTCTGCCTCATTGTAATGTCCTTGGCTTGAGCAGTGCACATTAGTTGCGGTTATATGCAATTCTCTATGGACGCTACAAATCCCATAGTCCATCTCGAGAGTTATCAAGAGATGGATGGTGTCTACGTTCCTACATAATGGGACCATAGCGCATGAACATAGCCACCCTTTTACAGGAAGTTGGATCACATTAAAATAAATCTAAAGGCGGCTGAGAGCAATAAAAGGTAGTTTTTGAGTTAAGAATACATACTGGCTTCCCTCCAAGCAGTGGCGGCCCATAATGCAGGGCGCAGGGGCACCGCCCCCCCCCCCATCAATGTGTCCAGCCCCCTAATCTACATGCGGGGCGCTGGATGCAAAGATTCCAATGTTTGTTTGTTTTTTGAAGCACATGATTAGAGCCTGAGGCCTTGTACACACCATCAGTCCAAACTGATGAAAACGGACTGAAGGTCTGTTTCATCGGTTAACTGATGAAGCTTGAAAAAACCTAACCTGGATCCCAAGGACCCAACTCACCGCCGTCCCATAACAGGCCTAAATGTTCTCTCCAAGATAATGGAGAAAGTAGTGGTACAACAGCTGCAACAGCATCTAGATACCCACAATCTACTGGATCCATTACAATCAGGCTTCCGTCCCGGACACGGGACAGAAACGGCCTTACTCAAAATATGGGACGATGCCCTCGAGGCCACAGACGAAGGAGAATCTTGTCTCCTGGTTCTGCTGGACCTAAGCGCAGCCTTTGACACGGTAGACCACAAACTGTTACTGATGCGACTAGCCAAGGTAGCAGAAGTCGCAGAAGGTGATTTACCATGGTTTTCTTCCTTTCTTGAAAACCGATCACAAACAGTTAAATTGGGTTCTTTCACGTCGGAAAAGCGCACGGTGTTATGTGGAGTCCCCCAAGGATCCCCCCTGTCACCGGTGCTTTTCAACATCTATCTTCGCCCTCTCTTTGATATTATCAGTAGCCAAGAACTACTCTATCACTCTTATGCAGACGATACGCAACTGTATTTTCGCATCTGCAACAAAAAGGATCATCATCCCAGTTTAGAGAAATGTCTCTCTTTGATAGAAAACTGGATGACAAAGAGTTATCTTAAACTCAACAGTTCAAAAACAGAACTCCTTATGTTTCACGCCAGCCGAAAGAGTCAACTGGCAACAACCTGGACACCCCCGCCCATTCTGGGCCAAATCATCACCCCTAGCTCCAAAGTCAAAAGTCTCTGGGTCATCTTCGACACCTTCATGACAATGGACGCACAAATAGGGTCAGTAGTCAGCGGAGCGCACCATCTGTTGCGCCTACTACGCAGACTTATTCCATTTATCCCCAAAGAAGACGTAGCAGTCGTGGTGGGAACAATCGTGAATTCCAGACTGGACTATGCAAATGCCCTTTACCTCAGACTCCCAAAGTACCAAATCTCCCATCTGCAAGTCGTTCAGAATACGGCCGCCAGACTGGTGACTGGGAAAAAAAAATGGGAATCAATCTCACCTTCGTTGAGAACCCTTCACTGGCTGCCAGTAAAGGACAGAATTGCATTTAAAGCACTCTGCCTGACACATAAGTGCATCCATGGGAAGGCTCCGCAATATCTTTGCGACAAGATAGAACCTCACAATTCGAATCGCGTTCTGCGATCCACCGACCAAAATCTGGTCAGGGTACCAAAAACCAAATACAAGTCCAAAGGAGAAAGAAGGTTTGCTTTTCAGGGTCCTAGACTATGGAACGCTTTACCAACCAGCATTCGGTTGGAGGAAAACCACCTGACTTTCAGAAGACAGATCAAAACTCTGCTCTTTTGATGTCATGAGACACGAACAACTAGCGCCCAGAAGCGATTCAGTTCGCATGCGCCGCGCTTTATAAGTTTTTCATTCATTCATTCATTCATGGTCTGATGTGCCTACACACCATCAGTTCAAAAACCGATCAAGTGCAACGCGGTGACGTAAAACACAACGACGTGCAGAGAAAAATGAAGTTCAATGCTTCCAAGCATGCGTCGACTTGATTCTGAGCATGCGCGGGTTTGGAACCGATGCTTTTGCGTACTAACCATCGGTTTTGACCGATCGGTTAGGCGTCCATCGGTCAAATGTTAAAGCAAGTTATTTTTTTTGACCAAAGGATAACTGACCGATGGCGCCCACACGCGGTCGGTTTGGACCGATGAAACGGACCTTCAGTCCGTTTTCATCAGTTTGGACTGATCGTGTGTACAGGGCCTAAGGCTTAAAAAAAGGTGGGCTCGGGGCGCAGAGCACTGAGCCTCCAAGCCCACCCACGTGTGTGACAATAGTGAATTAATTATCGCTATTGTCTTTCTAATTCTCCTCCCAGCTAATCAGGAAGCCCTGATTGGCCAGGGAATCGCCGCCGTTCGTCTCCTGTGGGGAGTGGGGTTGGTGGTCTTGATCACACCAGCATTGGTGTGAGTGACCGCAATAATAGCCCTCAGCACTGGTGTCAGCACTATTAACCCCCCACATTGGTGGTCAGTGGAACTTTAATGTAACCCCCTCCCATCCTGCCCTGCACTGGTGGTCACTGGCATTGAAATACCCCACCCCCACAGCATTGGTGGTCATTGCAGAGAAATTAACCCTCATCCCCCCTTCCTGCATGGTGACCATGGAAATAAAAAAAATTGCCTTTAGTTATATTTTAACCACTTCCCGCCCGGTCAATAGCCAATTGACGTCCAGGAAGTGGTTGTGAAATCCTGACTGGACGTCTATTGACGTCCTACAGGATTATATGCCGGCGCACGCCCGTGGGGGCACGCAGCGCGGTGATCGGTGATGCGGGGGGGCAGTCTAACACCCTGTATCTCCGATCTCGGTAAAGAGCCTCTGGAGGAGGCTCTTTACCACGTGATCAGCCGTGTCCAACCACGGCTGATCACGATGTAAACAGGAAGAGCCGTTGATCGGCTCTTACTCACTCGTGTCTGACAGACGTGAGTAGAGGAGAGCCGATCGACGGCTCTCCTGACAGGGGGGGTTCGCGCTGATTGTTTATCAGCTCAGCCCCCCCTTGGATGCCAACACTAGACCACCAGGGAGTGCCCCCTGGTTGCCAAATGGAGCAAAAAACAAAACAAAACAAAAAAAACGATAAAACAAAAAAAATAAACACAATCAATGCCAATCAGTGCCCACAAATGGGCACTGACTGGCAACATGGGCACTGACTGTAATGATGCCCAGCAATGCCATCAGTGCCACCCCTCAGTGTCCATCAGTGCCACCCAGTGTCCATCAGTGCCACCTCTTAGTGCCCATCTATGCCCAGTGCCCACCTATCAGTAACCATCTGTGCCACCCATAAGTACCCATCAGTGCCACCCATGAGTGCCCAGTGCCGCCTATGAATGCCCATCAGTGCCGCCTATGAGTGCTCATCAGTGCCGCCTATGAATGCACATCAGTGCAGCATACCAGCGCCGCCTATCAGTGCCCATCAGTGCCGCCTATTGGTGCCCATCAGTGCCACTTCATCGGTGCCCATCAGTGCCACCTCATCGGTGCCCATCAGTGCCACCTTATCGGTGCCCATCAGTGCCACCTCATCAGTGCCCATAATTGAAGAAGAAAATTTACTTATTTCCAAAAAAAATTTACAGGAAAAAAAATAAAATTTCGGTAGTTTTTTAGTTGTTGCGCAAAAAATAAATCGAAGAGGTGATCAAATACCACCAAAAGAAAGCTCTGTTTGTGGGAACAAAATTATAAAAATTTAATTTGGGTACAGTGGAGCATGACTGCGCAATTGTCATTCAAATTGCGACAGTGCTGAAAGCTGAAAATTGGCTTGGGCAGGAAGGTGCATAAGTGCCTGGTATGGAAGTGGTTAATATATGTCACAGTAAAGAAATCAATTTGGACCTTTAAGGTGCTAATTAACACACCATTTTTAAAAATTCAATAATTAATTTAATTTTTCATTTAAAAAGATTTTTCTATAAAATCATTCATGAATACATTTCATACAGACAATAACAGACTACATTTACATATTCCCTACTACAGCCAATGCAAGAATCTTGACATGTTTCGCCATATTTATAGCTTCTTCAGGAGTAGTTAGTTATACTTTAAAGTGACAATAAAAATAAGACATTCATAAATTTCATAAATTCATGATTCATAAATCATTCTCACACATCTAATTAACAACACTATATTCTATTTATCATAAAATCACTCCCTGTCTGACCCCGTGTGTGCGCTTACGAAACCCTCTATTTATTATTTCCATTGCTTTCTTATGAGCAATACACATTAGTTGCAGACACATGGACTGCTTGATGCATACTACAAATCCCATTAAGCATTGGGCCCTCTAATCTTCCAGCGCATGTTCTGAAATCTCAATTACTAATGATGTCAGGGGTTGTGAATGGCCTGAGAGAAAGAGTATTAAAATGCTATGTCCTCGAGTAAGTCTGTAGTCATCTCAGGAGCAGGCACAAGAGGGTGACTACTTTCCCACATACAGTGAGACCATAGAGAATGCATGTAGCTGGAACAGAGCAGCTAAAAAGAGGGATTTTGGAGATTAGAAAAATCACAGAAAAAGGTAACATTTGGAGCAAACATAATCACATTTTAGTATCACTTTTACAGCGCCTTGAAAATGTATTCATATGCCTTAAAATTTTCCACATTTTGTCATGTTACAACAAAAAAGGTAAATGTATTTTATTGGGATTTTATGTGATAGACCAACACAAAGTGGCACATAATTGTGAAATGGAAGGAAAATAATGAATGGTTTTCATTTTTTTTGTTTTACAAATAAATATGTAAAAAGTGTGGCATGCATTTGTATTTAGCCCTCTTTACTCTGATACCCCTAACTAAAATCTAGTGGAACCAATTGCCTTCAGAAGTCACATAATTAGTAAATAGAGTTCACCTGTGCATAATTTAATCTCGGTATAAATACAGCTGTTCTGTGAAGCCCTCTGTGGTTTGTTAGAGAACTTTAGTGAGCAAACAGCAACATGAAGGTCAAGGGACACACCAGACAGGTCAGGGATAGAGTTGTGGAGAAGTTTAAAGCTGGGTTAGATTATAAAAAAATATCCCAAGCTTTGAACGTCTCACAGAGTACTGTTCAATCCATCATCCCAAAATGGAAAGAGTATGGCACAACTGCAAATCTACCAAGATATGGCTGTCAATCTAAACCAACAGACTGGGCAAGGAGAACATTAATCAGAGAAGCAGCCAAGAGGCCCATGGTAACTGCAGAGATCCACAGCTCAGGTGGGAGAATCTGTCCAAAGGACAAATATTAGTCGTGCACTCCACAAATCTGGTCTTTATGGAAGACTGGCAAGAAGAAAGCCATTGTTGAAAGAAAGCCATAAGAAGTCCCATTTGCAGTTTGTGAGAAGCCATGTGGGGGATACAGCAAACATGTGGAAGAAGATGCTCTGGTCAGCTGAGACCAAAATTAAACTTTATAGCCTGTGTGGCCTAAAAGCTAAACGCTATAACACTGCACATCACTCTGAACACACCATCCCCACCGTGAAACATGGTGGTGACAGCATCATACTGTAGGGATGTTTTTCTTCAGCAGGGACAGGGAAGCTGGTCAGAGTTAATGGGAAGATGGATGGAGCAAAATACAGGGCAATCTTAGAAGAAAACCCCTGCAAAAAACTTGAGACTTGGGCGGGTGTTCACCTTCCAGCAGGACAACGACCCTAAACATACAGCCAAAGCTACAATGGAATGGTTTAGATCAAAGCATATTTATGTGTTAGAATGGCCAAGAACTAAATCCAACTGAGAATCGTTGGCAAGACTTGAAAATTGCTGTTCACAGATGCTTTCCATCCAATCTGACAGCTTGAGCTATTTTGCAAAGAAGAATGGGAAAAAAATGACTCTGGATGTGCAAAGCTGGTAGAGACATACCCAAAAAGACTTGCAGCTGTAATTGTAGTGAAAGGTGGTTCTACAAAGTATTGACTCAGAGGGACTGAATACAAATGCACGCCACACTTTTCACATATTTATTTGTAAAGCATTTTGTAAACCATTTATAATTTTCCTTCCACTTCACAATTATGTGCTACTTTGTGTTGGTCTATCACATAAAATCCCAATAAAATACATTTACGTTTTTGGCTGTAACATGACAAAATGTAGAAAATGTCAAGGGGTATGAATACTTTTTCAAGGCACTGTATGTGGTGATGTGCCCCTTGAAGGCATATTTTCATCCTATTTGAACAATAAATGAGAATATGATTATCAGATGCACATAATATGAATTCTAATCAGAGAAAGTTTACAAGATACCTTCCATGCAGATAATTCCCACACCTGTAGTATATTGCCATGTTATTCAAATAATATAAAAGTGCTGCAGAGTAAACCAGAGACAAATATTTTCCTTGATCCTCCCCCTCCTATATAATATATTCCGAAGGAAAACCTTACAGCATAAACCAGTAATCAATTCAATGCAGCGTCAGATAGCAGCATGTAGTCATAGTTGGAAAGCAGGATAACTGCCTGCGATAACTTGAAACAGATTCATAGGCCTGTGTTTTTTTAATTTTATTGGATCAAATATTAATGTCTGCTTCCCAAAATATGAAAAATATTTAAACATTTGTTCACATAGCTATGGGGGCTACATGGAACATGATAAAAAGATTGGAGTAGCTCAAGCTACTATTGCCATCATGTGGTGGGAAAAAATATTGCAAGTTCTTGAAAAAAAATTACTTTTACACACTGGGCCAGATTCAAGAAGCAATTGCGCCCGTGTAACCATAGGTTACACGGCGCAATTGCTTACTTGCTCCGGTGTAACGAGTGCTCCTGATTCAGGAACCTTGTTACACCGACTGCAGCCTAAAATCTGCGCGGCATAAGGCTCTTATGCCTCGCAGATTTTAGGCTGCATTCTTGCGTGGGCCGCTAGGGGGCGCTCCCATTGTGATCAGCGTGTAGTATGCAAATTGCATACTACCACTGATTCACAAGCTTGCGCGGACCCCGCGCAAGCCAGGTACGGAGTTTCCGTACTGCAACTTTAGCGCAAGGCTGCCCCTTCTAATAGTAGGGGCAGCCAATGCTAAAGTATAGCCGGCCTTCCCGCGCCGTGAAATTTGAATTTCACGGCGTTTGCGTAAGTGATTCGTGAATGGCGCTGGATGCCATTCACGTTCACTTTGAAGCAAATGACGTCCTTGCGACGTTATTTGCCGCAATGCACGTCGGGAAAGTTTCCTGACGGAGCATGCGCTGTACGCTCGGCGCGGGAGCGCGCCTAATTTAAATGATTCCCGCCCCCGGCCGGATCATTTAACTTGCGCGCGGTTACGTCGGGCAAATTTGCCGGCGCGCCCTCGCAATTCACGGAGCTACTGCTCCGTGAATCGAGGGTAGCGCAAATTATTTGCGGGGGCGCAGGGCAAAATCGTTGCCCTGCTCCCCCGCAAATAAAGCGCAAATCTACTTGAATCTGGGCCACTGTGCACAAGGCTGTCATTCACTTGCCCTCCTTATCAAAATGCTATGTTAAATATCTTTAAAATTCCTTCCTTACCTCATCCAAACACTGAAAGGCTGGACTTGCAGACACATCTTTTGGGCTCTTCTCCTGAGTGCCTATAGGAGCTAAAGCATACAAAGGCTTTGCCTGCACATCATCCTCCTCTTCTGCAGAAGAGTCACTTTCTTCTGACCTTTCCTCACTGGTGCTGCTCATCTTCATAAAATCTGCTAATTTAAAAATAAAAGTTTATCATGAATACATACCAAACTTCACAAAGTTTTTTTTTTTTTTACAAAAAACAGAATGGATTTGGAAGGGGACTTTGAAGGATCCAACAAACATTTACATTTGAGTAAATATATAAAAACAAAAGTTTTATTGATACAAACATTTTTAAATTCATGTAAAGATAAAACATATTCCAGACACAAAATATTAATATCTACAATAGAGGACTGTAACATATCCTATTCTGATTCAACATATCGTCACAACAAAACCCCAACGTTTCGACTAAAGGCAGTCTTCTTCAGGGGGTTCTTTGTGGAGGAATACAAGGAATAGGCACTACATGACAAAGAGCAATTAGTGACTCACTATACAAAATTATATATGAAGACATAAATCCAAAATCAAACATATGGATATATCTTACAATGTTTATGGAGAAAGATCAAATACAGATGCCAATAGAAGCTCAACACACATCCAAGAATCAGGATGCAATTCAAAGGAAGGTTTTCATAGTGTATACAAAAATTGAAGTAATCATAGGGCTAACCTAAAGTAGCCTAACAAAAAGGATAATGCAAGACCCAAGGCTGGCAGAGAGTTGCTACTCTCTGCCAGCCTTGGGCCCTGCATTATCCTTTTACCCTCCCCAATCCATTCTGTTTTTTTGTACATATTCATTGGGATGTGGCACCTGTTCAACACTTGTACAGTCAGGCTCTTTTGATAGAATTTTGTACACTTTTATGCTATAATAACCTGAGTGGGCAATTACAATTCAGAAGCCAGAAAGTCAAACCCAGAAGCCAAAAATAATTAAACAAAAATAAAGTTATTTTTTTTTGTTTTTTTTTATTAGGTGACAGCTACAGCCATTTGATTTACTAAAACGGGTGAAAAATCTGATGCAGCTGTGCATAAAAACCAATCAGCTTCCAGATTTTATTGTCAAAGCTTAAAGGAGTTGTAAATAAAATAAAAAATTTATGCTGAAATGACTGTTTACAGGGTATAGAGACATAGGCCCATATTCTCGTAGATCGGCGCATATTTAGTCAGGCGTAGCGCATCTCAGATGCGCTACGCCGGCTTAACTTGGAGAGAGCTGTCCCATATTCCCGGACCACATGCGTCCTACGATGCGCTCGCGCAACTTAAATGTGTCGGCGTAAGTCGGCGCAAGTGACGGTAGGAGGGAAGTGGGCGTGAAGCATTCTAATGAACCGTGACCCCATGCAAATAATGTCCAGACCGAACGGAGCATGCGCCGGACGTGCCCCACCCTCTGCGCATGCGCAAACCAACATTAGGCGTAACTCCCCGCTGAGTTGGGCCGGCCCAGTGCATAAAAGCGTCACCACATGCGCCCAACGAGTGCAAAGTGACTCCATTTATTCTGTTGGTGGTGAGATTTGGATCTTTAGCTTTGCAATGCCTGGACCCAGGAAGGAGAGAAGAAAAAAAAACTTCACCCCAGATGAGAGGGCCATCATTGTCTCTGCGATGGAGAGATACGATGCTCGCCTCCATGGTGCAGATAGTGGCAGCACCAGCAAGACAAAAAAGGATGAGATCCTTAGGAGAATTGCTGCACAGGTCAATGCCTAAGGCCCCATACACACGATAGAATCCATCCGCAGATAAATCCCAGCAAATGGGTTTCAGCGGATAGATCCTATGGTGTGTACATGCCAGCGGATCTGTTTCCGCGGATATATCTCCCCTGGGATGGATTCCAGCAGATCGAATATTTGCTGACATGCAGAACAAATCCATCTGCTGGAGTCCATCCCAACGGATGGATCCGCTGGTCTGTACAGACTCACCGGATCCATCAGTCCGAAGGGATCCCCCGCATGCGTCGTAATGATTCGACGCATGCGTGGAATTCCTTATATGACAGCGTCGCGCACGTCGCCGCGTCATAATCGCGGCGACGGCGCGACACGTCATCGCCAGAGGATTTCGGCGCGGATTTCAATGCGATGGTGTGTACACTCCATCGCATGAAAATCCGCCGAAATCCTCGAGAGGATTTATCCGCGGAAACGGTCCGCTGGACCGTATTCGCGGATAAATTCTATCGTGTGTATGGGGCCTTAGGCCATGAGGTCAGGACCCCCCAGGACATAAAAAAAATGAATGACCTGCGTGGTGTGGTGAGGAATAAGCTTGCCACCATTAACAAGCATTCCAGGGGCACTGGAGGGGGGCCACCCTGTCCCATTCGGCTCACAGAAGAGGAGCAAGTGATTGCCCGCTGCCTTCAGAGGGAGCAGGTGGAGGGCCTGGAGAGCCACGACTCAAGTGAGCCGCCCATGAGGACAGGTAAGTGTGTTTTATCTTCTATCTGGTGTGTAGCATGTTTGGGGGGGGGGACATGTGACAAGTGTGTGGGTCCACCAACATGTGAATGTTTTGTGTCATCCACAGGTGTGCAGGAGGGAGCGGGGCCATCAGATGCTGCCAGTGTCCATCTGAGCTCATCCCCTGAGCATCCTGCTTCTATGGCTGACCCCCTGGGAAGCCAACAGGCCTTGGTGGAGGGGAGTGGGCAGTCCTCCGCGCAGGAGGTGGTTGAGGAGGTCGTCCATGAGGATGTGGTCCATGAGGAGGTGGTCCACACAGATCAGGAGGTGTTCCTCTTTTTGGAGGATTCTCATGTGGTGGCAGGACCATCCCAAACCCACCACATCTCCAGCCCCCCAGGAAGGCGACCCACAGGACAAGGGTTGCGGCAGGAGTGCTGCAAGAAAATCTTGCCAGGCAGCAGGACCAACAGAGCCGCCATATGGGGGAACTTGTGGTGGAGTTGAGGCGCCTATCCAACAGCCTGGCCTCCTCGGGAGCAGTACCAGATGCTCTCCAAGATGTCGCTGGAAACAGCGCAGCCACAGTCACTAGCCTGGGGGAGTTGCAGACGACCACAGCTGAACTTGTGGGGGAGGTCAGGTGCCTTCGAGTGGCTGTACAGGCCCAGACAGCTTCCCAGGAGGCCCTGCTCACCCGCATAGCGGTGGCTTTGAAGGGAAGACAGGCAGCCAGGGAGGGACCTGGGGATGCTCCTCCACCTGATGCCCCACCCCCCCAACTGAGGCTCCCCCCAGGCAAGTAAGGGCCAGGAACCTGGGCACCAGGCGTAGCCCGCACCAGGGCAAGTGATTTTTTTTTAACTTATGTTTGCTCTGTTTAAGAGCTTTTTTTTATATTATTTGCTCTGGTTAAGAGCTTTTTTTATATTATTTGCTCTGGTTAAGAGCTTTTTTTATATTATTTGCTCTGGTTAAGAGCTTTTTTAATATTATTTGCTTTGGTTAAGAGCTGTTTTTATATTATTTGCTCTGGTTAAGAGCTTTTTTAATATTATTTGCTCTGGTTAAGAGCTTTTTTTTTTTTTGGGTGCTGCACACAGGCAGTAGTGCAGAGTACAGTGTGAATGGTGTGTGAATGTGGGGGGGGTGACACTCCTGCCAGTAAGGGGTGTCACCCTCGGTCGCTGGCGATAAGTTCTCCCCAGGTCCGTATGAATGACGTATGAATGGACAGCAACATCATTGGGGCCTTGACGCGGCGTTGCTGCTCCCTAGTACCATGTGGGGTACTTTGGTCTAATCCAATGTGATGTGCATGTGGGGTGTGTGTGCTAGGGACCACAGTGGTGTGCATGCGTGCATTCTCATTGTGCCATGTTTAATGTGTGTGTTTAACGTTCAAAGATTCGTTCCACGAGACATCTCCTGACTGCTGTACCATCAGCAGATGGGGTACCCTCGGTTAGGGGGGGATTGTCTGGTTCAGGGGTCAGGTCATCACGTAGGTCAATCTCCAGGCCCTTTCTCACTGCGAAGTTGTGCAGCACGCAACATGCAGCGATGATCTGGCACACGAAGTTTGGGGAATACAACAGGGTACCCCCAGTCTTATCCAGGCATCGGAAACGGGACTTAAGGAGGCCAAATGTGTGTTCCACCACTCCACGGGTGCGTGCGTGTGCTTCATTGTATCTTCTCTCTCCTGGGGTTTGGAGTCATGAGATGGGGTCCCAGTGCATATGCAGAGTCACCTGGAAGGGAAAAGACAGGAGGATGTTAGTCATGCATGTGCCCCTCGTGATGTCTGCATCATGGGGGGGGACAGTCATACCTGACACCCATGTCACTCACCAACCAGCCAGCTGTCCCCATACATGTTCTGTTCGAATTGTCTTGGGATGTCGCTTTGACGGAATATGAAGCTGTCATGGCTGGATCCTGGGTGTTTGGCACGGACGTGCCATATGAGGCCATGGGCATCCACTATCACCTGTACATTGATTGAATGCCAATGCTCCGATTGCGTTAAATGTGCTCTGTCTCATGGGGGGGGCTGTAGTGCCACATGTGTGCAATCAATGGCCCCCACGGTGCGTGGGAATCCGTCAATTAGGCAGAACTCACGCATTGCCTTCAGCCGCAGGTCCTCCTGGGTGGGTTTGATGATGTGGTGGGACATGCGTCTGAGGATTGCAGGGACAACCTGGTGCACACATCTGCTCATGCTGGTTTGTGATATCCCAGCCACGTCTCCACTTGTTCTTTGAAAAGAACCAGTGGCCAGGAAATGCAGTGTTGCCAGGACCTTCACCAGTGGCTGCACTGCATGTGAGCGGTGTGTTGGGCTGGTGATGTCATCCTGCAGGGCTCTGGTAATTTCCAGGATGGCATCAGGGCTGAATCTGAAACATCCAAATCACCCATGTCAAAGAGGCTAATGCGCGGTGGGTATATCCTCTCACCTGCCCTTCTACGTGCCCTCCTCCTTCTACGCGCCTCGGCCTCTGCACACACTAGTAGTGCTAAGACCACGCCTGCCCCTGGCATGTTGGCATACGAATGTGTTGTCCTATAAGTGTGGTTGCTCAGCTCGTCCGGGATGGTGCTGCTGTATTTGCTTTCAAGCTGACTTACTCAGGTCTGGAGCAAAGTTACCCGTGCTTTATGAGGGGTAACTTTAGGCCGGCTATTCGTCTTACGTGCACAGCCTACACCGATCGCGCGTAGGTTCGGGAATCAGCGCATCTACATCATTTGCATATTTGAATACTAATTCTATGGCAGCGCAGGATGCCATCAGCGGAAATATGCGCCTACGCTGCGTAAACTTAAAAAAAGTTAAGACGGACGGGAGAAGCCTTGTTTCTGGCGGATCTGGTTCTGTGACTGCGGCGCATAGATAGGACGGCGCATCTTTACACTTACGCCGCGCATCTCCATATACGCCGGCATAACTTCTTTGAGAATATGGCCCATAATAGTTAACTGATTCCTTTTAAAAACAATTAAAAATAGATAAAAATCAATCATATAATGTACCTGCAGTTTCTAGTTTAGTTTTTGCATGTTGTTTCCTGCCTCTCTGCTGTACAGAGCCACAGAGGCAATACAGGGCAGTGATGGTTTGGAAAATGAAACGGATTGGTGCTGAGGGGTTTTAGACACACAGTAATCACACCTCCTTGAAGTTAGTACCACAGAGAGAAAGCTCCCAGTACTGTGGTTATCAGGAAACAACCAGGAAGTGTGGAGATCAGAGAAGAATTACAGCAACTTGAGAGAAAAAACGAACAATGAGGACATGAAAACAGCACTGCATTAAGGTAAAGGAAGCTATTAAGATAAAAAAAAAAAAAAACCTTTACAAACCCTTTAAGACCCCTTTCACACCCTTTCATTTTTTAGGTGCTTTCAGGCTAAAAATAGCGCCTGTAAAACGCCTGAAAAACGGCTCCCCTGTGTGAAAGCCTGAGTGTTTTTTCACACTGAGTCGATGCGCACTCTACCTGCTGCCTGTATAGAAATGTACAAAATATTAATATGAAATCATTACACTCCTTTACACTTACCAAATTTAAAATAAAAAAAAACATTGGTTACATGTTATATTTTTATACCCCTGATTATAACAAATAAATAAATGAGATATTCAACAGCTATAAATTTAATTTGGGAAAGTAGTCATTTGTAGGGAAAACTGTGGATAAGATCAAATTGATGGCCCGGATACAATAGTGTATCTATCGGCGGGCGTAACGTATCTCCGATACGTTACGCCGCCGTAAATTAGGGCGCAAGTTCCGTATTCAGAAAAAACTTGTGATCCCACGTATTTGAAGTTTTTTACGAACGGCGCATTGCGCCATTCGTGAAAGAATCCCAGTGCGCATGCTCGAAATTACGGCACAAATCGTCATTGCTTTAGACGTGAACATAACTTACGTACAGCCCTGTTCGCGAACAACTTACGCAAACGACGTAATCGACGGAAAATTTGACGCTGGCCCGACCTCCATACTTAACATAGGATACGCCTCATATAGCAGGGGTAACTTTACCCCAGGAAAAAGCCTAATGTAAATGACGTAAAAAAATGCGCCGGGCGGATGTACGTTTCTGAATCGGCGTATCTACCTAATTTACATATTTCTCGCGTAAATCTACGGAAGCGCCACCTAGTGGCCAGCGTAAATATGCAGCCCAAGATACGACGGTGTAAGACACTTACGCCGGTCGGATCTTAGGGAAATCTATGCGTAACTAATTCTATGAATCAGTCGCATAGATACGACCCCGCAACTCAGAGTTACGACGGCGTATACGGAGATACGCCGTTATAACTGCTATCTGAATCCGGGCCGATATGTTTAAAAAACTCTGCGGTTACTCGGCTGAGGGCCAGGCATTGAGAGAGCCCTCAACGGACGTGTGAACATATGCCTGTGGGCGGATGCCCTCCAGTCCCTGACCGGCTCTGTGCTTGCGCGGAGCGCTACATGCGAGACTCCCCCCCCCCCCTCCCTACGGAGGGGCGGGCGACTAGAAGAATTAATCCCTACTCCCTTCTCTCTTTCCCTATCTTCGACCGCTCTCTTTTTCTCCCTCTCCTTCTTCCGAGCTACACCTCTGCTCTGTTCCTCTACCCTTGACCTTTTTTCACGACCCCCACCTGGGGGCCCTCCTGTATAAAAAGAAAAGTTGGGGCCGGTTGCGCGGTCCGAGCATGTTGCTATGATGTTTTACCGCAGGCTGGGGAGCTCCTCCTCCCCTTCCCTGGGGGCCGCCACGGGCTGTTGGCGCGGGGCGGCCTTCGGGCCTTCCCCCGGGGACGCGGGCCCTTACCGGCGCTGGCGGCCCGCGGGGGGGCTTCCGAGGGGGAAGGTAGCAATGTTTCTAATGCAATGTGTTCTGTTGAAGTGTGACTCGATGCACTGCGTGCACTGTGTGTACTGATGTATTTTCTTTTGCTTGTCGGCCCGCGCGGCCTTATCCCTGTTTTACAAATAAAAACATTAAAAAAAAAAAAAAAAAAAAAAAACTCTGCGGTTATGCCCTGTGGAGAGGCGAGCCAATGCCACTGTTTATTTTGTCAGTTTAGGCCATGTTTTGCAGAAAACAGGCACACTAATGAGCCAGGGGTGCACTGGGCTTATGTTAGGGCTGGGAGTAGAGGTTAGTGGGCCAACTGGGTCAGTTATTGGAGGGGAGATGTGAGGATCACGGTGCTCCATGCTGTCTAGGCTGGGACAGTGAGGACAGAGAAAGGCAGACCCTGCGAGGATGTAGCAGCTGGGAGCTGCAGGAGACAAAGTTAGAGCTGACAGAGGTACAACGTGTTGTGCACGAGCGCCAGGGACAGTGTGTGTTTGATGGTCTGGACAATCCCTGGTCTGGAGGACCAAGGCAGGATGCCTGAGAGAGAAGCTGCAAAAAAAGCCACAAGTCTGAGCATAATTTTGATGGTGAGAACCCCCTGCTTGGGAAGACATTTACAGTATGTGATATTTTAACTTTTGTTTTCAATAAAAAGTGGGCACAAGAAGCCCTAAAACTGACTTCTGGTGTGGAATAGACTCACTGGCGCTACCAATGAGCCAAGATAGCCCAAGTCATCACAGTTGGTGGAGGATGCCGTCACAGATGGGGGTGTTCCAGATGCTTGCATGCCAAACAGTGAGTCTTTTCCACACAAGAAGTCCGTTTTAGGGCTTCTTCTGCCCATTTCTGCCCTAAAATGGTTGCTGTGGCAACAAGCATGTATGAATTTACAAAAAAATACTGACCTCGGGCAAAGTTCCTTCATGAAACTCCGAGGAGACCTTTCACATGTTTATCCCCTGCATAAGAATGCAACATAAGCTATAAAACTTATGCTGAATTTCTTAAAAAAAAAAAACACACACAGGGCTAGATTCAGGTAGATTTCGGCTGGCGTAGCGTATCTCAGATACACTATGCCGCCGTAAGTTAGAGCAGCAGGTCCTGTATTCACAAAGAACTTGCGCTGTAACTTACAGCGGCGCAGTGTAACTGGGCCGGCGTAAGCCTGCCTAATTCAAAATAGGCTGGTTGGGGGCGTGTTCTATGTAAAATACTAGTGACCCCACGTATTTGACGTTTCCAACAAACGGCGCATGCGCTGTCCGTGGACGTATCCCAGTGCGCATGCTCCAAATGACGTCGGCAAATCGTCATGCTTTCGACGTGAACGTAAATTACGGCCACCCCCATTCACGGACGAGTTACGCAAACGACGTAAAATTTGAAAAATTTGACGCGGTTCCAACGTCCATACTTAACATTGGCTGCGCCATCTTTTTGGTGGTTTATCTTTACGCCTGAAAACCCCTTACGTAAACGGCGTATCTTTACTGCGACAGCCGGGCGTACGTTCGTGAATAGGTGTATCTAGCTTATTTACATATTCTAGGTGTAAATCAGCGTACACGCCCCTAGCGGTCAGCGTAAATATGCAGTTAAGATACGACGGCGTAGGAGACTTACGCCGGTTGTATCCTAGCAACATTTAAGCGTATCTCAGTTTGAGCATACTCTTAAAGTTGCGACGGCGTAGATTCGGACTTACGACGGCGTATCTACTGATACGCCTGTCGTAAGTCTTTATGAATCTGGCCCTAAATCGCAAGCACCAAAAGTGTTCAAAGAATAAATAATACTTATCAGAGCCATATATACTTTCAATACATTTATATTTTGTTTTTAATTGCATAGGGAACGAGACTATTATTATTTACATTTTTGTAATTCAAATGAAATCTATTATTTCTAAGAACAGCCTTACTCACCAAAGAAATCACACTTGAAATCATTTTTAAGTCTCAGGAAGCATTGTTAAAAATTAGAATTATCAGTAAGTTACAAATATAATATAAATGAAAAGATTAAAAGAGAAGTATGGACAAACATTTCTACTCACCTAGGTGAATGCAGCTCTACAGTGAGGACCGAGCGATTATACTTTGCTGATCGCTCAGTTCTCCCCTCCGCTCTGAGCAGAAGGCCAGGGCTGTCAGTCACCGGCTCTCTGATCTGCCGCTCCAGCACCTTTGGAGCACTGGGCTGTGGAGGGGGGAGGGGCTGGTTCAGGCTCTCAGCGTGTTGCTGAGTGCCTGAACCAGCTGCCAGTCCGGGCATCTGAGTGGATCCTGACCATATGGTTGGGATCTTGAACGATCCTGGACTGGTTCTGTGACATCAGCCGACAGAGGACTTTAGCCCGTTGTCAGCTGAAAACAGATCACAGGAGTGCAAAACGAAGTGCATACCTGTGACCTACAAGAGAAGTAAAGCCAAAGCCAAAGTAAAGCCTTTTCTTTTAACGAATAGGGCAGAGCTAGATTATGTTGTATCATTTTAAACATTAAAAGGCTCTGAATTGAAAAAATATATTTTCAGTTATAGTCACAAAATAATTATCAAAAATAAAAAATATATATTAATAGTGAAGCACCTCCTTACATTGGTGGTCAATGAGAAGAATGCCACCCCTACAGACATCTAAAAAAAGATCATTGGTGGCTTTCCACTGACTCTGCCAAGTTATGTTGTTCCTGGAACTATGTATGAGAAGGGAAGTCATTCTTCCACAAATCAAGGTACCCCTAGTGACCTCTGGAGGAAACTAGGGTTCAACTGAACTGTGGTTAAGATTGGCTGCTTTAGAGTATATTTGATACACACAAACACAGATTTTTTTTAATTTGGATGTCTTGGGTTAATTTGTATAATGACTGGCATAGTAGTCCAGCTGTTGCTAGGGTTTAGTCTTCATCCAATCAGGCTGTTATCTCTCCCCTAAGATTGCCTACAACTGCTTATTTTAATGAAGTGTAAGGCCTTTTTCACACTGAGGAGTTTTTCAGGCGGTACAGCGCTAAAAATAGCGCTGCTATACCGTCTGAAAAACTCCTTCACTGCCTACTCAATGTGAAAGCCCAAGGCCTTTCACACTGAGGCGATGCGCTGGCGGGAGAGAAAAAAATCTCCTGTCAGCGGCATCTTTGGAGCGGTGAGAGGAGCGGTATGTATACCGCTCCTTCCCATTTAAAACAATGGGAAACCGCGGCAATACCGCCCGCAATGCGCCTCTGCAGAGGCGCATTGCGGGCGGTATTAACCCTTTATCGGCCGCTAGCGGGGGTTAATACCGCACCGCTAGCGGCCGATTCCCGCGGCAATCACACCACCACCCAAGGCCCAATTTTTCTGCCCGTTTGACAGGGGCATGTAATTCAAAATTTTGATATATTTCACAGCAGAGTCCATTCCTGTACCCAACAAGAGTAATTGTGAGGGCTTACAGTGTTCTGGCGCCACCAAAACCAAAGGCCCAATTTTTTTGAATGCAGGATCTGAGCGCAGGCCTGAGTGCAGGATCTGAGCGCAGGCCTGAGTGCAGGATCTGAGCGCAGGCCTGAGTGCAGGATCTGAGCGCAGACCTGAGTGCAGGATCTGAGCGCAGACCTGAGTGCAGGATCTGAGCGCAGACCCCAATGCAGAATATGAGTGCAGACCCGAACGCAGGATCTGAGTGCAAGATTTGAGTACAGAATTTATGTGCAGACATGAGTGCAGGATTTATGCGCAGACCAGAGTACAGGATCTGAGTTCAGACCTAAATGCAGAATCTGACTGCAGAATTTATGTGAAGACCTGAGCGCAGACCTAAATGCAGAATCTGACTGCAGGATTTATGTGAAGACCTGAGCGCAGACCTAAATGCAGAATCTGACTGCAGGATTTATGTGAAGACCTGAGCGCAGACCTAAATGCAGAATCTGACTGCAGGATTTATGTGAAGACCTGAGCGCAGACCTAAATGCAGAATCTGACTGCAGGATTTATGTGAAGACCTGAGCGCAGACCTAAATGCAGGATCTGACTGCAGGATTTATGTGAAGACCTGAGCGCAGACCTAAATGCAGAATCTGACTGCAGGATTTATGTGAAGACCTGAGCGCAGACCTAAATGCAGAATCTGACTGCAGGATTTATGTGAAGACCTGAGCGCAGACCTAAATGCAGGATCTGAGTTCAGATCGTAGTTCAGACCCAAATTTACGTGTTTTTTCAGCTCTTTTCCACCACCCCTTGGTCAACTTCTGCTAGTGTTGGTTGATTTTAACATTGGTTCTGAGCATGCGTGCTTGTACTTTGGACTAAAGTCCGATGGACTTATGTACACATGATAGGACTTTGCACCGTAGGACTTTTTTTGCTAAAAAGTTTGTCCGTTTGCAGAGCGAACTTTTGTCTGATGAAAACTGAAAAAGTTTGTCCGATGAAGCGTACACACGGTCGGATTTTTTTGAAAACTTGCTAATTTTGATTTTTTTTGTCAAAAAGTCCGACCATGTGTATGGGGCTGTATGCAGCCTTTGCACTCCAGTTGTACAGAAACTACAAATCCCATCATCCCCTCTTATTTTTGGAGTCATGCCTATTGCTGTTAAAGTCTTGCAATGCCTCCTGGGAGTGCTGAGGTTGCCTACTTCTGCTAGACTATTCATTGGGCCAGAGGAGTGCCTGGCAGCCCTAGAGAGAGAGGACCCTGGGACTATATAATGATTGGGGGGGTATAAACATCACACACACTGTTGTGTACAGGGCCGGTGCTACCACTAGGCAAACTAGGCAGCCGTCCAGGGCGCACTGCTGCCTAGGGCGCCCAAAGCCACTGGTGTCCCTACTCTCTTCTTTTTGCAGCAAGCAACTAAGTCTCAGCAGACAGCCGCCGCTCTGTTTGCACATAGTGTCAGAGGCGCAGCGGCGCTGGAGGACTGTGTCTGTGTCCCAAATGGATAGAAGCAAGAAAACATTCATTGATTGTAGGCTGCTTTGATGGGCACTGGTGAGGCTACAATTGATGAGCGCTGAAGAGGCTGCATTTGATGGGCGCTGGTGAGGCTGCAGTGATGTGTGCTGGAGAGGCTGCAGTGATGGGTGCTGGTGAGGCTGCATTGGTGTGCGCTGCTAAAGGCTGCATTTGATGGGCGCTGGTGAGGCTGCATTTGATGGGCGCTGGTGAGACTGCATTTGATGGGCGCTGGTGAGACTGCATTTGATGGGCGCTGGAGAGGCTGCATTTGATGGGCGCTGGTGAGACTGCATTTGATGGGCGCTGGTGAGGCTGCATTTGATGGGCGCTGGTGAGACTGCATTTGATGGGCGCTGGTGAGACTGCATTTGATGGGCGCTGGTGAGACTGCATTTGATGGGCGCTGGTGAGGCTGCATTTGATGGGCGCTGGTGTGACTGCTTTTGATGGGCGCTGGTGAGACTGCATTTGATGGGCGCTGGTGAGGCTGCATTTGATGGGCGCTGGTGAGGCTGCATTTGATGGGCGCTGGTGAGGCTGCATTTGATGGGCGCTGGTGAGACTGCATTTGATGGGCGCTGGAGAGGCTGCATTTGATGGGCGCTGGTGAGACTGCATTTGATGGGCGCTGGAGAGGCTGCATTTGATGGGCGCTGGTGAGACTGCATTTGATGGGCGCTGGTGAGACTGCATTTGATGGGCGCTGGTGAGACTGCATTTGATGGGCGCTGGTGAGACTGCATTTGATGGGCGCTGGAGAGGCTGCATTTGATGGGCGCTGGTGAGACTGCATTTGATGGGCGCTGGAGAGGCTGCATTTGATGGGCGCTGGTGAGACTGCATTTGATGGGCGCTGGTGAGACTGCATTTGATGGGCGCTGGAGAGGCTGCATTTGATGGGCGCTGGAGAGGCTGCATTTGATGGGCGCTGGTGAGACTGCATTTGATGGGCGCTGGAGAGGCTGCATTTGATGGGCGCTGGTGAGACTGCATTTGATGGGCGCTGGAGAGGCTGCATTTATGGGCGCTGGAGAGGCTGCATT
Organism: Rana temporaria; assembly: GCF_905171775.1. Classification (NCBI taxonomy): domain Eukaryota; kingdom Metazoa; phylum Chordata; class Amphibia; order Anura; family Ranidae; genus Rana; species Rana temporaria. The sequence goes on from NC_053491.1 coordinate 138,004,110, forward strand.
TATGGGTGCTGGTGAGGCTGCATTAATGGGCGCTTCATTAAAAAGGTGGGGTATACATGGGCAGAGAAAAGAGGGTGGGGTCAGGGGTGGAGCCACAGGGGGGGGGCGGCAAAATAAGGTTTAGCCTAGGGTGTCAAAAATCCTTGCACCAGCCCTGGTTGTATAAAGAACACAGATTTATATTTGGCAGAATAATTCATTGTATTAGATGTCACTGGACACTGATCAGAACAAATAATTATAGATTGGCTGACAAGGACTCGGCTCTAAGTAAATGTAAGTAATGTACTTAGGATTGTATTCCTTTACCGTGTGAAGAAGCAGCGCCCCGAGCTGTGATTCAATCAGGATTCTCCCCTCTCTATGGTCTCAGGCTCCGCTACAATCGCCGCATGATTCGGATTCAGTGATTATTATTGCTGAGCGAGCGTCCATCACCATGGTAACAAGGAGGCATTCACACTCTGCAGGGTGTCATGACGTGTGCGGACTGGCCAATAATGAAAACGGGAGGGCGTGGCTTAGCGCAATCTGTGCTTCTCCAAAGTGTCAGGGCGGATGTTGTACAGCGGGGTGTGTAGATCGGATCTCGGCTGCTGAGCGCTCAGGCGACACTGCTAGTGTGTACGCCCCTTCGCCGCCCATGTCCTGGTCATCAACACAGTCAGGATTGAGTTCACTGACCCAGTGTTATTCATGGCTGGGCAGTACCAGAGAGTGCCAGGGCTGTCCTAGAGGGGTGACAATGTATCACTCATACTGATCGCTGGGTGTCACTAGTAGTAACAGTTTAGTAACTTGGTGCCACCGATTGCACCTTGTAATTTATACAATCTGGGCACCACAGTACATAGAGCCCCTTGGAGCTGAATGCTGGGCACCACAGTACATAGAGCTCATTGGAGCTGAATGCTGGGCACAATCTGGGCACCACAGTACATAGAGCCCCTTGGAGCTGAATGCTGTGATTTAAATAGTTCATGACTGCTGAGGCGCGCATACTAATTGGGTGCCATAGACCGCAAATCACGTACTAACCGGGTGCCATAGACCGCAAATCACCTACTGCCTCACAAGCACTTGCAATGCAGGTGGTTGTGGTATGGTAGTGTGCCAGTTAGGGGGCTAAAACAGGCAGTAAGAAGGTGACAGATGGCCTCCTCACTACCTGTGAAACTCACCTGAAAAGCAACCCAATTGCAGATTGCTTTTCAGAGGAGTGGCAGCCCTTGCTGCAAGTGTAAACGAGCCCCAAAAGCAGTTTTTCCTACCCGATTTTCTGCTTCCTTGGAAGATCGCACTCCCCATGCTTTGGCAGTGGGCTGTCCATCAGCTCCCTCAAGTCCAATTACAGCTATAGACCCTGTATTGGTCTTGAGTATGCCAGGACCCTAGACCGCTAGATCCTGGAGGAGAAGAAGTTGTGGGGACTGGCCTAGCAACATGGAGGATTGGATAAGGAAATTTACTTTTCCATACCGCCTAGAGCAGTCAACTCTTGCAGTTAAGGCACAACCCTGCGTCAAAGGGGGAATTTTCAAGTTTCCTGGAGTTCAGCTTTTAGGCCTCTTCCACACGAGGCGGACTCCGTCGCTATAGAGTCCGCCAGCTCAGCGGGAGATCTCTCCACTGATCTGGCGGGTGACAAGTCCCTCTCTGCTCACTGAGCGGGGAGGGGCTTGTGCAGCGCCACTTTCTCCAATGGAGAGATTTGATGAAAACTGACAGCATGTCCGTTTTCATCAGATCACATCCGATCCGCCATGGACGGATGGGGACGTATCGCCATACGTCTGATTTTGGCGGATCGGGTGTCAGCGGACATGTCTCCACTGACATCCGACGCTCTATAGGCACGCATGGAGCGGCCGTTCAGGTCCGCTGTCAAAACTTACAGGTGAACCTGAACGGTCCGACCGTGTGAAAGGGGCCTAAGGCCCATCCCCAGACCACCATGTATTCGCCTTCACATCACTGCCTTGCTCTTCTATCTTCCATGGATGCCACCACAAAATACCTGGTGTCAGTTGGCGTCAGAGCCAAGAAGTGATAGTAGAAGGCACTGTGATGACACCCCCTTCATCATAGCACACTGCATAATAAGAGGGATTTGTCTCTATCAGAAAGTGTCTGAGCTTTACCTGTCAGAATGGCCACAGATTTGCCCATTACATGAATGCTATGAAAGCGGCTTCACATATGTTCAGGTAGCAGATTTGTTTCCTGACGATCTTTTTAATTAAATGTGTATAGAAAAGATTACAAGTGCACTTGGAAGTGCAGTTGCTGTAGATCTGAGGGGGACATGCAAGGAAAATAAAAAACATTATTTTTGCTTGTACATGATTGGATGAGAAAATCGGCAGAGCTTCCCCTCAGATCTACAGTGACTGCACTTTCAATTGCACTTGTAGTGCAAAGTGAATTTGCCTTTAGTAAATCAACCCCAACGTGTGGCATTTAAGGGTACTAAGCCCCTTCGTCAGGCAGTGACTGATCTGAGACTGATAACTTATTTTATCTCATGATAATTTTCTCTGAATTTTTTTTATTTCACAACATAAATACGATTCTGGTGTGAAATTTTAGTGTAGCGCCCCCCTCACTTTCAGTGCGGGCGCTACACTAAAGTTAGTTGGGAATGGAAGGGTTAGTTTTACTTCCATTCATGATTTATGGAAACTCAGGCTGCTGCCCACTTCAGAATCGGTCCTGTAGGTCAGTCCGCGCTCCAGGGGTATGTTATCACCCCTGGGCAGCGGTTGGCGCTAGAGGGGTTCTGACAGACCCACCTTCTCCCAGCAGCCAATCAGAGGAGTTCTTCCCTCGTTGGGAATGCTGGGAGGGGGATATATCTGGGGCAGACGCTTTTGGCGGGTTGTTCTATGTGGGGCCCGAGTTCCAGGTGCGGTGCCCACCTTCAGGGTACGCGCATCCATGGGCCCCGCCACCGTGGCCTGCTTCGCGGAGGTTGTGCACCATGCAGAGCCTCATCCTGACATTGAGAGGGGCCCCAGCAACTTTCTGGGTCCCAACCTTCTGTTGAAAGGATCCTAAGCTGGAGGCTGTGCGATGGGGGATCGGCTCGGGGGAACCTAGAACTAGAAGTTGTCCAGGAGGCCTAGACGAACCATCGGGGATCCGGTCACCACACCATATGACAGGTATGCTCAAGCTGTCAGTGGGTGACACTGATTGAACTAACTGGGAGGATTTGCTCAAATTGATCTCACAAATCCCAAGTTGTCCGGCCTGTGGCAGAGGCCCTGAGTCAGGCCTGTGGCAGAGGTCTGTTTCCTCCCAGTGATCCGCAAGTGACGCTCCGGCTGCCAGGCCTGAGATAACCGCCTGTCCGGGGGCACTTTACCCACCCTGATTGGGGTGGCGACGAATTGAGCTATATCATTGCTGAGAGCAGGCTTGCTCTCTCTTCATATGCAAGGCCTGATACTAAAGTTTCCCTACGCTAATCAACCTTTCTCTGTCGTATGCCATGTTGATGTCGGCTGTGTTGGGCCTTGGAATAAAGCATTGAAAACTGAATTGATGTCTGGACACTTGCTCTTTATTCACACTCACAGAAATCACCCCTAGACCAAGTCAAGAAGATAACTCAGTAAGCCGATCCCAAACTAATCAGCGGCTCCTTCGGGGGTGAGCGCTACATTAGTATGAAATGAGCACTTCCTCCAAGACAGTTATTTTATTTCACAATTCAATCCCTGGAATTCATAAAGCACACAAAAGCGACTTGTCATACATTAGTGTGAAAAATGTTGCAACTAGCGCCAGATTCATGCAAGTCAAAAACATGTACATGAATTTGTCACGTGGGGGGGGGGGGGGCTGGCAGTACTGAGGCCAGAGTTTCTATACTACATGCTCCATCCTCAGTGTAGTGTTCAGCCCCTGGACTGCAAAACACTCTTGGTTGCTAGGATGCTGTCTGCTGCATAGCATCACTGGTTGCTAGCACACTGCCAGCTGATGGCGCCTAACAACCAATGATGCTTTATTCCCGACAGCTTCTTAGAAACCAGTGTAGGGGAAAGTGGTGTGGCATGCAAACATGTTCTGCTTTTTACTACACAGCAGCCCCAGAACTACCTAAATCAGTCACTTCAGAACTCATAAAGCGGTAGTAAACCCCCCCAAAAAAATTGGGCTTGCAAGGTCTAAACTATGTGTTAGCCTGCACCGCATACTAGCACATTATGACATACTTACCTGCACATGGAGCCATCCCCTGGCATTTCCATTTTCACCTGGTCTCCCATCTGGGTTCGCGGGCCCTGCCCATTTGAATGGTTGACGTCACAAGAGCCCCAGCCTCGGCATGGCGCTCTGTATTCAGCAATATACTGTGTGTTCTGAATGCAGAGCATCATTGTGCATGCACAGGTGACGTCACCGGATGTTGCCGATGTGAATATCCCCTAAGCGGCACACTTTTCAGGAGATATTCATTGTACCTACAGCTGATGCCGGGTACACACGATCAGCTAACGCAGTCCCAAGGGTGGCGCCATCCGCATGGAACTTCCCCTTTATAGTGCCGTCCTTTGTGTTGTACGTCACCGCACTTTGCTAGAGCATTTTTGTTTTCACGATCGTGTGTAGGCAAGGCCGTTTTAATGATCAAGTTGAAAAAAACCTTTTTTTTAGAGCCTGAAAAACTTCGTTTTTTTACAACCCAAAAAATTATCGTGTGTACGCGGAATAAGCCTAATTGTAGGTACAAGTGAAGAGAATAAAATGTACTACTTCATTAATGATTTTCAGTAAATACCGTAGATGCAGTACTTTCCAATATGCCAGTGCTGCCAGAAAAGTGTTGCACAATGCCCTTGGTTGCTAGGACTTTGTCGGTTCCATCGTTTTCATGGTTGCTAGCATGCAGCCAGCTGATAGCATCTTAGCAACCAATGATGCTGTGCTCCTGACAGCATCCTAGCTACCAGTGATAGGAGGGGGTGTCACATGCAAACTTGTTCTGCTTTTAACTACACAGTGGCCCCAGAACTACCTAAATCTATCACATATGTCAGAACTGTTAACAAAGCTGTCACAAGGCTTTCATGTCACAACACATTCTACTGTGCCAATACCACCAGAAAAAAATTGCATGGCAACCTTGGTTGCTAGGATACTGTTAGATATATAGCTTCTCTTGTTAATAGCATGCTGTTGGTTATGCAGGTGATAGCATCCTAGTAACCAATGAAGCGTTACGCTCATCAGCAACCAATAAAGCGGTACGCTCATCAGCAACCAATAAAGCGGTACGCTCATCAGCAACCAATGAAGCGGTACGCTCATCAGCATCCTAGCAACCAATGAAGCAGTGCTCTCATCAGCGTCCTGGCAAGTTGCAACCAATGAAGCGGTGCTCTCATTAGCGTCCTAGCAACCAATGAAACGGTGCTCTCATTAGCATCCTAGCAACCAATTATTAAGCGGTGCTCTCATCAGCTTTCTGGTAACCAATGAAGCAATGCTCTCATCAGCGTCCTAGCAACCAATAAAGTGGTGCTCTCATCAGCGTCCTAGCAACCAATGAAACGATGCTCTCATCAGTGTCCTAGCAACCAATGAAGCTGTGCTCTCATCAGCGCCCTGGCAACCAATGAAGCAATGCTCTCATCAGCGTCCTAGCAACCAATAAAGTGGTGCTCTCATCAGCGTCCTGGCAACCAATGAAGCAATGCTCTCATCAGCGTCCTAGCAACCAATGAAGCAATGCTCTCATCAGTGTCCTAGCAACCAATAAAGTGGTGCTCTCATCAGCGTCCTGGCAACCAATGAAGCAATGCTCTCATCAGTGTCCTAGCAACCAATAAAGTAGTGCTCTCCTCAGCGTCCTAGCAACCAATAAAGTGGTGCTCTCATCAGCGTCCTGGCAACCAATGAAGCAATGCTCTCATCAGCGTCCTAGCAACCAATAAAGTGGTGCTCTCATCAGCGTCCCGGCAACCAATGAAGCAATGCTCTCATCAGCGTCCTAGCGACCAATAAAGTGGTGCTCTCATCAGCGCCCTGGCAACCAATGACAGGGCGAAGGAATGTTGCATGCAAACATGCCCTGCTATTTACTACACAGTGATCCCATAACCATCGGAAACTGTCACACAACTGTTGCAAAGCTTTCATGAATTAGGTGTGGGACTTTGTAACCTGCCGATAAGGACACAAAAGTTTAATGAATGAATAGCAGCCAATAAGATATAAGGAATACACCACTGCCATTACTATAGTAAGAATTATCGCCCAAATATTATCTCAGCTGAGCCCATAGATCGCTTTAGTGGGCCATGGGCTGTAGATGTTCCAGTGTGTTGTTTACACTCTCGCAGTCATTAAAGTTTCCAGCTCCGGGTACACAGTACAGTACACAGGGCAGCCTCTGACGTACGGCTAGAGCAAGTAAACACATACACCCCCAGCACGTCCCTCACCCGGGGCCGGGGATTGTGGGAAATGTAGTTCCCCGCCCAGCACATTCCATACATTCCCACCGCTTCTCTCACTACAACTCCCGGCAGCCCCCGCGCTGCACAGGCTGCATGGCTGGTACAGCGAGATGATGGTGTCTCTGGTCTCTCGCAGCGGTTTTTGGTGCCGGTTGTTGGGAGTCAGTGGGCGGGCAGCCTGCAGACACGGGAGTACCGGGGCGGCCCACAATAAGCCCCTCAAGCAGTGGACTCTAATCGTCAACCCGCTCAGCAGCCTGAGGGTGAAGCTGCCGTGTGATGTCCGGGTCCGACCGCAGGACCCCCTCACCTACCCGGACGGCGACCGAGTGTTTGTACTGGTGAGAGGGGTGGACCGCAATGTACACCGGGGGCTGGACCTGGACAACATCGATGTCCGCTATGATGAGGAGGCCAAGCAGGTCCAGATCACCTCCCAGGACATCGACAGCAGGAGCTGTGTGGAGGTCACCACCCCGCTCCGCTTCGGTACGCCGGGAGGGGGCGCTGTGTATATATATCATAGACGTGCGCAGGGGTGTGTCTGGACACGCCCTCATTCCCCTGCTGATAGTTCACCAACTGACCCCATTCATTGCCCTACTGACACTAACTCACACCTATCTCATATATATATAATCTGGTAGGTATGAGCAGTGGCAGGTGGTGCTATAAATTTTGGGGGGGGGGCGGGCAAACAAGATGCCCGTACTTACCCCATCTAGGTTGCGGGCAGCTTCAGCTCCTTCCTGTGTCCTCCTCTGCGGCTTCCCTTGGCGCAGCGGCCAATACAATCACTTCTCCCCTCGGCCATTTGGGTCTCACTCGCTTCCTGATTGGCTGGGAGGAGAATCAGGAAGACAATAATGAATATTCATTCGCTATTGTCACACAAGTGGGTGGGCTCAGGGTGCAGTGCTCTGCGCCCCAAGCCCACCCTTTTTTAAAGCCAATTAGAGCATCTGGCTCTAATCATGTGCTTCTAAAAAAAAAAAAAAACACATTGGAATCTATGCGTCTGGTGCCCTGCATTTAGATTAGGGGCGGGCACATGTATTAGGGGGCGGCGCCCTACATAAACGGGCGCCACTTGGTGTGAGTTGGTGTCATTAGGGCAGTGGACGGTGTCGGTAGTTTTAAAAAATATATATTTTTAGGAGCCCCATTGGGGGACTTTGGTGAAATATCAGCAGGGCAATCGGCACCACACAGGTGATCGGGGGTGTGCCCAGGCATTTCTGTTAAAATGCACCACTTCGCCCAGAAAATTGTTGCAATTACAATTGTTTAGGCATTCTCGTGTTTCTTTCTCTTGTTTGTATTGGTAGGACACAAAAAAGTGGAGAAACAAAAAGCGAAATCTGATGCATTCCACGCAAAACTCCAAGAATGGATTGGACAACATTATTGGCACCTTCTCAGAATTGTAAAAAATAATTGCATTCCATGTTTGTGCCGCTCTTGCAGTTTGTAACTAAACTCACTTGTATTAATTAACGGGTGCTGACAATATAAAAAATCACATAAATATAACATTTTGTGCTGCGCTGTCTCCCTACTATTCTGTAGGTAGCAGTAATATTAAAGTGCCAATGGTGGAAAATAAAATACTAAAATTAAAACTGAAATGCGGTGTACAAAAAAACGATTACAGTGGCATATCCCGTGACACTTGTTACATCAACAAAAATCACACACCTCAAATCCGTAAAAATTATATCTGCAAGTGCTTATATTTATAAGTATAGTAATTAGAGGTCGACCGATATGGGTTTTTCTCTGGCCGATACCGATGCCGATATTTCAAAATTGGGGCGGCCGATGGACGATATTTTAGGCCGATATTTGCGGCCGATATTTTAGGCCGATTTTCTTTTTTTTTTATTATCTCAGAAAATCTAGGTTGGGGAGGAGGTTATTGTTTAGGGTGGAGAGGTGGAGTGCAGCCTATCAGTGTCCATCAGTGCCCACCAATGCAGCTCACCAGTGTAGCCTATCAGTGTCCATCAGTGCCACCTCATTAGTGCCCACCAGTGCAGCCCATCAGTGCCACCTCATAATTATTAAAAAAGAAAAAAAATACAATCTTAGTCATTTTAAGGAGGGGGTACAGAGAGGTGGTTGTGGAGGAGGGGGGTACAGAGAGGTGGTTGTGGAGGAGGGGGGTACAGAGAGGTGGTTGTAAAGCTACCTCTCTGTACCCCCTCCTCTACAGCCACCTCTCTGTACCCCCTCCTCTACAGCCACCTCTCTGTACCCCACTCCTCTACAGCCACCTCTCTGTACCCGCCTCCTCCACAGCCACCTCTCTGTACCCGCCTCCTCCACAGCCACCTCTCTGTACCCGCCTCCTCCACAGCCATGTGTTGTGGAGAGGGGTGGGTGGTGCTGGGCATGGGTGGGGATGCATTGTGGAGAGGGGTGGGTGGGGATGCATTGTGGAGTGGGATGGATGGTGCTGGGCGTGGGTAGGGATGCGTTGCGGTGATGCGTTGTGGAGAGGGGTGGGTGGGAATGCTTTGTGGAGAGGGATGGATGGTGCTGGGCGTGGGTGGGGATGTGTTGTGGAGAGGGATGAATGGTGCTGGGCGTGGGTGGGGATGCGTTGTGGAGAGGGGTGGGTGGTGCTGGGCATGGGTGGGGATGCATTGTGGAGAGGGGTGGGTGGGGATGCATTGTGGAGTGGGATGGATGGTGCTGGGCGTGGGTAGGGATGCGTTGCGGTGATGCGTTGTGGAGAGGGGTGGGTGGGAATGCTTTGTGGAGAGGGATGGATGGTGCTGGGCGTGGGTGGTGATGTGTTGTTTAGAGGGATGGATGGTGCTGGGCATGGGTGGGGATGTGTTGTGGAGAGGGATGAATGGTGTTGGGCGTGGGTGGGGATGCGTTGTGGAGAGGGGTGGGTGGTGCTGGGCGTGGGTGGGGATGCATTGTGGAGTGGGATGGATGGTGCTGGGCGTGGGTGGGGATGCGTTGTGGTGATGCATTGTGGAGTTGGGTGGATGGTGCTGGGTGGGGATGAAGATGATTGTGTTGCATTGTGAAGATGGATGAGGATGACTCTGTGTGGGGATGAGAGTTACATTGTGAGAAGGATCTCCACAATGTAACTCATTTCCACCCAAAGTCATCCTCATCCATTTTCTTAATGCCAGCCTCAGCCAGGTTTCCCTTTTAAAAGGAGTTTTAATAAATTCTGCAGGGGGGCACAGTAGCACATAATTTGGGCAACTTACCCTCCATACATGCTGGTATCATAATCCAAATCTATCTGCATGCACCTAATAGGCTAGGTGCATGCTGATGAGCTGATCAGCCAATCATTGTTTAGAACTTGGTGTAATGCCAGCAGGGAAGGAAGACATTCCTGCTGGGGGGAGTTACATTAGTCAGGCAGCAGTTGTAAGCCAATGATTGTTTGTTTTTTCCCTGTCCCTAATACAGCAAGCCGAGGGAGGGGGCGGGGCACGGCTGGCGGCGCGATGCCAGTGAAATCTATGTCCCTTCTGTGGTGGCCGTGCAGATGGAGGAATCAGATACATGGGAGTGGGGTCAGTTCTGCAGGGCAGGCGGCCATGCGGGCCGGACACTTTAGCCGCTAATCGGCCGATTCTTTCACAAAAATCGGCCGATGCCGATTTCACAAAAACAGCCAAATATCAGCCGATATATCGGCCGACCGATATATCGGTCTACCTCTAATAGTAATACTATTATATAATATATCGTGAAACATAAAGTGCTATAGTGCGTACAAATTGTGAATATCCTATCCCAGAGGCGATTAAATTCGCATGTGCTGCGCTATATACGTTTTCATTCATTCATTCATATAGGGTCAGTTCAACTTACCGTATTTATCGGCGTATAATGCGCACTTTTTTCCCCTTAAAATCAGGGGAAAATCGCGGGTGCGCGTTATACGCCGATCCCTGCTTTCTGAGCGCTGCCGCCAACATATACCGAGTGCAGTACACTCGGCTGGGTTCGGCCACACTCGGCTCCGCGAGAGGAGCCGAGCGTGGCCGAGTGTACCTGAGTGTACTGCACTCGGTATATGTCGGTGGCGGCGACAGTGCGGGAGAAGCGGGGAGGACACCACGAATGCCGCAGACGGACGCCGGACCGGACAAGGCCGCCGATGGATGCCGGGCAACTGTAAGTATCTGTAAATTGTCAGTATTTATTTTTTTTCCCTAGGATTCTCCTCTAGGTTTGGGGTGCGCGCTATACGCCAGTGCGCGCTATAGGGCGATAAATACGGTATATGGCATAAAAAGTCCTTATCAAACATATAATATTGGTTTCATTGATAGAAGCAATCATGAATTGTGTTGCGGTGTCCACACTCCCCACCCTTAGACCCCTTTCACACTGAGGAGTTTTTCAGGCGGTACAGCGCTAAAAATAGCGCTGCTATACCGCCTGAAAAACTCCTGCACTGCATACTCAATGTGAAAGCCCGAGGCGATGCGCTAGCGGGAGAGAAAAAAAATCTCCTGCCAGCAGCATCTTTGGCGCGGTGAGAGGAGCGGCGTGTATTCTGCTCCTTCCCATTTAAAACAATAGGAAACCGCGGCAATACCGCCCGCAATGCGCCTCTGCAGAGGTATTAACCCTTTATCGGCCGCTAGCGGGGGTTAATACCGCACTGCTAGCGGCCGAATCCCGCGGCAAATCCGACGGTATAGCGCCGCTATACCGCCACCGCGCCTCCCTCCCCAGTGTGAAAGGGGCCTTAGGCAACCTCCAGAGCGTGAGACCTCACAAAAAATTTGGTCAAAACACGCATGTGAATCATGATTCTAGGTTAGCTGCTTAAGCGCTCTCTGAGCAGAGAACGGCTCTGCACTTGTTACATAGAATTGTGGAAATGCCGGATTAAGGGCCTGATCCACAAAAACAGGCCGTAACTTAACTTTTGGCATTTAAGTTACACCGCCGCAAAATCTCTACCTAAGTGCCCGATCCACAAAGCACTTACCTAGAAATTTTAAGTGGTGTAACTTAAATCCGTCCGGCGCAAGGCGTTCCTAATCTAATGGGGCGAGTCCCATTTAAATTAGGCGCGCTCCCGCGCCGGACGTACTGCGCATGCTCCCGACACGATTTTCCCGACGTGCATTGCGCGAAATTACGTTACGCCGAGTTTTGTGAATCGCGCCGGGTAAAAAAAGTTGCATCGGGAAAAAAAAGAGATGCGGCGGAAAAAAATAAAAAAAAAATAAAAAATTGACAGCGTCGCGGGAAAGAAGGGTCTACTTTTACATGGTGTACTAACTTTACACTTTGTAAAAGCAGCCCTAATTTTGCAACGGCAAACTAATACTTACGGAGAAAAAACGAAGCTTAAAAACTTTGTGGATCTCCGTAAGTGCTAATTTGCATACCCGACGCTGGATTTCGACGAGAAATGCCCCCAGCGGCGGCTGCGGTACTGCATCCTAAGATCCGACAGTGTAAGTCCCTTACACATGTCGGATCTTCTGCCTATCTATAAAAAAAACATCCTGGAGTAAACAGTTTTAAAGCTGGCAAAAGATGGATCAAAATGTGGACAGTTCAGAAGGAACTGGCCAAATTTTAATCCAACTATGGGCAGGCTGGGTTTATTAAAGTCAATCAACTTCAGTACAACCAGCCTGTCAGTTTTTTGCATGCAATCATCGCTGCTTGCTTAAGCCCCAAGCAGTAATCATTGTATTCTGCAGGTGGGGAAGACTCCCTGCTGGCAGAACACAATGGCAATGGTTTTGCACAGAGCTCATTCTCTTCTGGGGTCCTCCGCCAGCACTCCAGGCTGGATTTTTTTTTTTTATCTTAATAGCTTCCTTTACCTTAATGCAGTGCTGTTTTCATGTCCTCGTTGTTCGTTTTTGCTCTCAAGTTGCTGTAATTCTTCTCTGATCTCCACACTTCCTGGTTGTCTGTTTCCTGATAACCACAGTACTGGGAGCTTTCTCTCTGTGGTCACTAATCAAGGAGGTGTGATTACTGTGTGTCTAAAACCCCTCAGCACCAATCAGTTTAGTTTTCCAAACCATCACTGCCCTGTATTGGCTCTGTAGCTCTGTACATCACAGAAGCAGGAAACAACATGCAAAAACGAAACTAGAAACTGCAGGTACATTATATGATTGATTTTTATCTATTTTTAATCATTTTTAAAAGGAATCAGTTAACTATTATGTCTCTATACCCTGTAAACAGTCATTTCAGCAAAAAAAATGTTTTCCTTTACAACTCCTTTAATGTTCCTGTGTTGTTGTGTGCAACATTGTCAAGACGCTTACAGCCCATGGCACTGTAACTAGACGTGGACGAAAGAGAAAAATCGATCAAAGATTACATGGTGGAAGTTCACTGATGTTTTGGGGTTGCTTTGCTGTTTCAGGCAGTGGATGTCTTCACTGGAAGCATGGCATTATGAAATCTGAAGACTACCAAAGAATTCTGGGGTGCAATGTAGGGCCCAGTGTCAGAAAGTTGGGTCTCCGTCAGAGTTGATGGGTCTTACAGCAGGACAATGACCCAAAGTACACATCAAAAAGCACCCAGAAATGGTTTAAGACAAAGTGCTGGAGAGTATTGAACTGGCCAGCAATAAGTCCAGATCTGAATCCCATAGAGATCCTGTGGAGAGATCTCAAAACAGCAGTTGGGAAAAGGAACCTTTCCATTCCGAGAGACTTGGAGCAGTTGGTGAAAGAAGAGTGGTCCAAAATTCCAGTAGAGATGCAAGAAACTCACTGATGGGTACAGGAAGCGATTGATTGCAGTTATCTTTTCCAAGACGTTTGCTTCCAAATATTAAATTAAGGGTGCCAATCATTTTTGTCCGGTCCATTTGTTGAGTTTTGTGTGGAATGTGTCAGATTTGGCTTTTTGTTTCTCCACTTTCGTGTCATACCAATACAAACAAAATAAATAAACATGAGAATGGCGGAATGTTTAATGCACCACTTTGCCCAGAAAATTGTTTCAATATCTGACAGAAATGCAGGGGTGCCAATATTTTTGTGTCTACACACACTATATTACCAAAAGTATTGAGACACCTGCCTTTACACGCACATGAACTGTAACGGCATCCCAGTCTTAACCATCTCCATACCGGGCCTATTTTGGCACTTCTCTCCTACATGCAGAAATCATAATTTTTTTTTTGTTCGAAAATTACTCAGAACCCCCAAACACTATATATGTTTTTTTAGCAGACACCCTAGGGAATAAAAAGCCGGTCATTGCAACTTTTTATCTCGCACGGTATTTGCGCAATAATTTTTCAAACGCCTTTTTTTAAGGAAGAAACGGTTTCATGAATTAAAAAATAACAAAACAGTAAAGTTAGCCCAATTTTTTTGTATAATGTGAAAGATGAAGTTACGCAGAGTAATTAGATACCTAGCATGTCACGCTTTAAAATTGCGCACACTCATGGAATGGCGCCAAACGTCAGTACTTAAAAATCTCCATAGGCGTCGCTTATTTTTTTTTTTACAAGTTACAAATTTAGAGTTACAGAGGAGTTCTAGTGCTAGAATTGTTGCTGGCGCTCTAACGCACACATGTGTGGTTTGAACGGCGTTTACATGTGTGGGGGGCACTTATGTGTGTGTTCGCTTCTTAATGCGAGCTACCGGGGATAGGGGTGTTAAATTTTTTTTTTTTATTCTTTATTTTACTCAATTTATTTTTTCTTTATTGTACATCACGGGACACAGAGCGGCATATTCATTACTATATGGGTTATATGGAGTACCTTCAGGTGATGGACACTGGCAATCTCAAAAACAGGAAGTGCCCCTCCCTATATAACCCCCTCCCATAGGAGGAGTACCTCAGTTTTTTACGCCAGTGTCTTAGGTGTTGGTCATGGTTTAGCTTGCCTCCACATCCTTGGGATTAAGGTGGGCTAACCGGTTCTGTCCAAAGGCCTCAGTGCTAAAGTGGTCAGCAACCGGACCCCAAACCATTGGGGTATAGCCCATAATGCTTTCTGTCACAGAGAGCTGGACTCTGGGCCCAGAACTTAGAAACCTTTGGGGGCCTAATGTTTCTGTTGCCAGGGTGCTATATGGGCCCAGGACAGTGGATCCTTCATAGGAACCCAGGGCCTGAAGGTCTAGACGCCCCACGGAGATGGGGGAAGATTGGACCTCTTGCTGTGCAAAGTCCTGCGGCATGGAGCAGGTAAGTGAAGGGGAAACTTGCGGAACTTGGTTCGCAGCAGGTTTTGTCTGGGGGAAGGTCACAGCGGGACATGCCTATGGTTTATGCGCTGCATCTGGCAAGGTGAGTCACATATCTTAAAGATAGGATGACCATATATGTGTATAATCCCCATAATTGTGACCTCCCTGGTAGTATTGCAACTGGTGCTAGTAGCATTGAAAAGGGCCTGTGTGTATAGTGACAATTCTCTTAAGAGAAGCCCCTGGGAATCTATTGAGGTTTCTTATGTAGAGAGTGAATGCTCTTACCTGCAAGCCTGCTCAGAGAGGTCCAGGCGGTTGCTGCAGAAAAATAAATGCCGCTCTGTGGATCCTGGCCTGGACGGCAGGATCAGCCTCTGACCTCCTCGTGTGGGCCTCCCCCCCCCCCCCCCGCGCGCGTCCCCGTGATATGGGCGCAATTTCGCGCCGTTTTTCTGAAGGGGAAGGGCGGGCCCGTAGGTAAAAGGAAGGGGCGGCCCTTCCAAAAGAGTTCCCAGCTCAGTGATGTGTTGGAACTGAGAGAGGAAGGACCAGAGCGGCAGAGTGGGGCGCCGAGGACACACAGTGGCCAAAGAAAAGTATTACAGTCTTCAAAAAGACTGTCTTTCACCCTAAAGATAGGGTTTCTTTTTTCTTTTCAGCAGTTTTTATTGGCAAATACTACTAAAGGGGGACAGAATGGTTTTTCTTTCTTTGGTTTAAAAAAAAAAAAAAAAAAAAAAAGAGAAACAAACCAAGATTAATAAGGAAAGGCATTTTTTCCCCAGAAAGGGTTTGTGGGCAACAACTATTTATTTTCCCAAACACCATTAAGTAGCGGGCGTACCTCGGTATTGTACCATGGCATCTGGTTCGGAGGGTACAAAAGGTGGGGATTCCCCCAGAGGGTCCGGGGTCTCGGACAAAGTCTTACCGCTACTTTCCCCAGAAGGAGCCTTGGTGAGACCATCGGGATCTGGGGCTGGAGCTGGCACGGGTCAGTCCAACCCTAGGGTGGTCACGGACGAGGTACTGTCCACCTCTCTAAAGGAGATGGAAAAAAGAATGGAAAAAATGATAGCCAAGGCTATGCGGGGCAGAAAACGGAATAGATCTCCGTCGCCCGAGCGTGAACCCTCAGATGAGGAGGTCCCTTCCGCAGAGGAATGGGAAGACCTCTTGGACAAGGACCAAGTAGGTTCAGGGATCGAGGATCCGGGTACGGAGGAATCTGGCGCAGCCTCCCAAGGGGAGAGCTGGTGGGTTCAAGTTTTAACAGACTTGGTCCATAGGACGTTCAACTTGCCAGTACCAGATCTCCAAGTATCAACGGTCTCAGCTTTGGGCTCACTAAGAGCGCCTCAAACCAATGCGGTTTTTCCGATCCATCCTCTACTAGAGGAAGTAATGTTCCAAGATTGGGCCAAGCCAGATAGAATCTTTGTACCACCAAAGAGATTCTCTGCCTTATATCCTATGGAAGAGAAATTTTCCAAGAGATGGGCAGCCCCGGCTGTAGACGCAGCCATCTCATGTGTTAACAAGTCTTTAACATGCCCTGTAGAAAACATACAGGTGTTCAAGGATCCGGTTGATAAACGCTTGGAAACGCTACTTAAAACCTCCTTCACTACTGCAAGGGCAGTAGTGCAGCCAGCTGTGGCTGCAATTGGGGTTGCGCAAGCATTATCGGATCAAGCTAAGCAGATGCTTAAACTTATTCCTGCCCAGCAGGCAGAAGAATTTTCGGACGTCCCTAGGGCCATACGATTTACGGTAGATGCGATTAAGGATTCGATCCAGCAAGCGTCACGTCTGTCATTATCCCTTATCCATATGAGAAGACTCTTATGGTTAAAGAGCTGGGAGGCAGAGCCCCCATGCAAGAAGCTCCTGGTAGGGTTCCCCTTCCATGGAGGACGACTCTTCGGAGAAGACCTGGACAAATACATCCAGACCATTTCAAGCGGAAAAAGTACTCTTTTGCCCACCAAGAAGAAGTTTCGGGGGCCTGCGTTTAAACGACAGTACTCCCCTGGGCAGGGGCCCTCCAATACCAAACAGTATCGACGGCCTCCTGCAAGATCAAATTTTAACAAGTCGCAGGGACAGGCCGGCGCAGGCAAGAAGCAGTGGTTTCGCAAGCCAGCAAAGCCAGCCCCCAAGCCGGCCTTATGAAGGGGCGCCCCCACCCTCGAAGGTGGGGGGAAGACTGCGTCTCTTTACAGAGGTTTGGGAGGCCAGCATTCCCGACAAATGGGTACGGTCCTCCGTGGCTACAGGCTACAAACTAGACTTCCTAAAGTTTCCTCCTCCTCATTTTCAGGAGTCAAGAGTACCAAACGATCCAAAGAAGGGAGCCGCATTAATAGCGGCATTGAATCATCTACTCTCTCAGGAGGTAATAGTAGAGGTACCAGTCCAAGAACAGGGGCTAGGTTTCTACTCCAACCTATTCATTATCCCAAAGCCCAACGGCGATGTCAGGCCAATTTTGGACTTAAAAATGGTAAATGCATACCTAAAGGTCCGCTCATTTCGGATGGAATCCGTGCGGTCAGTAGTTGCCGCACTTCAGAAGGACGATTTTATGGCATCCATAGACATAAAGGATGCTTACCTTCATGTTCCAGTTTACCAGCCACATCAAAGATTTCTACGCTTCTCGGTGGCTCTACGTCATTTCCAATTCATGGCGCTTCCCTTCGGGTTGGCTACGGCCCCCCGGGTGTTCACGAAGGTCCTAGCTCCAATCCTAGCCAATCTAAGGATTCAAGGGGTCACAATCCTAGCATACCTGGACGACCTCCTAGTCATAGATCACTCGTCTCCTGGCTTGAAACAAGCAGTGGCCCTCACAGTTCAGTACCTCGAGAGGTTCGGCTGGGTCCTAAATCGAGAAAAATCAGCATTCCAGCCCACAAGGCAGTTGGAATATCTCGGCATGAGATTAGACACAGAACAACAGAGGGTGTTTCTGCCTCTGATAAAAGTCAAAGCCATCAAGGAATTAATTCTACTGGTTCTAAGCAAGAAGGAACCAACTGTTCGCCTATGTATGCGGTTACTAGGCAAGATGGTGGCCACATTCGAGGCGGTACCGTACGCCCAGAGCCACACTCGCATCCTGCAGGCAGCCATCCTGTCAGCCTGGAGCAGGAGGCCACAGGCCTTAGATATCCCTTTGCCGCTCTCATCAAGAGTCCGACAAAGTCTGTGTTGGTGGTTAGACCCTCAGAATCTACTGAAGGGGAAGTCTTTCAGCCCAGTGGCTTGGAAGATAGTAACCACAGACGCCAGCCTAACAGGCTGGGGAGGAATTTTGGATGGTTGCACTCGCCAAGGCACTTGGGCAAAGCCAGAGAAGCAGTTGCCCATCAACATCTTGGAGCTCAGAGCTGCTCGACTAGCCCTCAGGGCTTGGACGTCCAAGTTGCAGGGGTTCCCGGTGAGAATTCAATCAGACAATGCCACGGCAGTGGCATACATAAATCACCAAGGGGGAACCAAGAGTCAAGCCGCTCAGAGAGAGGTGAGCTTGATTCTCCTATGGGCAGAAGCTCATGTGCCCTGCATATCGGCGATATTCATTCCAGGAGTGGACAACCTGCAGGCGGACTTTTTAAGTCGCCAGACTCTGTTGCCGGGGGAATGGTCTCTACATCCACAGGTCTTTCAGACACTCTGCCAGAGATGGGGAGTGCCGGACGTGGACATCATGGCATCAAGACTCAACAAGAAGCTAGACAGGTTCATATCCCGCTCAAGGGATCCGATGGCCTGCGGAACCGATGCGCTGGTTTGCCCTTGGCATCAGTTCAGACTACTTTATGTATTTCCCCCGCTCCAGTTACTACCCCGCCTGCTGCGCAGGATCAGGGTGGAGCACATACCAGTCATCCTGGTAGCTCCAGCATGGCCCAGAAGGGCATGGTATTCACTAATCCTAAAGATGGTAGTGGGAGACCCTTGGACTCTTCCTCTACGGCCAGACCTGCTATCGCAAGGTCCGATCCTCCACCCTGCCTTACGGCATCTAAATTTGACGGCCTGGAAGCTGAATCCCTGATTCTCAGGGGTAGAGGTCTGTCTCAGAAAGTAATCTCTACCCTAATCAGAGCCAGGAAACCGGTCTCTAGGGTGATTTATTACAGGGTCTGGAAGGCCTATGTAGGCTGGTGTGAGTCCAAGCGATGGCTTTCTCGCAAGTTTACCATCGATAGAGTATTAAGTTTTCTCCAGCTAGGAGTGGATAAAGGACTGGCATTAAGCACAATCAAAGGACAGATTTCAGCTTTGTCAGTGTGGTTTCAGCGGCCGCTGGCCACCCACTCGCTAGTTAAGACCTTCCTTCAAGGGGTCTTACGTATTAATCCTCCAGTTAAATCCCCGCTTTGTCCGTGGGATCTAAATCTTGTTCTGTCAAGTTTACAGAAACAACCTTTTGAGCCGTTGGCTGAAATTCCTTTGGTTTTACTGACAAGGAAGTTAGTATTTTTGGTCGCCATAGTTTCCGCCAGAAGAGTATCGGAACTGGCAGCCTTATCCTGTAAGGAACCATATCTTATTTTGCATAAGGACAGGGTCGTTCTCCGCCCTCATCCTTCCTTCCTACCAAAGGTTATATCCAGTTTTCATCTAAACCAGGATTTGGTATTACCATCCTTCTTTCCTAAACCTACTTCCAGAAAGGAAGGGTTGCTGCATACCTTGGATATTGTCAGGGCCATGAAGGCCTATCTTAAAGCTACAGAGAAGATCCGGAAAACAGATGTGTTGTTCATTTTACCGGATGGGCCCAAGAAGGGGCAGGCAGCTGCAAAATCCACCATCTCGAGGTGGATTAAACAGTTAATCACTCAGGCCTACGGCTTGAAAGGGTTGCCTCCTCCGTTATCATTAAAGGCTCATTCTACTAGGGCCATGGGCGCCTCCTGGGCAGCACACCACCAGATCTCTATGGCTCAAGTTTGCAAGGCGGCAACCTGGTCTTCTGTCCACGCGTTTACAAAATTCTACCAGTTGGACGTAAGAAGGAATACGGATACAGCCTTTGGGCAGGCAGTGCTGCAGGCTGCAGTTTGAGACCCTCGGATTCCGGGGGGCTCCCTTTTGAGTTAAATTTAAAAATTTATTTTTTCTCAACTAAGTTGGATTTATTATGATTTGAGTATATCTCTAAATTAAATCCTTTTGTCTTAGGAAGATGTTCTCCCTCCCCTCATTGTAAGCATTGCTTTGGGACATCCCATATAGTAATGAATATGCCGCTCTGTGTCCCGTGATGTACGATAAAGAAAAAGAGATTTTTAATACAGCTTACCTGTAAAATCTTTTTCTTGGAGTACATCACGGGACACAGAGCTCCCACCCCTCTTTTGGGGACCATTTTGGGAGGCATACTGCTTGCTACAAAACTGAGGTACTCCTCCTATGGGAGGGGGTTATATAGGGAGGGGCACTTCCTGTTTTTGAGATTGCCAGTGTCCATCACCTGAAGGTACTCCATATAACCCATATAGTAATGAATATGCCGCTCTGTGTCCCGTGATGTACTCCAAGAAAAAGATTTTACAGGTAAGCTGTATTAAAAATCTCTTTATTTTTAAACTTTTTTTGACTTTTTTATTTATTTTTTGGTCACTTCTATTCCTATTGCAAGGAATGTAAACATCCCTTGTAATAGGAATGGTTCGTAACAGGTACTCTTTATGGAGAGATGTGGGGTCAATAAGACCCCACATCTCTCCTCCAGGCTGGAAAGCATTAGATCGTGAAAAAAAATTCACAGATCTAATGCTTTCAGCCGCGATTACGGCTGTGTTTACATTCCGGGGCGTGACGTCATAACATCGCGCCCGGACCTCCGACGATCGTAGAGATGACTGATCTACTCTATGCTTTCCATCCGACGCCGGTGGATCGTTTCTCCGGGTCTCCGATGGCAAAGGAGAGCCCGGAGAGGCACCGGAATGGCGGCGGGTGGGGGGGACATCCCCTCCCGCCGCCTATAAGAACGATCAAGTGGCGGAACTGCCGCTATGATCGTTCTTATGGTGCACAGATTCGCCGGCTGAAGAGATGGATATCTGAATGATGCCTGTAGCTGCAGGCATCATTCAGATATCCCCACTGAAAGTCCAGGACGTCATATGACGTCCTTGGGCGGGAAGTGGTTAAAGCCCGAACACAGGATAAAAAACTCGGAAGTAAAATTTCATCCAACAATCTATTTACCGATTTTCGGATCGTTAGTATGGTACTTTCGACAGCCGATTACGAATTTTCGGATGACTAAAACTGTATGTGCAGGCTATAAAAAATGTTATGTACGTGAACACAACGTCCGATTTTCGTTTAAATAGTACAGCTTTCGTCTGTAAAAAAAACCGCAAGAGCAAGACTATGCATGCTCAAACGAAAAAATACATACAAAACAATTCACATGACCTCACTTCTGATGTTGAATTCTGTCATATGAGAATTTTCGTATGAAAGTCGCATCTTCACTTTGGAAATGAGACTAGCATGCAACAAAAAATGTATGAAAATGTGTCCGATAATCTGATCGTGTGTACGAGGCTTTAGTCCGTAGGGTTCAATATTGAGTTGGCCCACCCAGCTATGACAGCTTCAGCTCTTCTGGGAAGGCTGTCCATCAGGTTTAGGAATGTGTCTATGGGAATGTTTGACCATTCTTCCAGAAGCGCATTTGTGAGGCTTAAAAATATCTAGTTATTATGACCTGTCAATGTCAACAGTTTTGCCAAGCATGTTAAAGACGATATATACGGTATATATACTCACCTTTCCGGTGGATCATGTTAAACCTTTTACTGTGTTGCTTTGGTATTTGACACTTCAGGGTATGTCAGACATCTGCTTCCCCACCATGCTCTGTGGTTCCTCCCATCTGCACGTACCTTACTACTGGAGATCTGCTACACTGAAAAGAATATTCACGTCTGCTTCTTTTCCTGTCATTAAAGTGATTGTATTTTTATTAATGCCCATTTGTGACTGGTAATGGTGCTCTTTCATGTATAGACAATAACTCAATTTAGTACTGAATTTTAAAGTAGTTTGGTGAGGAAGCGACTTACATTTGTGTATTGCATCCTTACTTTGAAAGGGAAATGACTGAATTTAATATAAATCCTGTTGTTTTTTTTTTCCTCTCTTCTTAAAGCGGAGCTCCACCCTAAAGTGGAACTCACGCTGATCGGAACCCTCCCCCCTCTGGTGTCACATTTGACACCTTTCAGGGGGGTGGGGGGTGCAGATACCTGTCTAAAGACAGGTATTTGCACCCACTTCCGGCCACACAGTTTCGGGTAAACTGCGGGCAGAACGTCACCTCCCGTCCTCCCCCCGTTGTGCTCTGGGAACACTCGGCTCCCAGAGCACAGCGGGAGCCAATCGGCAGCGCAGCGCGACTCGCGCATGCGCCGTAGGGAATTGGGCAGTGAAGCCGGAGCGCTTCACTTCCTGGTTCCCTCACTGAGGATGGCGGGGGGAGCAGCAGAGTGACGAGCGATCGCTCGTCCTCTGCTGCGGACGGCACTGGACTCCAGGACAGGTAAATGTCCTAATATTAAAAGTCAGCAGCTGTAGTATTTGTAGCTGCTGGCTTTTAAGATTTTTTTTTCGTGGCACATCCGCTTTAACCATCTAAATTACTAAGTGGGAACGCTCATCTTAATTACACAGTTTAGCGATATTCCTCTGGGAATACATCCGTGCTAAACATTGCATACTGTATTTAAGTTTGCTTCTTAACGGGACTGATAGCTATTTCCTGTAATTAATGGGAAGTGTACACTCTGCTTGCCCTAAAGAACAAACATTTCAGATGAATTTAAACATTTGCAATAGCCCAAAATGTGTAAAATTAACAATTTTTCTCTATAGCTCCCACCCTCTATCTATATGCTTGTGCATGTGTAAAATAATAGTGAAGATGTTACTGGCGCAAATGGAAACAAAACTTTGTTTACTCTGTGTAGAGTGGTTTGCTGCAATCAAAAAAAGTGTAAGGCCCCGTACACACGACCAAACATGTATGCTGAAACTGGTCCGCGGGCCAGTTTCAGCATACATGTTCGGTCGTGTGTAGGCGCGAGCGGGCCGAATTCCAGCAAACATTTGCCCGCCGGCCTTTTCCCAGCGGGCAAATATTCCTGGACGTGTTTTAAAACCGTCCGCTGGAATCCTGCCCGCTCGGACATGTACGGTCGTCGGTACAGACCTACCGTACATGTCCGAGCGCCCGCCGTCCCTCGCATGCGTCGAATGACTTCGACGCATGCGTGGAAGCCTTTAAATGGCAGGCCCGCCCACGTCTCCGCGTCATCGTCGCGGCGACGACGCGGACACGCCCTGCGTATTGTTTACGCGCAGACTTCTGTACGATGGTTAGTACAACCATCGTACAGAAGCCCTCTGGCAGGCATGTACGGTGAAAACGGTCCGACGGACCGGTTTCATCGTACATGTTTGCTCGTGTGTACCGGGCCTTACTCACTCTGTAGTGATTTACCCAAAATAAACAGTGAAACATATGGATTGCGCTACCGTGAATATTTAATCCTATGTGATATACTCACAATTACTTAACACCTATAAACGTTAAATTGTGTACTTACACCACAAAACAGAATATCTATCCCCTATGAAGGTTTGAATATAAAAAAAACAAAAAAACGAAACAAACATGTCATACTTACTTACCTCCAATGTTTGTTTTGCACAGCGTAGCCCCGATCCTCGACTTCTGGGGTCCCTCGGCAGCTGTCTCGGCTCCTCCCCGCCTCGGATAACCCCCTCTTGGAAGCGCTTTCCCAAGAGGGTTACCCTGCGGGCGCGCGCTCCCGAGTCCTGCATTTGCATCCATAGACACGAATGCCGGACTCAGCCCCGCCCCCCTACACCTGCGTCATTGGATTTAATTGACAGCAGCGGGAGCCAATGGCTGCGGTGCTATCAATCTATCCAATGAAGAGCCGAGAAGATCAGGCCAAGATCAGCGCATTTTCGCACGGGACTTGTAATCGTCGGGATGTTTTTTGACCTTAATGCATAGGATGCATTAAGGTGAAAAAACAGGAAGGTTTACAACCCCTTTAAGGTTAAAAAAACCTCTGCAGCAGGATTTGCCCCTGCCCCCCCCCCCCTATATTTACGAGAGGCTGATCCCAAACCAGCGATGTGCACTAGAGCAGTAGCTCTCATTACTGTCTCCAACCTCACTGAGCAGATTTAGAACAGCAAGGGTGATTGGCTCCTGCTGCTGTCAATCAAATGCTATGACAAGGGATTGGGGGGGGGCAGGGACAAGCAGCTTACTCTGTGTCAATGGATGCACACAGGGCGGCTCAGGAGCTAGTCCACACAAGTGCGACCATAGAAAGTAGTTTCCTATGGGGGCACCACTGAAGAGGAGGAGCCTGGAGTGCTGGTGGAGGACCCCAGAAGAGAATGAGCTCTGTGCAAAACCATTGCCATTGTGTTCTGCCAGCAGGGAGCCTTCCTCACCTGCAGAAGACAATGATTACTGCTTGGGGCTATAGCAACCAGCGATGATTGCATGCAAAAACCTGACAGGCTGGTTGTACTGAAGTTGATTGACTTTAATAAACCCAGCCTGTCCATAGTTGGATTAAAATTTGGCCAGTTCCTTCTGAACTGTCCACATTTTGATCCATCTATTGCCAGCTTTAAAACTGTTTACTCCAGGATGTTCTGACAAAGAGCTGGACAAGTGTTAAGTCAAAGCATTTTCTAGGGCTTGGGTCTCCAAACTTTTCAAGCAAAGGGCCAGTTTACTGTTCTTCAGACTTCAGGGGGGCCGGATTCTGACCATTGGGGGTAGAAAATGCCTCGGGCCAAGCATCAGTGAGACTAAACACGGCCTCAGTGTTGGTGGTCAGTAGGAGCAGGAATAGTGCTCCATCATTGGTGTTAGTGGAAGAAATAGTGCCCCATTTTTGGTGTCATTGGGAGGAATAGTGCCTCATATCATTGGAAGCAATAGTGCTCCAAGGGCCGGATGAAGGCTAGCAAAGGGCCGCAGCTTGGAGACCCTAGTTCTAGGTAAAAAAAAAAAGCTGAAGATGAGCAGTTTAAAGTGGAACTTCACACTCTCAATCAACACTGACCATTATTAATCCTAACAATGCTAGCATAGGAAGGTATATTATATTTACCTGTTTTTTTTTTAAAAATAATATTCTTCAGTTGCTTCCTGGTTTTCAGGCCTAAGCAAATGATGTCCTACATCCCGGGAGACTTCATGAGGAGTGGAGGAGGGGTTTTCTCCGCTAAGCACACCCTCCTGCGTGCTTGCTTGAGCTAAAGGTAGATGGATTCCTGTAAGTAAATGCTACATGAATCATTTGACCTTACTCAAGATGGCCAAAAATGATAGAGGATTTTTTTTTTCAAATTGATTTCTCAGCAAAATAAGCATGTAGACATGGATGTATTGAGTGAGTTTTTATATAGTGTGTCACTTTTATTAATATATGGACACTTACCTGTCCAGGGCGCCCACGATGTCGGCACCCGAAGCCGATCTGTCCCTCGGGTGGAGGTGCCGCCATTTTTCGTAAGGGAATCAGGAAGTGAAGACTTGTGGCTTCACTTCCTGGTTCCCTATTGCGCATGCGCAAGTCACGCTGCACAATTTCACTGGTCCCTGCTGTGTTCTGGGACCTGTGTGTCTCCCAGAAGACAGCGGGGGGGAACAGAGGAGGGGCCGGACATGGAGTAGGTCGCTGCGAATACTGTGGCTATCTATGCCTGAAAGTGAGATCAAATACCTGGATTACACAGGTATCTGCTCCCCTCCCCCCCCGAAAGGTGGCAAGTGTGACACCGGGGGGAAGTAATCTGAAAAGCAGGAGTTCCATTTTTGTGTGGACCTCCCCTTTTAACTTACATTTATTAGATTGTAAGCCCTCATGAGCAGCACTTCTAAACTGTAACTGTTTATTCTTGAATATGTTCAGGCGACTAGACTGCTGGCCAAACACTATACGAAAAATCTGCCGTAATTCAGTCATTTAAACCATTTGTTTTTCAACCAGTTAATGGGCACAAAATCGATAATTGTTGGGACTTTTTTGAACCAAAAAAAAAAAAACAAGTTTTCTTGTTTGCGCTCAAGGCCGAATGTTTGTTTTTTGAAAATGGGTTTGGCCGATCTTTCGTAGTGTATGGCCAGCATTATTGTTCATTCTGTTCTAGAGTATAAAAAGGTTCATTTATAAGGCTGGTTTCCCACTTTTGCAGTGCATTAAAGCGGAGGTCCGCCTAAAAAAAAATATATATATATATATATATATATGTATTAAAAGCCAGCAGCTACAAATACTGCAGCTGCTGACTTTTAATAAATGGACACTTACCTGTCCAGGGTGCCCGCAATGTCGGCAGCCGAAACATCGGTCGGCTGTCCCCGCCGCCATCCTCAGTGAGGGAATCGGGAAGTGAAGGGTTGCGGCTTAATTTCCTGATTCCCTACTGCGCTCCGCATCCTCACTGGTCCCGTTCTCTTCTGGGACATGTGTTCTTCCCAGAAGACAGCAGGGGGAGTGACGTAGACCCCCGCAGGTTCTATGGCCGGAAGTGGGTGCAAATACCTGTATTATACATGTATCTGCAACCCCCCCCTACAAAGAGCGGAAGTTCCATTTTTGTGTGGACCTCCCCTTTAACTTTCATTTATTAGATTGTAAGCCCTCATGAGCAGCCCTTCTAACGCTCTTGTATTGAATCGTATAATAAACATTTATTGTTAGGACAGCCTTTTAATTAAGAATGGAGATAAATCTTGCGTTTTTTTTTTTTTTTTAGAACCAACACACTGCAGAGAATCTAGCAATACCGAGCACCACAATATGTGTGTTTTAATTGTGTTATGAATTGCCATCTACTTGTTCAGTGTATTGAATTGCCCTGCAATGCACCACACATAGCGCAAGTTTTTTCTTGTCAGCTATGTTACTACTTTATCTGAAGCACAGTTTCAGATCTTGCAGAGTGATATATCTCCTTGTCCTCAGATGTTCCCCTGTCCCTGATAACCCTTCTTCTCACATTACTTGGCAGGGAGTACATGAGTGTATGTGTGTGTGTGTGTGTATGTATATATATATATATATATATATATATCCAGATATTTAAGGATCCTATGTCCCTATATATTACTGGATACTTTAAAATTGAATATGACTTTGCGTGTGATGGGCACAGTGGCTGCATGTGATGGGCACAGTGGCGACAATTGATGGCACATAGGCTGCATGCGATGGCATAGTGAGGCTGCAATTTATATATGTATATATTTATTTTTTTTGCTAGTCAGAGAAGGCTCATTTAAAATAACACAAAAACATTTTTTTTATCTGCCATTTTATATTAATAAAATGCCTCATGGGACCTGTAGTTTCGCAACAGCTGGAGGTCCGCCAGTTTGAGACCCCTGTTTTAGAGTCTTCAAAAGACTTGAGACTGGAGCGAATGTTCATCTTCCAGCAGGACAACGACCCTAAACATGCAGCCAGAGCTACAATGGAATGGTTTAGATCAGTGGTTCTTAACCTGGGTTCGATCGAACCCCAGGGGTTCGGTGAGTCTCGGGGGTTCGGCGGAGGTCACACAGGGCCGCCGGTACAAGGCAGGGGCGGATGGGTGCCCTGGGCGGTACCATTTTGTATAGGAGGGGGGGCGCAGCCGCAGGTGAAGCTCTGCCACGGCCGAGGCGGCCAGCGGCACTGTACAAATTGTGTGCTGAGTGCACTCCTGCATCCGGGACCGTCACCTCCCGGCTCCCTTTCCTGTCTGCTGCAGCCTGTTTACTCCCCCTATGAAGGAGTCTCTTGGTCCCTTCCAGCGGCGTGATGTCACTCCACTCACGGCCGGAAGGGGGGGAGCGCTGCACAGAGAGCTGTGTGTCGGAGCTGCCTGTGACGAGCTAGAGAGGCCAGGACTAGTCTCGAGGAGCCCTCCCTGACTAGTGGAATTTGAACCTAGCAGACAGTGTGCTAAAAAAAAAAAAGACTACTGAACTTGTTTAAAAGTAAGTAGAACCTGTTAAGAGCATATAATTAAATGGCTGGATTGGGGGGAGGGGAGGAGCCTTGTCTGCACTAGGTTGCTACATAAAAGAACCCAGTGGAGCCTTGAACAGCACCTGTAAATTTTAGTTTGGGTCACATTATTATTATTATTATTATTATTATTATTATTATTATTATATGCTCATTTTGAAATGTGTTTTGGGCTATGAGTAAGCACTGAGTATCGGTGCGAAATGTTAGCTGTGTGTCCCGTTTTCACTGTTTGCTGTGGATTGTAGTGTATTTCATTTTACCATTAAAGGACATTTACGATTTTTTTCCAGGAGTGCCGCTGTCCAAATACCTTTTTTTGTTTTTGACTATCTGTGTGTGGTTTTGAAAAACCTTTTGAAATGTAATGTATACATTGTACGATTTAGTTTGGCATTACAATTGTTATTTTTTTAGTGCTATATTCTCTGTGTCCTAATTGCACTTTTTCTCAATCCATTTCAGATGTGAACATCAAAACTTTGGGATCGGGTTGTGTGAACGTTAAACAAATTGAGTGCGACAACTGCCAAATAGAAACTGAGAAGGGTAACAGTGTCCTACAATCTGTCAAGGTAATAATATAGGACCAGATTCACAGTCAGCAGCGTAAATGTAGGCGGGCGTAGCGTATCGTAGTTACGCTATGCCGCCGCAACTTAGAGAGGCAAGTGCTGTATTCACAAAACACTTGCGTCTAAAGTTACGGCGGCGTAGCGTAATTTTGCTGGCGTAAGCGCGCCTAAATCAAATGAGGAACAGGGGGGCGTGTTTTATGTAAACTAATCAGGACCCCACGTAAATGACGCTTTTTTTGAACGGCGCATGCTCAGTATCGCGTCGAATTTTCAAATCAAGTTACGCCCGCTCAATGCCTAGTCGACGTAAACGTAACTTACGTCCAGCCCCATTCACGGACGACTTACGCAAACGACGTAAAACACAACGCTGTTCCGACGTTTCCGACGTCCATACCTAACATGACTTGCCCCTGCTTTATGAAAGGTAACTTTACGCCGGCATATGTCTTGCGTAAACGACGTATCTTGCTACGCCGGGCGCACGTATGTTCGTGAATCGGCGTATCTAGCTCATTAGCATATTCAACGCAGAAATCTACGGAAGCGCCACCTAGCGGCCAGCGTAAATATGCACCCTAAGATACGACGGTGTAAGAGACTTACGCCGCTCGTATCCTAGACAAATTTATGCGTAACTGATTCTAAGAATCAGCCGCATAGATACAAAAGGCTCTCATTCGGACTTACGACGGCGTACATGGCACTACGCCGTCGTAAGTCCTTTGAGAATCTGGGCCATAGAGTTTAAAGTTAGCATTACAGTAAGTATGTATGTAGGCGCCTAAAACGTAAGATTGTGATGGGTGTAAAGAACGTTTGCTATACAAGTGAAATTACTGTACTGTGACTCCATTGCTATATGTCTTGTGCAAATCCTTGGTATTGCTGCATACAGTAATTGTTCATAAGTCCCTGTAAGCCATATAATGGCTGTCATGCCAGTAAAGAACTTGCAAGATTTGTAATGTGACACAGGACAGTACCAATATTGTTGCTGCTTTACAGCTTGTTGACTAGCTCAAATTGATTTATATTCCCAGAAACCCTTTTCTTAAAATATATCTAAAGCTAGCATTTATTTTTTATTTTTTATTTGAGTAGAGTAATGGCCCGTACACATGATCCGAATATCAACCGAGGAAGAATAGTACCATAATCGGATCCTTGGTACAGAGCTTTCGAAAGCCGTTCACAACAATTTATCCGATTATTATTAGATCGGACAAGCACGAAAATGTTCCTTGTACGATTTTCGTTTAGTCAGTATAGTTGTCGTCTGAAAATACATTACAACACATGACATCACTTCCGATTAATTTTTTTCTTCTGTCGTACGAAAAGTTTCGGGACTTTAGTAACCTATTTAATTTCTACTTGCGACCATCAAGCAAAAAAAGACGGACGCTCTGTCGTCCGATTTTCGGATCGTGTGTATGGGCGATAAGGAATGGTTAAAATTCCTGTCTGTCCTTTTTTCCATCTGTATATGATTTGTTGTGTAGACCCAACAGAAAGTGAGAGGAAATCTCTCCAATTTGAGGTAATAACCCTCCGTTGAGTCCAAGACTGATATCTCTGTGACTAGAATTTAATAGCTAGTATTTAAAGGGGTTGTAAAGGTTTGTGTTTTTTCACCTTAATGCATTCTATGCATTAAGGTGAAAAAACACCTGGCAATCACCGCCTCCCCAGCCCCCTGTTTAACTTACCTGAGCCAGTTCACCTGCCCGGTGTCCTGTTCTCCACAAAGTCCTGGCATTGATTGGATAGATTGATAGCAGCGCAGCCATTGGCTCCCGCTGCTGTCAATCAAATCCAATGACGGAGGGGGCGGGGCCGAGTCATACACTCAGCGTCTATGGACCTCAAGTGTATGACACAGGAGTTCGCCTGCAAAATAACCCCCTCGGGAAAGGGCTTCCCAGAAGGGGGTTATCTAATGCGGGGAGGAGCCGCGATAGCCACCGTGGGACCCCAGAAGAGGATGTTCGGGGCCACTCTGTGCAAAACGAACTGCACAGTGGAGGTAAGTATGACATGTTATAAAAAAAAAAAAAAAAAGGGAACCTTTACAATCACTTTAAATTATACTCTCTTCACAACATGGAAGTAACACAATGCAGAAAACCTGTCACCAGTTTCAGTATGTCCACCTGCTAGCTGCATATTGTAAATATTAAAAATATAGATCTTGAAAAGTGTGTTTACAGAGGTTACAAGCTTAAGCTCCAATTTAACAAAGAAACACAAAATTCCTACTCCATTCACACTGGTACTTAAAGAAGAATTGAGCTCTGGAAGCTGTGCCCATAAAAAGGCAGGCAGACGGCAAAGGACTACTGACTAGTATTGCCTGTAGTCTCCTGCAGCTGACCATTCTCCATACCTGGCTTGCCATCAGGGCCGATCCTAGGGTCACAGGCGCCTGGGTGCAGAAATATTTCTGGCGCCCCCACATGGGCGTTGTCATTTTACTAACTCCTCCCCTTTACATCTCATTGATCATCACATCTGTAGATGGACTAGGCACAGGAATAGGCAGGGCTGTGTATCCTATGCAATCTATCATGCCATAAAACATCTAGAGCAGGGGCAGCCCAGAGCATGTGTAAAGGGATGCTGGAGATGCCATCCCCCAGCACACTGAACACTGTGACTCACCTCAATTCTTTCTCTGTGCAGCCTGAGATAGAGATGGGAGGGGGATTCATTCCAACTGGAGTTGGAGGAGACAGTTCGGGATCCAAAACTCAGTGTTAGGAATTTATTCCTACACATCAGCACTCAGCATCCACTGAAAACTAGAACCCTCATGTCAGGAATAGGAGCGGCCTCTCCCCCGAGCACTGCCAGGCTGGATGGGCTGCCCTATACTCACACATAAGTTCTGGACAGACACACACCTATTGGGCCACAGTCGAGGGTGTGATGTATTCACTACAGAATAGTAGGAAAGCTGTGCAGTAAAACAGATTTTATTGTATTAGCTCTCCTATTAAAGGAGAGGTCCAGCCTAAGCTCATTTGGCTGTACTTCTCCTATGGATCACAGGAGTGCAATTTGTTCTGCACTCCTGTGACACGTTTTCAGCAGAGAGCAGGCTGAAGTCCACTCTCTGCGGACATCACAGAAGTCAGTCCAGGCACCACGTCATTGCGACAAGGGAAGTCAGGATCAGCCAGGTCCCTGGACTGATGTCTGTCTCAAGCTCTCAGCAAGCCACTGAAAGCCTGAGCCGGCCGCTCCCTGCCCCTTCACAGCTCAGCACTTGAGTGAGCGAGGAGGGATCAGAGCGGAGAGCTGCTGATTGACAGTAAGCAGCTCCCTGCTTGGGGAGCTATCAGAACCGAGCAATCGGCGAAGGGGACAGATGCAGCACCAGACCGATGCTGCATCCACCTAGGTAAGTATAAAACTGAAAAAGTAAACCCATACTTCTCTTTAACCACTTTACCTGTACGTGATTGTTAAATGCCCAGCCGTGGGTCCGAAGCACTGCCAGGCTGGATGGGCTGCCCTATACTCACACATAAGTTCTGGACAGACACACACCTATGCTCAACACAAACCAGGATAGAAGGAGGGAGGGGAGAACTCTGGCACTTCGGCGCCCCCACCTCTGCAGGCGCCTGGGTGCAATGCACCCTGTGCACCATGCCTAGGATCGGCCCTGCTTGCCATGCATTGTGTTGCAGTTTGTTTCTCTGTGGGGGTGGTCGGGTTTTGCTTCCTCATATCAGAGTTTCCGGCAAGGAGAACCCTGAAGCATGGTAGTGACATCACCAGATCTTGTGAGACTAGCAGTCAGGTCAGGGGCATCAAAGCCTTATGCCTAGTACACACGATCCACATGTCCTCTTTTTTCCTGCAGTTTTCCTATGGGAAACACTGCGAGGGAGCATACACATGGTCGGTTTTCCCGACCAAAGTTCTCCTGGCAGTTTACATCCGACTGTCATCCGATCCACCAGACGAATGGGGAGTGGATCCCCCATTCATCTGTTGTCGGAATGGATGTCAGTGGGTGTAAACGGAGACATGTCCGTTTTACATGTGCTGTTCCATAGATGGCAATGGATGGCCCAATGGGGTCCACTTAAAAAAAAAAAGACAGGTGGACCCGATCAGGCCACCCGTTTTTGAAAGGTGCCTCAAGCTTGCATGCACCAATGCTGGTACACAGTCGAGGGTGTGATGTATTCACTACAGAATAGTAGGAAAGCTGTGCAGTAAAACAGATTTTATTGTATTAGCTCTCCTATTAAAGGAGAGGTCCAGCCTAAGCTCATTTGGCTGTACTTCTCCTATGGATCACAGGAGTGCAATTTGTTCTGCACTCCTGTGACACGTTTTCAGCAGAGAGCAGGCTGAAGTCCACTCTCTGCGGACATCACAGAAGTCAGTCCAGGCACCGCGTCATTGCGACAAGGGAAGTCAGGATCAGCCAGGTCCCTGGACTGATGTCTGTCTCAAGCTCTCAGCAAGCCACTGAAAGCCTGAGCCGGCCGCTCCCTGCCCCTTCACAGCTCAGCACTTGAGTGAGCGAGGAGGGATCAGAGCGGAGAGCTGCTGATTGACAGTAAGCAGCTCTCTGCTTGGGGAGCTATCAGAACCGAGCAATCGGCGAAGGGGACAGATGCAGCACCAGACCGATGCTGCATCCACCTAGGTAAGTATAAAACTGAAAAAGTAAACCCATACTTCTCTTTAACCACTTTACCTGTACGTGATTGTTAAATGCCCAGCCGTGGGTCCGAAGCTCCGCGGACCCGATCGGCGCCGGAGTCCCGCGATCAGTCACAGGAGCTGAAGAATGGGGAGAGGTGTGTGTAAACACACCTTCCCCGTTCTTCACAGTGGCGCTGTCATTGATCGTCTGTTCCCTGACATAGGGAAAGGCGATCAATGACATCACACGTCCAGCCCCGCCCCCCTACAGTTAGAAACACATATGAGGTCACACTTAACCCCTTCAGCGCCCCCTAGTGGTTAACTCCCAAACTGCAATTGTCATTTTCACAGTAAGCAATGCATTTTTATAGCACTTTCTGCTGTGAAAATGACATTGGTCCCAGAAATGTGTCAGAATTGTTCGATGTGTCCGCCATAACGTCGCAGTCACGAAAAAAATTGCTGATCGCCGCCATTAGTAGTAAAAAAAAAAAAAATATTAATAAAAATGCAATAAAACTATCCCCAATTTTGTAAACGCTATAAATTTTGCGCAAACCAATCGATAAACGCTTATTGCGATTTTTTATTTTATTTATTTTTTTACCAAAAATAGGTAGAAGAATACGTATCGGCCTAAACTGAGGGAAAAAAAAAAGTTTTATATATTTTTGGGGGATATTTATTATAGCAAAATGTCAAAAATATTGCATTTTCTTTCTAAATTGTCGCTCTATTTTGGATTATAGTGCAAAAAATAAAAACCGCAGAGGTGATCAAATACCACCAAAAGAAAGCTCTATTTGTGGGAAAAAAAGAACGCCAATTTTGTTTGGGAGCCACGTTGCACGACTGCGCAATTGTCAGTTAAAGCGACGCAGTGCCGAATCGCAAAAAGGGGCCTGGTCCTTTACCTGCATATTGGTCCGGGTCTTAAGTGGTTAAATGTAAGGTGGAAGCTCTACCCCTAACAGATTATCTGCCAATAGCCTGCAGCTAAGGACAGCAGCCAACATGTCCCTGCTGAGACAGACCTATGTGTACATTTTAGCTTGTGCTACTAAGCGCAATAAGCAGATTTTTTTTATTTCCTCATTGAACTGTAAGGAGAAACGGGAAATGTTAAAATGAGCAAAGAGTTCCACCTCCTGCAGGATATGAAATGAAAGGAATTCTATTTAAAAGAGAAGTATAGCAAGAGATACTTTTGCAATCATTCTTTTGGGGATCACAGGAATGCAGTTAATTCTGTACTCCTGTGACCCATTTTCATCTGGCAGCAGGCTAAAGCCCACTGTCACCTGACGTCACAGAGCTGGTCCAGGCTCTAAATAGATCCGACCATATAGTTGTGATCCTCCCAGATGGCTGGACTGGCAGTCACTCCTCTCCACAGCTCAGCGCTCGGATTTACTGAAAGCTGAGACCTGATCAATCAGCGGTCTTTGATCGCTCAGTTCTCAGTCTTGGAGCCAGTGGGGGACAGATGCAGCATTGGATCGAAGCTGCATCCATCTAGGTGGCTATACATTTTTATTTATTTTTTAAGCCCATACTTCTTTTTACTTGGACACAATAAAAACTAAAAAACATTTATTTTTAATTTTTACGTATAGACCTGATTATTAATGGAATTATACTGTAAAGGGGTCAGGGATCACCAGCAAAGCCCTATACGTACAATACAATCTTTATTTCAAATAGACAACACAATGGGCCGGATTCAGAAAGAGATACGACGGCGTATCTCCTGATACGCCGTTGTATCTCTGAGTTCCGACGGTTGTATCTATGCGCCTGATTCATAGAATCAGTTACGCATAGATATTCCTAAGATCCGACAGGTGTAAGTGTCGGATCGTAAGGCTGCAATTCCAGGCCGGCCGCTAGGTGGCGCTTCCGTATTATTACGCTATGAATATGCAAATGAGGAGTTATGCCGATTCAGAAACGAACGACCGCCCGGCGCTTTTTTTTTTAGTCGTTTGCGTTCGGCTTTTTCCGGCGTATAGTTACCCCTGGGTTTATGAGGCGCAGCCAATGTTAAGTATGGCCGTCGTTCCCGCGCCGAGTTTTGAAATTTTTACGTTGTTTGCGTAAGTCATTCGCGAATACGGATGGACGTAATTTACGTTCACGACGAAAGCAATGACGTCCTTGCGACGTCATTTAGAGCAATGCACACTGGGAGATTTTACGGACGGCGCATGCGCCGTTCAAGTAAAACGTAAAAAACGCGGGGTCAAGGGAAATTTAAACAAAACACGCCCCCTACATCCCCATTTGAATTACGCAGCCTTACGCCGCAACATATACGCTACGCCGCTCTAACTAAGGGCGCAAGTTCTTTGTGAATAAAGAACTTGCGCCAAAAGTTAGAGCGGCGTAACGTATCGGAGATACATTGGCGTATCTGTCCAGCCCCCGTAATGTATCTGAATCCGGCCCAATGTTTTCAGCAGAAAACAAACTTGTCTTTTCTTCAGTTCAGTAACATACAACAAAGTCTTCCTAAACTCCACATAAGACGTCCAGTTCTCACAGACAACTTGTACCTACATGAGAAATGTCAGTCCTGGAGCTTTTATGAGTGTTTTCAAACTAAGACACTGTCTGTAGCAGCGGCTAAGAATGCTCCATTTTCTCACAGGCAGTTGTCAAACTTTTAGTGGTCCACCCTGCATTTTGTGTAGTTTCCCTTAGTGGGACCGACATAGTGGCTGCCACCAGGTAGAAGTGCTGGAGACCAGCCAATGTCTGTTCCAGGAGCTCACTCCTCATTGGCTATCAATCACGGTCTGTGAGCCAGTGAAAGAGAGGGAGGCAGGGCTGAGCTGCATCTCTTTGTGTGAATGAACAGGCAGAGCAGTGGCTCAGGAGTCAGCCTGTTTGGGTGCCCCCACAGCACGCTGCTTGCTCTGGGGGCACTCGGCAGGAGTGGCCAGGAGCACTTCCGTGGGAACCAGAGAAGAGGAGGATGGGGATGCTCTGTGCAAAAACATTACTCAGAGCAGGCGAGTATGTTTTTTTTATTTGTATTTTTAAAACAAGCTCTTAAAATCACTTCAATGTTGGTGTTTTTTACAGAAAATGTTCTCTTGATATACCGTGCTAATATCTTGTAACCTTTAAAAAGTGGCACTACCAACAGAACATTTTATTCTCCTGGGTCTCTGCTTTCACAAAGTGTTTTGGGGAGTTTTGTGTACATACAGACAGGTAGTAGTAGTGAACATACAATGTTATAGACACTTTTTCTATTAGTTATAACCGTGCAGGCACCATGAGAGTCGGTTCACACAGGGGCAACACGACTCTGGCCGCGACTTTGCGAGGCGACCTGGACACGACCTGAGTGCGCACAGCAGCGCGACTTACAAGTTGACTTTCAAGTCGCCTCCAGGACAGGCGACTTTCCAGTGGCCAATCAAACAACAATCAGCTCTGTGGGAGGGAGGGGTGTGCCTTAGAGCCGGTTCACACAGGGGCAACACGACTTCCAGCACGACTTTGGGAGGCAACTTGGACACCACTTGAGTATGAATCATCAGGCAACTTACAAGGCGACTTGAAGTTTCCTCAAGGACAGGAGGCTTTCCAGTGGCCAATCAAACAATCGGCTCTGTGGGAGGGAGGGGGAGGGGTTTGCCTGAGAAATGTACATTATCTTTCTGTATTGTTGCTTCAGTTAAGACAGTGATCAGACTTCTGAGGCGACTTCCATTGAAATCAATGGGTACAAGTTGCCTACAAGTCGGATTGAAGTAGTACAGGAACCTTTTTTGAAGTCGGAGCGACTTGAGTAGTGTACATTAAGACAGCTACATTCACTTCCATTGATTTTCTCAACCACACGACTTGGGGCAACTTCAAGTCGGATCCCAGTGTGAACCGGCTTTTAGAAAACAATTTTCTCTTCCTGTATTGCTTCAGTTAAGACAGTGATCCAACTTTGGAGGCGACTTCCATTGAATTCAATGGGTACAAGTCGGATTGAAGTAGTACAGGAACCTTTTCTGAAGTCGGAGCGACTCCAGTAGTGTACATTAAGACCGGTCTCATTGACTAACATGGAATTTGACATGTTGCGCAACTTGGGGTGACTTTGTCGGGTTTCCAAGTTGCCCCTGTGTGAACCGGCTCTTACTGATTTTACTCTGCTCTGTCATGTCACCATCTCTTCTTCCTGATATTGGGGGCAGGGTTACAGGACACTGTGCAGATATAGTGTGCCTATATTTCATAGTCTCCTT
Organism: Rana temporaria; assembly: GCF_905171775.1. Lineage (NCBI taxonomy): Eukaryota > Metazoa > Chordata > Amphibia > Anura > Ranidae > Rana > Rana temporaria. The sequence goes on from NC_053491.1 coordinate 138,041,392, forward strand.
AGCCTGAGGGAAGATGCAGGCTGTGAATTAGCAGAGGCGTGTTCAAGAGACAGACTTTGATTGGGAGGGGGTGTGTGCCAGAGGCAGGCTGTGATTGGTTGGGGGTTGTGGTGGCTGAATATGTCCTGTACCTCTAAATGGCCAACCAAAGGATGAAAACTGACCACACTAATACAGATCAACTTTTGTACTTTGTGTGGTCAGTTTGGAGCAAGGAAGAAAGGTGACTGATGGGATCAACCAGATGTTTGAGGCCCCGTACACACGTCCGAGGAACTCGACGGGCAAAACACATCGTTTTGTTCGTCGAGTTCCTTGTGAAGCCGCCAAGTTTCCTCATTGACTAACGAGGAAATAGAGAACATGTTCTCTATTTGGCCCGACGAGATCCTCGTCGGCTTCCTCGGCCAAAAGTGTACACACCACCGGGTTTCTCGGCAGAATGCGGCTGCGATCGAGGTTCTGGCTGAATTCTGCCGAGAAACTCGGTCGTGTGTACGGGGCCTCAGATGAAAGCCTTAGATGAAAATGATAGACTATGATTTATAAAATATATACATATGTAAACGCACACATGCTCAAAATATAAAACACATAAAGGCAGATTCAGAGCGAGTTACACCGGCGTATCAGTAGATACGCCGTCGTAACTCTGAATCTGCGCCGTCGTAAATTTAAGCGTATTCTGGAAACCAGATACGCTTAAATTAGGCTAAGATACGAGCGGCGTAAGTCTCCTACGCCGTCGTATCTTAAAGTGTAATTTTTAGGCTGGCCGCTAGGTGGCGATTCTGTTGAGTTTGGCGTAGAATATGTAAATGACTAGATACGCCGATTCACGTACGTGCGCCCGTCGCAGTAAAGATACGCTGTTTCCGTAAGAGATACGCCGCGTAAAGATAAATCTGCCCCTAGGAGGCGTAGCCAATGTTAAGAATGGCCGTCGTTCCCGCGTTGAAATGTGAAAATTTGACGCCGTTTGCGTAAGTCGTCCGTGAATGGGGTTGGACGCAATTTACGTTCACGTCAAAACCAATACATCCTTGCGGCGTACTTTGGAGCAATGCACACTGGGATATGTACACGGACGGCGAATGCACCTTTTGTAAAAAACGTCGGGTCACGAGTAATTAACATAAAACACGCCCCCCCCATCCTCATTTTAATTAGGCGCGCTTACGCCAACCGCATTTACGCTACGCCGCCGTAAGTTAGGAGGCAAGTACTTTGTGAATACAGTACTTGCCTCTCTGACTTAAGGCGGCGTAGCGTAAATACGATACGCTACGCCGCCTTAAAGTTGCGGCGGCGTCTTTGAATCTAGGTAATACACTGTAATCTTCAGGCCTGAAATCGTTGTTTTTGTGCTTTGGCAGTGCAAGGGTTAAATGTTGCATCTGTCATTAGATCTTGTAAACATTTCAGAAATTGAAGTGGAAGAAGCCAGAGGTAAAGTTGTAAGCAATGTTTTTTTTAGGCTGTCATTTGTTTCATGTTCTGCCACATTCTTTGCACTTGGTAAGGGAGAGTCATGTGCAGAATGTATTGTTTTAGTGACTTGCTCTGTTTGCAGCAAAGGCAGAAAGGAAAGCAAAATAAATAAGTTTCAAAAGGATAAAGCAATAGCAACGTTTGTGATTTGAAGTTTCCTGCTGAGCTAATAAACTCAGTAAAGTTGTATCTGTAGATGATTGTATAGTGGAAATGGGGCCTCACAGACCCAGAACATCTGGGCACAAGTGTACCTGTATTGCACTACTACAGGTTTCGGGGGCATGGAAGTTGCTCTTTGTAGTATTCGCACATGTTACACATCTGGGGAGTCATGTCTGGTATGTAACCCAAGATTTGTCTGTTTACTTTTATGTACAGAACAAAGACACCCTTGGGGGCATTTCTACCTTTAAATAGTTGTAGTTTTAGCTGCTGCCACGAACTACGCGTATAATATGGGGGGAATTATCAAAGACTGGCGTATGTAGACAAGTGCTCCAACTTCTAAATTCAAAATGTGCCACATGAAAGTGATTCTAAATGTTTCTTTTTTTTAAAATAATATGGTATACCTACGTGCTCTGTGTTTGGAAACCCTTCTCTTTTTGGGTCCCCCGCCAGCACTCTTTCCTCCATGCCAAATGCCCCCATAGCAAACCACTTACTATAGGGGCACTCGTGTGTGCTAGCTCCCAAACGGCTCCGTGTCCATTGCCACACACAGCGTGGTTCAGCCCCGCCCCCTGCTCCCTTTTCATTGGCTATTTGTGATTGACAACAGCAGGAATCGATGGCTCCCGTTGCTGCCTCTATCAAGTGAGGAGAGAGCTGCTGCTCTCCAGCACAGCACTGGATCGAGAGCGCGCTTCGGTAGGAATAAGGCCGCGTACAGACGAGCATACATGTACGATGAAACCGGTCCGCCGGACCGTTTTCACTGTACATGTATGCCCGGGGATTTCTGTATGGTGGCTGTACTCACCATCATACAGAAGTCCACGCGTAAACAATACACGGGGCGTGTCCGGCGGCGACGTGGGCGGCCCTGCCAGTTCAATGCTTCCATGCATGCGTCGAAGTCATTCGACGCATGCGAGGGATGGCGGGCGCTCGGACATGTACGGTAGGTCTGTACAGACGACCGAACATGTCCGAGCGGACAGGATTTCAGCGGGCTGTTTTAAAACAAGTCCAGAAATATTTGCCCGCTGGAAAAGGGCAAATATGTATATATACAGTATATACATATTTTAACCACCCTATAGCAGTTTTACCGATCATTGGACGGAGTCTCAGAACGGAGCTCTTCATATGTAAACAAGGCATATCTCTATCCTGACAGGGGCAAAGGGATGGATTTTGTGTTCCTGCAAAGCAAGGACTAGAAAAAGCAGCACATACAGTACACAAAAACACTGGCTAGGCAGAATGTTAACACTTTGATCTCCCTAGATGTTTAACCCCGTCTCAGCCAGTGTCATTAGTACAGTGACTGTGCATATTTTTAGCACTAATCCACTGTATTCGTGTCATTGGGTCCCGCAAAGTGTCAGTGTCAGATTGTCTGCTGTAATATCGCAGTCCCGCTATAAGTCGCTGATTGCCGCCATTACTTGTATAAAAAAAAAATCATAATATATAGCATCGTTTGTAGACAGGCCCGGACTGGCCATAGGGCAGGCCGGGCCGCTGCTCTGTGGCCTGTTGATGATCAGGCCGCACAGCAGGAGGTAAGCGGCGCCTGCGGCCTGGAGAGGATTAAAACAGGCCGCGGCCGCCGCCGCTCACCTACCGCTATGCGGCCATGTTTGTGCCATCTCCGGGCTCCAGCACATCTACATTAGCGGCTGAGCGGCGGAGCTGTGTGTCTCTCTCACACACAGCTCCCCCTCTCTCACACACATCCCCATGGTGCTGTGTGCTCGGAGCCTCGGACACTGAAGAAACAAGGCTGCAGGCAGCCTTCTCTTGAGCGTCCATCCTGGGGTGAGTAAGATCACCAGTGTATACATAAAATGCATTTAAAGGGGCTCAGTGTGGACTCTGATATAAGGGGGCTCAGTGCGGACTCTGATGTAAGGGGGCTCGGTGCGGACTCTGATGTAAAGAGGCTCGGTGCGGACTCTGATATAAGGGGGCTCGGTGCGGACTCTGATATAAGGGGGCTCGGTGCGGACTCTGATATAAGGGGGCTCGGTGCGGACTCTGATATAAGGGGGCTCGGTGCGGACTCTGATAAAAGGGGGCTCGGTGCGGACTCTGATATAAGGGGGCTCGGTGCGGACTCTGATATAAGGGGGCTCGGTGCGGACTCTGATATAAGGGGGCTCGGTGCGGACTCTGATATAAGGGGGCTCGGTGTGGACTCTGATATAAGGGGGCTCGGTGCGGACTCTGATGTAAGGGGCTCAGTGCGTACTCTCTAAGGAAGCAGGGGGTGGGAGGAGCTGGAGATCTGCATAGTGAGTAGAGAGTAAAGGGTGGGGCATGATTGTAGGGATACTGTAATATAAAGGGGACTGCACTGTAATCATTTATATTTATATCACAGTGTCCCTGTACATTGCAGCATGGAGGACCGACGCTGTATTTATTTTTTACTAGTAAAGGTGACGATCAGCGATTTTTTTTTTTTTTTTTTTTTTTGGGACTGGCGCATTGCGGTGGACAAATCAGACACCTAACTGACATTTTTGACACTTTTTTGGGGACCAGTAAAAATATGCACTATTGCTGTACTAATGACACTGGCAGGGAAGGGGTTAACAGGGGCGATCAAAGGTTTAAATGTGTTCCCAGGGGGTGCTTGCTAACCGTGTGGGGGTTGCTCTGACGGGATGAAGACAGAGATCGGTGTTACTGCTTAGCAGGAACACAAGATCTCCATCTTCTTCCCTGTCAGAACAGCAATCTGCCTTGTTTGCATAGGCAGATTGCCATTCTGCCTCTCCCGGGAATGATCGTGGGTGGCCAGCGGACATCAGATCCGCTGGACCCGCTGATTGGCATCCCGTGTCCAATCAGCGCTTGATTGCGCTTGCATTAAATGATGTATAGGTACGTGATTTCGCACAATAGAGCTGACCTGCCACAGTAAATATGTGGTAGGTGGTCGGCACGTGGTTAAATAATAAACAGTGGATACCGTGGGAAGAGAAATTAACAGGTACACGCCTTTTAAAAGCCAGACTAAAATACACATTGTACATTGAGACATTTTACATTTTTTATTGATTACTAGTAACTGGGCCTGATTTTATTTCTGTCTTTTTCTATTGATTATTATCAGTTTGAATATTCAATTCTTGAAGTATAATGCTGCATGTTTTGTTTCTAATTTCAGGGGCACAATGTTCACATCCGTACAAAAGGGGGCAAAGTGGTGTGCTTGGGCACAGTCCATGGCAATGTGGATATCCGTGCTTTGGATCACAGTGTAAGTGTATTCGTTTTAACAAATGAAAGCCTTGACCTGGGATATCTGCATACATGTGTATTCCCAGTAGAATTTGAGCAATTGGTATCTTTCATAAAAAAAAAAAAAAAGCCTTAATAGCTATTAAAATGCACAAGTCCAGGGGTGGGCAACCTGGGGCCCTCCAGCTGTTGTGGAACTTCATTTCCCATGAGGCATTGCAAGGCTGGCAGGTACAATTACTCCCAGAGGCATGATGGGACTTGTAGTTCTGCAACAGCTGGATGCCTACCCATTTACTAGTCATATGTAAGATGTGTTCTAGTACATTTACAGAGACTGTAGCCCACTGAGACGAGACTGTGGCTGTACCCAGCAAATAAATGCAGTCGCATCATCTGATTGGTAAGCTGCAATATATTTTTGGTTTTGGGTTTAACGCTGCTTTTAAAAAAAAATAAAACGTAATGAGTTTTATATTACATGAAATTGATACATCTACAGAACAGGCTTGGTTCTGATCACTAAAAATCCTAGTTCTAAGGTATTTCTAGTTTTATTCTTTGTAAATTGTTTAACCATCTACAATGCTAACTAATGCTGGGTTGCATGCAATCTTGTCTTCTGCCACCAGATGGTGCATTCTATAAGCTTTTCCCTTTTTATATACTTTTTAATTTCTGTGCTGACTCATAAAATTATAAAAATGTAATTTGCGGGAACAAGTAATTCTGCCCAACATAGAATTTCAAAAAATATGTTTTTAGAATTGAGCCAATGGAGATCAAATGCATAAAAAAAAAAAAAAGAAAAAAATAATTAAACTTCAGTGACGTTACTGTGCATAGGCACATTCTCTCCAGGTATTCCTGAGAGCAGAGAGCGATGTTCTCCGAGTCCTTTGCAGGCAGGAGGAATTTTGAGGCAGATTCACGTACAAATCTGTTACGCTGCGGCGGCGTAACGTATCCCATTTACAATACACCGCCGCAAGTTTACAGCGTAAGTGCCTGATTCACAAAGCACTTACCTGTAAACTTGCGGCGGTGTAACGTAAATCTGCTCGGCGCAAGCCTGCCTGATTCAAATGGGGAGGGCACCATTTAAATTAGGCGCATTACTGCGCATGCTCCGTCCGTAAAATTACCCGACGTGCATTGCGCTAAATGACGTTGCAAGGACGTCATTGGTTTCGACGTTAACGTAAATGGCGTCCAGCGCCATTCACGGACGACTTACGCAAACGACGTGAATTTTGACGCGGGAACGACGGCCATACTTAACATTGGCTAGGCCACCTAGAGGGCAGCTTTATCTTTACGCCGCGTATATCTATGGAAACGGCGTACATTTACTGCGACGGGCAAAGCGTACGTTCGTGAATCGGCGTAACTAGTCATTAGCATATTCTACGCCGACCGCAAGAGGTCTAGAGGTCTCTTCTGTCATAAATGTCCCCTGTGCCTGTTAGCGGGTAATGTGAGCTTAGCTGCTCAGCTCCAGACCACATTTACGGCCCAGTCTGTGTGACGCGGTGATGGGACTACCATGCATGCTTGGCCCGCCCAATCAAGTGGCCAAAAACACGAAACCCAGCTTGAAGGCTCTGTTTGTAGGTAGGCCTGTCATAATCTAGCATGCGGTGCATACTAGTACGTATTGACTTAAACCTGCTCTCGAGGCTTTACTACCACTTTAAAAAATAAAAACACTGTACTGAGCTTTTTCAAGCTGCAGTGGGTCAAGGGCCTTACTGTCAAGGGATAAGAAGCATGAGTGATTGAGCTGTGTGAGTTTGACCTGCAAATGTAAAAATCCAAGGGAGTGGTAGAACTGTAAGGGGGTTTTACACTGGCGGGTCACAGAATTAAGGGGGACTGAGCTGTGTGACTGTGGTGGATTTTTACATTGACAGGTCAAAGGATGAGAGGTAGCAGAGGGACTGAGCTGTGTGAGTGTGGTGGATTTTTACATTGACAGGTCAAAGGATGAGAGGTAGCAGAGGGACTGAGCTGTGTGAGTGTGGTGGATTTTTACATTGACAGGTCAAGGATGAGAGGTAGCAGAGGGACTGAGCTTTGTGACTGTGGTGGATTTTTACATTGACAGGTCAAGGATGAGAGGTAGCAGAGGGACTGAGCTTTGTGAGTGTTGTGGATTTTTACATCGACAGGTCAAGGATGAGAGGTAGCAGAGGGACTGAGCTGTGTGACTGATAGATTTTTCCACTGGCAGGTCACAGGATGAAAGGGACTGCACTGTGTGAATGTGACTTTTGCCCCATGACAGGATGAGAAGCAACAGGGACTTGGCTGGGTGTGTTAAGTCTGGTCACAGAATGAGAGACAGGAGTAGAAGGTGATGTATGTGAGACACAGCAAAGGATATAAAGGATGTTGCTCAAGCACAGGTGATTTACTGTGTCATCCCAAGGCAAGCATCTTCTACCAGGAAGTATTGTAGATGCTGAAGCTAGATAATACCTGAGAAAATATGCTGTCAGCCTTTTTTTCCTATATTTAATACTTTTGCAGACTGGCTGGGACTTTATCCACTTGAAGACCGCAATATGTACTTTTCTGTTGGTACCTCACATGGTCGTACCGGATGATACCTGCAGCTACAGGCATCATCCCGGTATTGTTTTTTTTTTTTTAGAAAGCTGTTATTAGCCGCTTCATTGCTATTACAGGCGTTGGGAGCAGCAGCCCCCCTCTTGCCACCCAGCCAGTGGTTCTCCATCCCACCAGAGAACACGGAACTGAAGCTAAGTGATTGTTGCTTGTTTGTTTTTTTGTTTTTAAAGAAACTGTGTAAAAACAAAATAATAATTTAAAAAAATTGACAGCGCCCCTGTCCCCCTGTGCTCCCGCACAAAGACGAATGCATGCGTTGGTCCCACACATGCATAAAAATGTGAGGTATTGCCACCAATGTCTGAGCGAGAGCAATAATTCCAGCACCAGACCCCCTGTGTAACTCTCCACTGGTAACCTGTAAAAGGCTTTTACAGCGTCGCCTATGGAGTTAGTTACTTTTTACTCTGGGTAACGCCTCCTATTTTATCAAAAAAGGGTTTTTGTATTGTGTTTGTGTGCATTAAAATTCATCCAAGTGTTTTTTTTTTTTTTTTCAATGTGCGTTTGAAAAACTGCTGTGCATATACCGCGTGACATAAAAATTAGCATAACCCACCATTTTATTCTCTAGGGTACACATGTCAAACACAAGGCCTGCAGGCCGAATCTGGCCCACCAGGCCTTGTCATGTGGCCCTTGCAGCCAGTTTTTGCAAAGAAGCTTTTGGGGGGGGTTGGGGTTGCACACTGTACATAGCGCACCCCCAAACACTGCACTCTGTACACAGCACACCCAGAACTTTGTATGTAGCGTACCCCAGGTACAACTGGCCCCTTGAGGGAACCAATACTGCTGATGCGGCCTGTGCTTAAATAGAGTTTGGCACCCCTGTTCTAGGGCCTCTGCTAAAATATATATATAAAATAATGTTTGGGGGTTCTAAGTAATTTTCTAGCAAAACATTTTTTATTTATTTTTTACATGTAAACAAAGTGCCAGAAAAGGCTTGGTCTTCAAGTGGCTATAGAGTCAGTGATCAGCAAACCTGTCTTAAAGCACCTTTGTCTTGGGTTCAGATTCCACCATACAAATGTAAATTTAGCACTTTACAGACCATTTCATGTTTGTTTGTTTTTTTTTTGTTTTTTTTTACGCAGAATGTTTGACAGCAAGTTTCTGCATAGATGATCGGTAACTTTATGACTGTGCATGTACCCTTTACCAGTCAGATTTCATTATTATTTCCAAGTTTTGTTGGAAAGTAAAAAGAAGTATCGGCCTGTCATAGGAACAGAGGGCCAGATTCACAAAGGAGATACGACGGAGTATCTCAGATACTCCGTCGTATCTCTCAGAGTATCTATGCGGCTGATTCATAGAATTAGTTACGCATAGATAGCCCTAAGATCCGACAGGTTGCGTCGTAAACCAGCGTCGGGTATGCAAATTAGGAGTAACGGCGATCCACGACGGTTTTTCACGTTCGCTACGTCGCTGCTAGTCTAGTTTCCCGTCGCAAATTTAGTCGTCGTTTTGGGTGCCCTAACTTTACACAGCACACGTATGTGCTGTATAAAGTATGGCCGTCGTTCCCGCGTCGAAATTTAAAAATTCACGTCGTTCGCGTAAGACGTCCGGGAATACGGAAGTACGCTACGCACATCGCCGTTCGAAAAAAATTACATCACTTCGCGCAAAGCACGGCGGGAATTTCGAAACGGAGCATGCGCAGTAGGTCCGGCACGGGAGCACGCCTAATTTAAATGGCACACGCCCCTTTAAATTACGCGGGCTTACGCCGGAGGCCGCCAGCGTAGATTTTCATTGCAAGTGCTTTGTGAATCAGGCACTTGCGATGAAAACTTGCGGCGGTGTAACGTATCTACGATACGCCGCCGCACTTCTACGTGAATCTGGCCCAGAGAGCGCTCACATAAATAATTTTCAATAATAATGTTGCCATTATAACATTTCTTTATCTTTTGTACATTGCAATGAACATTGTGTATCAGCAATGTGATGGTAGTTCTCCACTTTTTTGTTTTCACATGAAAGCTTGCTTGTCATCTGGTTATAATAATGTACATGACTGTATCTCACATGTGTTCTGGAGCTTACCCTTCCCCCTTACGAAGCCACTTGAATGGATTTGAGGATCCCTCATTGAGGAGACGGCAGAGACCATGACACAAGGCCGCAGGCTGTTTGCAGTTTACGTTTTTCTGACTACTTTTCAATAACGACGCTGTTCCCTGATCAAAGTGTACACATCCTGTGTGGGTAGCATGTACATTCATGGAAACGTTAGGCAAGGGAATATCTTATTGAAAATTAAAGCACATGTCCTTGCCAAAACCTCTACAATTATAGGCCGTTATTAATAGCTGCGATGTATGACTTCACCCTAAAAATAACCGCTAGATTGCAAAGTAATTTTCCCACTGGCACCCAATCTGGTGAAAGGAATGTTTTGGCAACGAGATCTCTCCGATGTCTTTGGAAAACATGTTTTCTTTTCTGTAAAATGATCATGTGAACTGGTCAAAAGGGCAACCTCCAAGCTGCACTACGCTCCGTAATAATAGCCATAGGCATACCTAATGTTTATAGCTTTTGGTATCATTTTATATGTGAAAATTATTATTGAAAATATTTAATAGTGGATTTAAGTAGTATATGAATGAAGCGCTCATACTTCTTGGCAATATAAAAGCAATAAATGTGAAACTGGATGGCAGGATTGTCAGGTTGGTTAATTTCCAACAAATTACATAAATGTATTCTACAAATGCAAGTCTGCTGCTGAATGTAAATCATACTAGATGTACTTTACTAGAGAGATATGGTTATGTTTCACTAGTTCTACCTCAGTGCTGAGCAATTCTCATTAAACCGATCTGCTGGCAGAGCCTTTCTTTTTCTTACATTCTAAAATGCAAATTTTTAACTTAAAAATGTACTTAACTGGTTCCCAACCGGCTCACGCATATATACTGAGGCAGAATGGCTCTCCTGGGCGAAATCCCATGCATATACAGCTTTTCCCAGGAGAGCCACCAGAGGGCATGTGCCCGCTGCATAGCGGGGAAACCGATGCGTGTGGCCGTAGGGAGTGATTGCTGCCGACCACGCGCGATCGCGTGCACGAGAGCCAGCGCGGTATTTGTGTGTGTGTGTGTGTGTGTGTAAAGGCACAAATCCCTGTGCTGTCAGCGGAGAGGAGACAAAGTAGGAACAACTATCTGTCATCTCTCCTAGTTAGCCCCCCCCCCATACAGTTAGAACACAGTGAAGGGAACACACAGTTAACCCCTCGATCGCTCCCTAGTATTAACCCCCTTCCCTGCCAGTGACATTTATACAGTAATAAGTGCATATTTATAGCACTGATCGCTCTATAAATGTCAATGGTCTCAAAAATGTGCCAAAAGTGTCCGATCTGTTTGTTGCAATACCGCTAAAAATTGCAAGTTCCTGCCATCACTGGTATTAAAAAAATAAAAATGCCATAAATCGTTCCCATAGTTTGTAGATGCTATAACTTGCACAAACCAGTCAATATACACTTATTGCATTTTTTATTTTTTTACCAAATATGTGTAGAAGAATATGTATTGGCCAACTGATTTTAAATAAAATTTGGAATATATTTATCATAGCAAAAAGTAAAAAAAAAATATATACCGTATTTATCAGGGTATACCACGCCCCGGCGTATAACACGCACCACAATCTTAGCAAGGTAAAAAAGGAAAAAAAAGAAAACTAAAATTTTTGCCCTGCGTCCATCAGCGGCCTTGCCCGGCGTCCGTCTGCGACTTCCTTGCGCGGGGTCAGTCTGCGGCTTTGGAGGTGTCCGTCTGCGGCCTCCATCTAGGTGTCTGTCTCCGTCCAGCGTGTCCGTCTGCGGCCTCCATCCAGTTGTCCGTCTCCGTCCAGCGTGTCCGTCTGCGGCCTCCATCCAGGTGAGCGTGTCCGGTGTTCGTTTTTGGATTTTGGTGCGAGCCGAGAGGAGCCAGATTTTCTGTGTGTTCGGCTCCTCTCCTCTCGCGTGGCTGCGGGCGGAGCCGAGCATGGCCGAGTGCGCAGTACACTCGGCTCTAGGCTGCGGCTGGCGGAGCCGAACGTGGCAGAGCCTAGCCGAGTGCACAGTACACTCGGCTCGGCTCTCGGAGAGACAGCGGGGATCGGTGTATATCACGCACCCACGATTTTTCCCCTGATTTTAAGGGGAAAAAAGTGTGCGGTATACACCGATAAATACGGTATATGTATATGTGTGTATATATAAATATATATAATATTTTTTAATTGTCGCTTTTTTTTTTATAGCGCAAAAAATAACCGCAGAGGTGATCAAATACCACCAAAAGAAAGCTCTATTTTTGGGATAAAAAGGCGCACATTTTGTTTGGGTACAGCGTCGCGTGACCACACAATTGTCAGTTAAAGCAACGCAGTGCCAAATTATAAAAAGTGCTCTGGTCAGGAAGGGGGTAAAATCTTCCGGGGCTGAAGTGGTTAAAACCACATTACATTATATGCTTTATAATATTTTATGTCACACTTTTAGTGCAACTGTTTATCAAGTCTATTTTTTCATTAAAAATAAATAAATATTTTAGTGCAAACAATCACACAAAAAAATCCAAATTATTTGTACATTCAAAAAGACTGGCTGGGACAAGTAAATGGGTACTAAATATGTCAAGACTTAAAACTGCACATGGCCATGACAGTTTAATGCACAAAGTTTTCCATAGGGGAGGCTTTAAAAAAAAAAATACAGCTCATCAGTTTTGAGTTGGCTGTAAATAATGGCCCTGAAACGATTCTTCTTACTATGATGTGTGTGGTGATACCGAATATGTGTTGCACAATTTTTGGACCTGTGTGCACCACGGGAGTGTGTCTAAGGGTGGGGTGGTTTTATTTATATTTTATATATTTTCATTTTATAAACTTTTTTTGTTTTTCGACTATCCTTTATAGCTTATACCTTTATAGAGGACTGACAAGCCTACAATGTGATAAGACATAAAGAGTGAATATGCCATTTACAGGTCTCCTCAGCACTGCCCTGAGCTAGTTGGTATTAGGCAGGAAGTCTACTTTACTTTAAAAGAAACTTGTGCGGAGATCATTATTTGAACTATTTTTACCAACCTATTTTTTTGAAAATCCAGTTGCCTGGGTATCATGCTGATCTAATTGCTCCAGTCATTTTAGTCACTGACCCAGAACATGTATACAGAGAGTAAATCACAGTCAAACTGGCATTCCTAAACTGCATGCTTGTTCCGAGTAATTTAATTACAAACATATTCAAACCAATGGCTGCCATACAACTGGCATTTTTGGAAAGACATCCAACAGTTGTAATGTACACACTTCTCTAGATTATAATTCCATGCACAAGTGAAACCTTTAGGCTAGGTATATATCAATACTAAGGGGTTTATTTATAATGGAGAGTGGATATCCACCCTACCCTGCAGTTTCACATGCCATGGCCCCTATTTTAAGTCTCATTCATAGCATGAAGGCTATAGTATGGAGCCTGTGATGCCCCATGGACTTCTGCTTAACATATGTAGTGTGTAAATCGCAGTCAGACATGTAGTCCCAAGGTAGAGGACGAGCATGGTGACTAACCCCCAGCCAGAATGGCTCAGATGATGGGGGCAAGCTTACTGAGGAGGAACAGGAAGTGAGAAATTCAGACAAAGAAAAAAAACATTTAGAAGGGAATTAGAAGGAAAAGGAAAGTGAACCAACAAGGAACCTATTTAGAAAAAAAAACAAAAACGATACAACCCCTTTAAACCTCTCTATTTGTTATGACCATCATCCCTAGGACTGGAGTTGCTACCTGAACTGAAATAGGTAATTTTTCAATGAAGATACTGGCCATGGTCAAGGAGAATAGATACTGTGTTGTGTATATGGGATGACAAGTGAGAAGAAAATCTCTTGAATGGGACAGAGATGGCAAAGATAAAAAACGGTTGGATTTAATCCATTCTCTACTCCACCCAAAATGGGAAAAAATTTCTTTAGATGTACTTAAACACAGTCATTTTAACATGTCCCAGAAATCGGGGGCTGGAAGGGGTGTTGTTAAGGCAAGTTTGCAGAGAGAGAATGCATGGAAGGACCTTCCTCAAGAGCAGGGGTCTCCAAACTTTTCAAACAAAGGGCCAGTTTATTGTCCTTCAGACTTTAGAAGGGCCGGATTGTGGCCAGGGGGCACAGAAAATGTCCCGAGCCCAGCACCAGTGAGAATAAATATGGCCTCAGAGTTGGTGGTCAGTAGAAGGAGGAGTAGGGCCCATTCAGTAGGAGGAATAGTATCCCATCATTGATATCAGTAGAAGAAATAGTGCCCCCTCGTTGGTGTCAGTTGGAGGAATAGTACCCTAAGGGCCAAATAAGGGCTAGCAAAGGGCCAGAGTTTGGAGTTTGGAGACCCCTGCTCAAGAGTAATGGTCAATCATAGTCCAGAGCAAAGAGGCAACTAACACAGGAAAGTTTTAAATAATGGTATCACTCCCTGAGGCTGTGTAATATGGAGGGGTTTGAGTGAAACCGGGAACTAAGGGCCAGATTCGGGTACATTTGCGGCGGTCTAACGTATCCCATTTACGTTACACCGCCACAAGTTTTAAGCGCAAGTGCTTGATTCACAAAGCACTTGCCTGTAAACTTGCGGTGGCGTAGCGTAAATGCGTCCGGCGCAAGCCCGCCTAATTCAAATGGGGCGTGTATCATTTAAATTAGGCGCGTTCCCACGCCGAACGTACTGCGCATGCTCCGTTTTGAAATTTCCCGCCGTGCTTTGCGCGAAATGACGTCGCACCGACGTAATCTTTTGAACGGCGATGTGCGTTACGTCCAGTCCTATTCACAGACGACTTACGCAAAAAAAAAAAAAAATTTCAATTCGACGCGGGAACGACGGCCATACTTTAACATGGGCAGTCTAAATATAAGCCATGAAATAGCAGCCGTAACTATTCTGCCGGGAAAAGCCGACTAGCGACGACGTAAGAGAATGCGACGAACGCGCGTACCTTCGTGGATCGCCGTAAACAGCTAATTAGCATACCTGATGCGGAAAACGACGCAAACTCCACCCAGCGGCCGCCGAAGTATTACACCTACGATCCGAAGGCGTACGAAGCCGTACGCCTGTCGGATCGAAGCATAAAGCCGTCGTATCTTGGTTTGAGAATTCAAACTAAAGATACGACGCGGCAAATTTGAAAATACGCCGGAGTATCAGTAGATACGCCGGCATATTTCTACTGTGAATCTGGCCCTAAATGTTTAGCATGGTTAAATCTTTAAATGGTTGGACAGTTTATAGCTTAATATTAAGTCTGTATTTACCTGTATGGTTGGAGTTCTGCTATAAAACACATCAAATGTTCTTTACATTTTTGTTTTGTATTACAGACGGTTGATATTGAGAAACTGTTAGGTACATCCATTAATATTTGCACAGAAAATGGTCAGCTGAAAGCCAAATACCTGTATGCAGAATCTTCATCCATGTCTTCAGCTGCTGGAGATATAATAGTAGGAAGTTCCCATGGTAAGTCATCTATCAAGCAAAAAAAATAATACATTTTCTAAAGGAAATGACTGCCAAGCTAGTGTTATACAGTTGTTTGTATTTTACTACTGAATATGATAGAAACAGATGTCTGACTTGATATTTAGCACTTTAATTGATTTGCCAGGCTACTGCACCTGAAGGCTTAAAGGGGTTGTAAAGACAATTTTTTTTCCTTTTTAAAATACAGTCTGCAAGCATTTAATAGTGAAAAAAGTCATGATTTGTATTGAAAATATGTCTGTACCTCTTCCAATCGATGCTGATTGTACACCTCCTCACTCCTGTTTGCTCATTTCCCCTCACTTCCTTGTTTTGCGGCGCGCGTGCATTGTTTAACCACTTCCATACCAGGCACTTACGCACCTTCCCGCCCAAGCCAATTTTCAGCTTTCAGCGCTGTCGCACTTTGAATGGCAATTGCGCGGTCATGCTACACTGTACCCAAACAAAATTGGCGTCCTTTTTTCCCCACAAATAGAGCTTTCTTTTGGTGGTATTTGATCACCTCTGCGATTTTTTTTTTTTTTTTTTTTTGCGCAACAACTAAAAAAAGACTGAAAATTTTGAAAAAAAAATACGTTTTTATTCTTTTCTGTTAATTTTTTTGTAAATAAGTAAGTTTTCTCTTTCAATTACGGGCACTGATATGGCGGCACTGATGGGCACCGATGAGATGGCACTGATGGACATCGATGAGGTAGTACTGACGGGCACAGATGAGGTGGCCCTGATTGGCGGCGCTGGTATGCGGCACTGATGGCCACACATAGGCGGCACTGATGGGCACTCATGGGCGGCACTCATGGGCGGCACTGGGCACTCATGGGCGGCACTGATGGACACTTATGGGTGGCACAGATGGGCACTGGGCACTGTGGGGTGGCACTGATGGACACTGTGGGGCAGCACTGATTTACCCGTGTTGCCAGTCAGTGCCCATTTGTGGGCACTGATTGGCATCTTTTTTATTTTTTAATGCTTTTTTTTTTCCCCAGACTTTTTTTTTTTTGCCCCCCCCCCCCCTTTTTTTTTTTTTGCCCTTCCCTGGTGGTCCAGGGTAGGGCTTCCCTGGTGGTCCATGGTGGCGATCCGAGGGGGGGCTGCGCTGATAAACAATCAGCGCGAACCCCCCCTGTCAGAAGAGCCGCCGATCGACTCTCCTCTACTCGCGTCTGTCAGACACGAGTGAGGAAGAGCCATCAACGGCTCTTCCTGTTTACATCGTGATCAGCCGTGATTGGACACGGCTGATCACGTGGTAAAGAGCCTCCGCCGGAGATGCAGGGTGTCAGACTGACACCCCGCATCACCGATCGCCGCGCTGCGCGCCCCTACGGGCGCGCGCGGCATGAAATCCTGCAGGACGTCCATGGACGTCCAGTCAGGATTTCAAAACCACTTCCCGGACGTAAATCGCCTATAGGGCGGGAAGTGGTTAAATGTCACTGCCTAATGGGAACTACAGTTCGCATGCCCCCCCCAGCCTAAATCAATTCATTTCTCCTCCCACACACATTCACGCCTCCTCCAGCCGACTAACCCTCGAGGCAATGGTAAATATATGCAACGCAACTTTCCACTTTCCACCAGAGCAATAAGGGAGGAGTGAAAGCGGGGTTGTAAATAGTTTTGCAAATACAATGAATGGAAGGGAGGCGGAGCTACAGCGTCCTAGAGACGCCCAAGAATGTGCTGCCTCCTTGCCTGTGAAAGAGAGAGAACGTCTACACGCAGAGCTGTAGGCAAAGGAAGGGGGCGAGCACGTTCTGGACGTTATGCTTTCCACCATGCAAAACGGCTGAGATGCTGGTGGAAAGCAAGAAGAGGAGGCACAGGATATGGTATTTTGAAAGCTGAATTACGATACTTTGGAGGGCAAAATGAAAAAAGGGGTAAGGAACATTTAAATGCTCTAGCTTAGATTAATAAATTTAGTGAATAAAAAAACGAACCTTTAGTGTTCCTTTAAGGTGGGGATGTGACAGCAGGCTCGCAAGAGAAATTGAATGTTGTATCACAAGTTATTCTATCTTGGTTTGCATCCAGGCATATTGATAGGTTTTTGTATTTAAAAGAATGTCTTCAGGAAGTTTCTGCCACACAAAAATAGTCTTGTTCTGAAAGTAGATTTGAATTATGATTGAATAATAGATCTTATGTAGTATGATCTTATGAATAATATGAGATGGTGGAAAAACATTATTTCTTTCTCGTACATCACGGGACACAGAGCAGCATATTCATTACTATGTGGGTTATATGGAGTACCTTCAGGTGATGGACACTGGCAATCTCAAACAGGAAATGCCCCTCCCTATATAACCCCCTCCCATAGGAGGAGTACCTCAGTTTTTACGCCAGTGTCTTAGGTTGGTCATGGTTTAGCTTGCCTCCGCATCCTTGGGATTAGGTGAGCTAACCGGTTCTGTCCAAAGGCCTCAGCGCTAAAGTGGTCAGTAACCGGACCCCAAACCCTTGGGGTATAGCCCATAATGCTTCTCTTTTTAGAGAGCTGGACCCTGGGCCCAGAACTTAGAAACCTTTGGGGGCCTAATGTTTCTGTTGCCAGAGTGCTATATGGGCCCAGGACAGTGGATCCTTCATAGGAACCCAGGGCCTGAAGGTCTAGACAGCCCCACGGAGATGGGGGAAGATTGGGCCTCTTGCTTGGCAAAGTCCTGCGGCATGGAGCAGGTAAGTGAGGGGAAACTTGCGGAACTTGGTTCTTGGCAGGTTTTTCTGGGGGGTCACAGGGGACATGCCTAAAGTTATGCGCTGCATCTGGCAAAGTAAGTCACATATCTTAATGATAGGATGGCTTATGTGTTATTTCCCCATAAGAGGTGACCTCCCTAGTAGTATTGAAGCATTGAGTGGCTGTGTGTGTGTGTTAAGAGAGCTGTGCTTACCTGCAAGCCTCCAGGCGATGCTGCATGGGTTTCTTCCTCCTAGCCTGGATGACAGGCAAACGCTGGCCTCCGCGTGGGCTACCTTCAACCCCACCCCCACCCCCCCCCGTCGGCGGGCGCGCGTCCCCGTTTTATGAGCGCAAATTCGCGCCGTTAGCTGAGGGGGGAAGGGCGGGTCAGTTGGTTTAAGGAAGGGGCGGCCCTTCCTTTCGTTCCATCAGCTCAGTTTATGCTGGAACTGAGGAGGAAGAGACCAGAGCGGCAGCACGGGGCGCCGAGGACACACAGTGGCCAAAAAAGATATTAGTCTTCATAAGACTGTCTAGCCTAGAAATAGGCTGTTCTTTTCTATCTCAGCAGTTTTTTGGCAATACTACTAAGGGGGACAGAATGTTTTTTTCTTTCTTGGGTTTAAAAAAAAAAAAAAAAAGGAAAAAGAGAAAATCCATCAAAGGGAGAGAAGGCATTTTTTCCCCCAAACGGGTTTTTGGACAATAATTGTTATAGTTCCAAACACCGACAAGTTAGCGGGCGTACCTCGGTATTGTACCATGGCATCCGGGTCAGAGGGTACAAGAGGTGGGGATTCCCCCAGAGAATCTGAGGTCTCGGAAAAAATTATGCCGCTGCTTTCCCGAGAGGGAGCCTTGGGGTCATCGGGATCTGGGGCTGGAGCTGGCTCGGGTCAGTCCAACCCTAGGATGGTCACGGACGAGGTATTGTCCACCTCATTAAAGGAGATGGAAAAAAGAATGGAAAAGATGATAACCATGGCTCTGCGGGGCAAGAAACGGAATAGATCTCCGTCGCCCGAGCATGAACCCTCTGAGGAGGAGGTCCTTTCCGCAGGAGAATTGGAAAACCTCTTGGACAAGGACCAAGCAGGTTCGGGGATCGAGGATTCGGATACAGAGGAGTCTGGGGCAGTCTCCCAAAAGGAGAGCTGTTGGGTTCAAGCCTTAACGGACTTGGTCCATAGTGCTTTCAACTTGCCAACACCAGATCTCCAGGTATCGACTGTTTCAGCTTTGGGCTCACTAAGGGCGCCTCAAAACAACGCAGTTTTTCCGATCCATCCTCTGCTAGAGGAAGTTTTGTTCCAAGATTGGATCAAACCAGACAGAGTCTTTTTACCACCTAAAAGATTCTCTACCTTGTATCCTATGGAAGATACATTTTCCAAGAGATGGGCAACCCCTTCGGTGGACGCAGCCATCTCATGTGTTAACAAGTCTTTAACATGCCCTGTAGAAAACATACAGGTGTTCAAGGATCCGGTTGATAAACGCTTGGAAGCACTACTTAAAAACTCCTTCACTACTGCAGGGGCAGTAGTGCAGCCAGCTGTGGCTGCGATTGGGGTTGCACAAGCATTATCGGATCAAGCTAAGCAGATGCTTAAACTTATTCCTGCCCAGCAGGCAGAAGAATTTTAAGATGTCCCTAGGGCCATACGCTTTACGGTAGATGCGATTAAGGATTCTATCCAGCAAGCGTCACGTTTATCGTTATCCCTTATCCATATGAGAAGACTCTTATGGTTAAAGAGCTGGGAGGCAGAGCCCCCATGCAAGAAGCTCCTGGTAGGGTTTCCCTTCCATGGAGGACGACTCTTCGGAGAAGACCTGGATAAATACATTCAGACTATTTCCAGCGGCAAAAGTACTCTTTTGCCAACCAAGAAGAAGTTTCAGGGGCCTGCGTTTAAACGACAGCACTCCCCTGGGCAGGGGCCCTCTAATGCCAAACAGTATCGACGGCCTCCTGCAAGATCAAACTTTAACTTCAATAGCAGATCGCAGGGCCAGGCTGCTAGAGGCAAGAGGCAGTGGTTTCGCAAACCAGCAAGGCCAGTCCCCAAGCCGACCTTATGAAGGGGCGCCCCCACCCACGAAGGTGGGGGGAAGGCTGCGTCTCTTTTCAGAGATTTGGGAAGCCAGCATTCCCGACAAGTGGGTACGGTCTTCCGTGGCCACGGGCTACAAATTAGACTTCCTAAGGTTTCCTCCTCCTCATTTCCAGGAGTCAAGGATTCCAAACGATCCGGAGAAGGGAGCCGCATTAATGACGGCATTAAATCACCTACTCTCCCAGGAAGTAATAATAGAGGTACCAGTCCTAGAACAAGGGCTGGGTTTCTATTCCAACCTATTCATCGTCCCAAAGTCCAATGGAGATGTCAGGCCAATTTTGGACCTAAAGATGGTAAATGCATACCTAAAGGTCCGCTCATTTCGGATGGAATCCGTGCGGTCAGCAGCTGCCACACTCCAAAAGGACGACTTCATGGCTTCCATAGACATAAAGGATGCCTACAGTAGGTGTTTGTGATATTGTGCTTTTAGCACGACAGCGTCGCGCTGATACTCGGCGACAGGGTGCCGAGATCTCGCCGACATCTCACACTCACTGGAATAGTGACAGCACATCCCAGCAAGCGCGTCATAGAAGCGACGGGAGATCCGACTTGGATTCCCGCCAATTCTACACGTGTGCGGCGTTTGTTATGAATCCTGAGGGGGAAGTCCCCGCCGGATTTTAAATAAAAATCCGGCATGGGTCCCCCCTCAGGAGCATACCGGGCCCTTAGGTCTGTTATGGGTTGTAAGGAGAGCCCCCCTACGCCGAAAAAAACGGCATAGGGGGTCCCCCTACAATCCATACCAGACCCGTATCCAAAGCACGCTACCCGGCCAGCCAGGAAGGGAGTGGGGACGAGCGAGCGCCCCCCCCCCTCCTGAGCCGTACCAGGCTGCATGCCCTCAACATGGGGGGGTTGGGTGCTCTGGGGCAGGGGGGCGCACTGCGGCCCCCCCCACCTCAGAGCACCCTGTCCCCATGTTGATGAGGACAGGGCCCCTTCCCGACAACCCTGGCCGTTGGTTGTCGGGGTATGCGGGCGGGAGGCTTATCGGAATCTGGGAGCCCCCTTTAATAAGGGGGCCCCCAGATACCGGCCCCCCACCCTAAGTGAATGAGTATGGGGTACATCGTACCCCTACCCATTCACCTGCAAGAAAAGTGGTAAAAACACAAATAAACCACACAGTGTATTAAAATATTTAATTTTTCTGCTCCGGAGGCCGCCCCCTGTCTTCTTTATTAGCTCTTTTACCAGGGGGGGCTTCTTCTTTGACGTCTTCGGGTGGGTGGGGGCCGCCGTCTGGTTCTCTTCCACCGCCGGGGGGGGGTGGCTTTTAAAAAAGTGGGTAGGTATCACATGGGTAGGTACAGAGCATGATGGGACTGTGAGGCCTATATAGGTCCGATGCAAGGCGCGCATCCGTCATTTCAGCGAGGAGGACCGGCGTGGCAACATCGGGAGAAGGAGAGAAGTGAAGAACATGACGTCACAGCGCGGAAGAAGACGTACAGCACGGAAGAAGGGACCGGACTGCGAGACGAAGAACCGGGGTGCGACGAGTCAACAACGGAGAGCGGCGAAGACAGAAGGAGAACCCCGGAGAGTTGAGAAGACCCGTCGGGATAGCGGAAGAAGAAGAGCCCCGCCGAAGACGCCGGAGGAAACCCGCCGGGGGGGTGGGGGCTTTTTTAAAAGCCACCCCCCCCCCCGGCGGTGGAAGAGAACCAGACGGCGGCCCCCACCCACCCGAAGACGTCAAAGAAGAAGCCCCCCCTGGTAAAAGAGCTAATAAAGAAGACAGGGGGCGGCCTCCGGAGCAGAAAAATAAAATATTTTAATACACTGTGTGGTTTATTTGTGTTTTTACCACTTTTCTTGCAGGTGAATGGGTAGGGGTACGATGTACCCCATACTCATTCACTTAGGGTGGGGGGCCGGTATCTGGGGGCCCCCTTATTAAAGGGGGCTCCCAGATTCCGATAAGCCTCCCGCCCGCATACCCCGACAACCAACGGCCAGGGTTGTCGGGAAGGGGCCCTGTCCTCATCAACATGGGGACAGGGTGCTCTGAGGTGGGGGGGGCCGCAGTGCGCCCCCCTGCCCTAGAGCACCCAACCCCCCCATGTTGAGGGCATGCAGCCTGGTACGGCTCAGGAGGGGGGGGGGGCGCTCGCTCGTCCCCACTCCCTTCCTGGCTGGCCGGGTAGCGTGCTTTGGATACGGGTCTGGTATGGATTGTAGGGGGACCCCCTACGCCGTTTTTTTTTGGCGTAGGGGGGCTCTCCTTACAACCCATAACAGACCTAAGGGTCCGGTATGCTCCTGAGGGGGGACCCATGCCGGATTTTTATTTAAAATCCGGCGGGGACTTCCCCTTCAGGATTCATAACAAACGCCGCACACGTGTAGAATTGGCGGGAATCCAAGTCGGATCTCCCGTCGCTTCTATGACGGCTCTGTATCCATCGCGGCAAGCCAGCTCGGCGCTGGCTCCCGCGATGGGGCTCGTAGGTGCTCAATCTCGCTGAGAAAGAGAGCGAGATTGACACAAAATCGGGTTCACCTACTGTACCTTCATGTCCCAATTTATCAGCCACATCAAAGATATCTACGCTTTATGGTGGCTTCGCGTCATTTCCAGTTCGTGGCGCTTCCCTTCGGGTTGGCTACGGCCCCCCGGGTGTTCACGAAGGTCCTAGCCCCAATCCTAGCCAAGCTAAGGATCCAAGGGGTCACGATCCTAGCGTACCTGGACGACCTCCTAGTCATAGATCACTCGTCTCCTGGCTTGGAACGAGCAGTGGCCCTCACGGTCCAATACCTCGAGAGGTTCGGCTGGGTCCTAAATCAAGACAAGTCAGCATTCCAGCCCACAAGGCAGTTGGAATATCTCGGCATGAGGTTAGACACAGAACAACAAAGAGTGTTTCTACCTCTGATGAAGGTCAAAGCCATCAAGGAATTAATCCTACTGGTTCTAAGCAAAAGGGAACCAACTATTCGCCTATGTATGCGGTTACTAGGCAAGATGGTGGCCACATTCGAGGCGGTACCGTACGCCCAGAGCCACACTCGCATCCTGCAGGCAGCCATCCTGTCAGCATGGAGCAGGAGGCCACAGGCCTTGGATATCCCTTTGCCGCTCTCATCAAGAGTCCGACAAAGTCTGTGTTGGTGGTTAGACCCTCAGAATCTAGTGAAGGGGAAGTCTTTCAGCCCAGTGGCTTGGAAGATAGTAACCACAGACGCCAGCCTGACGGGCTGGGGAGCAATTTTGGATGGTTGCACTCGCCAAGGTACTTGGGCAAAGCCAGAGAGGCAGTTGCCCATCAACATCTTGGAGCTCAGAGCTGCTCGACTAGCCCTCAGGGCTTGGACGTCCAAATTGCAGGGGTTCCCGGTGAGAATTCAATCAGACAATGCCACGGCCGTGGCATACATAAATCACCAAGGGGGAACCAAGAGTCAAGCCGCTCAGAGAGAGGTGAGCTTGATTCTCCTATGGGCAGAGGCTCATGTGCCCTGCATATCGGCAATATTCATTCCAGGAGTGGACAATCTTCAGGCGGACTTCTTAAGTCGCCAGACTCTGTTGCCGGGGGAATGGTCTCTACATCCACAAATCTTTCAAGCACTCTGCCAAAGATGGGGAGTGCCGGACGTGGATGTCATGGCATCGAGACTCAACAAGAAGCTAGACAGGTTCATATCCCGCTCAAGGGATCCGATGGCCTGCGGAACCGATGCGCTGGTTTACCCTTGGCATCAGTTCAAACTTCTTTATGCTTTTCCCCCGATCCAGTTACTACCCCGCCTGCTGCGCAGGATCAGGGTGGAGCACATACCAGTCATCCTGGTAGCTCCAGCATGGCCCAGAAGGGCATGGTATTCACTAATCCTAAAGATGGTAGTGGGAGACCCTTGGACTCTTCCTCTACGGCCAGACCTGCTATCGCAAGGTCCGATCCTCCACCCTGCCTTACGGCATCTAAATTTGACGGCCTGGAAGCTGAATCCCTGATTCTCAGGGGTAGAGGTCTGTCTCAGAAAGTAATCTCTACCCTAATCAGAGCCAGGAAACCAGTCTCTAGGGTCATTTATTACAGGGTCTGGAAGGCCTATGTAGTCTGGTGTGAGTCCAAGCGATGGCTTTCTCGCAAATTTACCATCGATAGAGTATTAAGTTTTCTCCAGCTAGGAGTGGATAAAGGACTGGCATTAAGCACAATCAAAGGACAGATTTCGGCTTTGTCAGTGTGGTTTCAGCGGCCGCTGGCCACCCACTCGCTAGTTAAGACCTTCATTCAAGGGGTCTTACGTATTAATCCTCCAGTTAAATCCCCGCTTTGTCCGTGGGATTTAAATCTTGTTCTGTCAAGTTTACAGAAACAACCTTTTGAGCCGTTGGCTGAAATTCCTTTGGTTCTACTGACAAGGAAGTTAGTATTTTTGGTCGCCATGGTTTCCGCCAGAAGAGTGTCGGAACTGGCCGCCTTATCCTGTAAGGAACCATATCTTATTTTGCATAAGGACAAGGTCGTTCTCTGCCCTCATCCTTCCTTCCTACCAAAGGTTATATCCAGTTTTCATCTAAACCAGGATTTGGTATTACCATCCTTCTTTCCTAAACCTACTTCCAGAAAAGAAGGGTTGCTGCATACCTTGGATATTGTCAGGGCCATGAAGGCCTATCTTAAAGCTACAGAGAAGATCCGGAAAACAGATGTGTTGTTCATTTTACCGGATGGGCCCAAGAAGGGGCAGGCAGCTGCAAAGTCCACCATCTCAAGATGGATTAAGCAGTTAATCACTCAGGCTTACGGCTTGAAAGGGTTGCCTCCTCCGTTATCATTAAAGGCTCATTCTACTAGGGCCATGGGCGCTTCCTGGGCAGCACACCACCAGATCTCTATGGCTCAAGTTTGCAAGGCGGCAACCTGGTCTTCTGTCCACACGTTTACAAAATTTTACCAGTTGGACGTAAGAAGGAATACTGATACAGCCTTTGGGCAGGCAGTACTGCAGGCTGCAGTTTGAGACCCTCGGATTCCGGGGGCTCCCTTTTGAGTTAAATTTAATATTTAAAATTATTTTTCTCAACTAAGTTGGATTTATTATGATTTGAGTATATCTCTAAATTAAATCCTTTTGTCTTGGAGATGTTCTCCCTCCCCTCATTGTAAGCATTGCTTTGGGACATCCCACATAGTAATGAATATGCTGCTCTGTGTCCCGTGATGTACGAGAAAGAAAAAGGGATTTTTAATACAGCTTACCTGTAAAATCCTTTTCTTGGAGTACATCACGGGACACAGAGCTCCCACCCCTCTTTTGGGGACCATTTTGGGAGGCATACTGCTTGCTACAAAACTGAGGTACTCCTCCTATGGGAGGGGGTTATATAGGGAGGGGCATTTCCTGTTTGAGATTGCCAGTGTCCATCACCTGAAGGTACTCCATATAACCCACATAGTAATGAATATGCTGCTCTGTGTCCCGTGATGTACTCCAAGAAAAGGATTTTACAGGTAAGCTGTATTAAAAATCCCTTTTTTAGTGAGTCCAGAGGTATTATTTAAGACCATTAGCCTTTAGGGATGGCAAATGGATGCTTGTAGTTTTCCGTACAAAGCTCCTGATACAGAGATCGATGCCCTACTGCAGGGGTGCCCAACCTTTTGAAGAACTAGGGCCACTTAAGCGACTTGGTAACCGCGGGCCACAATGAGCAGAGCGGGTGGATGGCATGTCCGTGTCCGCTCCCATAGATGGGTTCAAATGGAAACCATTACTGAATACATTAAACCCACTCCATTACATCCAAATCAAATTCCAACATTGCTTTGTAAATCCTTTCTATTCATTTTACAAACACGTCAGAAAGAAAGAAGCAACACTTGGCTTTTTGGCAATAGCAATATGTCCCATGTTGCAGTGTTCAAATAGCTTTTTCTTTTAGTGTACTAGAATAATGAGTTCACTCTGATGCTTACCAACATCCCTTATATAGTATCAAATTGCATGGAAAATCCCCCACATGGGACTTTAAAGGCACAAATAGCACCTAATATTTGTTAAAAAAATTTTTTTACATATCAGTCTTTATTTGGTACACTTCATTAAAATTGTATTTAAAAACCTTTTCTTGTACAATTTTAAATGAAGTATAGTAAATAAAGACTGATGTGTAAAATAAATAAATAACTATGTGCTATTTGTGCCCTTTAAAGTCCCATGTGGGGGAATTTCCATGCAATTTTTCTTTGTCTCTGAAAGAATTCAGCGATTGACTTGCTTATAAGTCTGGCATCAGAATATGCTAGTCTACTTGTACTGATAAAAAAAAAATATATATATATATTTCCCAGGATGGAAAATATGAAGGGTTAATGTTTATTAGGCAGAGGCGCTTTTAGGAATGTCTGGGGCTTTTGAAAACAAAAGGGGCTTTATGGTAACTTAACGCAGAACTCCGGGCAAGACCTTTGTTTTATATGCTGCTTTCCTACCTTTTTAGAATATGTAGTGTGTCTTCTAAATTGCCACTGTAGTTTTTGAGAAACAGCCTCTGCATTTTTTAAATAATGGTGTTGATTCCTGTGGTTTCCTGTTTGCAAAACATCAGGCTGCTATGCCTTGCCTTCCACCGGTCTTGCCACGTCCCTCCTGTAGTTTAGTTCAGCCAACACTTCCTGCTCCCTGCAGTGGGTGAACCAGCAAGTCTGGGACACCCGGTCTGGACCTCCACACAGAGATGGGGAGATCAAGGGGTTAATTGTGTGTTCCCTCAGTTTATAGAGATATCTGGGGTCAATAGGACCCCAAATCCCTCCTCTGCACGTAAAAGCATTTGATCACACGTGTTCCATTTTTTAAAAATGGCGCCAGGGAAACCGGACGTGATGTATGCTCCTACATAATGGAGGCGGGCAGAGTGGTTCCGGTCTTTGTCCGCCTCTATTGTGAGCCGCTGAAAGCACCAGCTGCTTGATTGGTTGGAATGGGGGGGGGGGGCCTACGTCCCCTCCTACTGATGCTGCGTCCAGTTAGTCGCTTGGATTGCTTTTACAAGAGTGCTGACCGTCGGCTATAAACCCTGCTGCTTGTCTACAGCAGAGCTAAATGTAAAAAAACCTTCTTGCCCAGCACCTGGAACTGCATGTCCATCCATGTGAAGGTGAAGGGAAAGGCTAATATAATTTACATTTAGCCTGGCTTCCATTGCCATATTAACCTAAAGAATACATATTTGCTATAAGGCCCAGCTCTAGCAAAAACCTTTTTTTTTTCTTTTTTCTAATAGTGTTTGAAAGAGTGGAGGGCTTTCATTAAACTGGTTGTAAACCTCAGGCATGAAATGTAAACAAAGCATATTCCTCTATAGTGAGTTTTTTATTTCAATCCAGAGCACTAACTGCAATTGTTGTCTCCTGCCTTTTTTGTCTGCTCTCTGCATGAATTTTCCTGACACCAAGTGATAAAAAGGTGGCAGGAGATGGGAGCCTGTGATTGGTGGCTTCAGACCACCAATTGGCTCCCAGCTTCCATATTCTGACAGCTCCGACAAGCTGTATAAATTCTGAACTTGGGATGGATGTAGATAAGAGAAGATAAACAGAGATAAAACAAATTCTTCTACTTAAGTTGTACCTGTGTATCACCTGAGGCCAGCCACTTCACTGTGTATATGTAAGGGTTTACAACCACTTTTTTGGTAGAACTCCAGCCATTCTTCCCCAAAATAACAGCATTGTACATGTAAATGAATCACAACCCCACTGTCAGTTTGTGTGTAACTTACTTCCTTTAGCTGTATATAGCAGGTTTCTGTGTCTGTGATGTCACTCCTCCTCTTGGCTGAAATTCAAAGTTCTCTGACTTCCTGTTTCTTTCCTTTGCTAGTCCTGATACTACATCTCCCATGATTCTTTGAACCTCTGTAGCTTCGGGGCGGGCTATGAGAGTCACTTGTACCAGTTCTGGGAGGTGATATGGGTAGGTCCTAGGGTTACTGTGGGTGTTTCATGGGCGTTCATGTGGGTGATGAAAGGTGTAAAGTGTCATACCTCCTTCTGCATCATTCCTGTCTTGCAGCATGCCAAAGAATAATGGCGTCCTGCAAGACTGCAGAGAAATGGCTATTGGAGGTTATTATTAAGGGGTTTCTTTCATATGCAAGATACAGAAACAAGATACGACGGCGTATCTCCTGATACGCCGTCGTATCTCTGAGTGCGGGAGGTCGTATCTATGCGCCTGATTCAGAGAATCAGTTACGCATAGATATCCCTAAGATCCGACAGGTGTAAGTGTCTTACACCATCGTATCTTAGGCTGCATTTTCAGGCTGGCCGCTAGGTGGCGCTTCCGTATGTTTACGCAAGGAATATGCTAATTAGGTAGATACGGCGATTCAGAAACGTACGTTCGGCCGTGCAATTTTTTACGTCGTTTATGTTAGGTTTTTTTCGGCATATAGTTACCCCTGCTATCTGAGGCGTAGCTAATGTTAATTATGGCCGTCGTTCCCGCGCCAAGTTTTGAAATTTTGCGTCGTTTGCGTAAGTCATTCGCGAATAGGGCTGTACGCCATTTACGTACACGTCAAATCCAATACGTCCTTGCGGCGTACTTTAGAGCAATGCACACTGGGATATTTGACAGATGGCGCATGCGCAGTTAAAAAAAACGTAAAAAACGCGGGGTCAACTCAAATTTAAATAAAACACGCCCACAACATCCTCATTTGAATTAGGCGGCCTTACGCCGCAACACATACGTTACGCCGCCGTAACTAAGGGCGCAAGTTCTTTCTAAATACAGAACTTGCGCCCAAAGTTACAGCGGCGTAACGTATCGGAGATACGTTACACCAGCAGAAAGATCCGCTGATCTTTCTTAATCTGGCCCACTGTCTCTGCAGGACGCCATTTTCTTGAAGACCGCCACCAGAGGTCCGCAGCCGGGCAGAGACAATGTCTCCGCCGGCCGCCATTTTCTTGAAGACCAATGGCACCACTGTCCACTCTGTTCTGTAATGGCGGCAGAGAGAGTCTATGCTGCTGGGGATTATACCTGATGTAAGGGGGGACTCCACTGGGAACGCCTAATGTAAGGGGGGACTCCGCTGGAAACGCCTGATGTAAGGGGGGACTCCTCTGGAAACGCCTGATGTAAGGGGGGACTCCGCTGGAAATGCCTGATGTAAGGGGGGACTCCGCTGGAAACGCCTGATGTAAGGGGGTACTCCGCTGGGAACGCCTGATGTAAGGGGGTACTCCGCTGGGAACGCCTAATGTAAGGGGGTACTCCGCTGGGAACGCCTAATGTAAGGGGGTACTCCGCTGGGAACGCCTAATGTAAGGGGGTACTCCGCTGGGAACGCCTGATGTAAGGGGGTACTCCGCTGGGAACGCCTAATGTAAGGGGGTACTCCGCTGGGAACGCCTAATGTAAGGGGGTACTCCGCTGGGAACGCCTGATGTAAGGGGGTACTCCGCTGGGAACGCCTGATGTAAGGGGGTACTCCGCTGGGAACGCCTGATGTAAGGGGGTACTCCGCTGGGAACGCCTGATGTAAGGGGGTACTCCGCTGGGAACGCCTGATGTAAGGGGGTACTCCGCTGGGAACCCCGGATGTAAGGGGGTACTCCGCTGGGAACGCCTGATGTAAGGGGGGACTCCGCTGGGAACGCCTGATGTAAGGGGGTACTCCGCTGGGAACGCCTAATGTAAGGGGGTACTCCGCTGGGAACGCCTAATGTAAGGGGGTACTCCGCTGGGAACGCCTGATGTAAGGGGGTACTCCGCTGGGAACGCCTGATGTAAGGGGGTACTCCGCTGGGAACGCCTGATGTAAGGGAGGACTCTGCTGGTCATGCCTGGTGTAAGGGGGGACTCCGCTGGGAATACCTGATGTAAGGAGGGGCTCCACTGGAGACACCTGATGTAAGGAGGGACTCCGCTGAAGACACCTGATGTAAGGAGGGGCTCCGCTGGGAATGCCTGATGTAAGGGGGGGCTCCGCTGAGGACACCTGATGTAAGGAGGGGCTCCACTGGGAATGTCTGGTGTAAGGGGGACTCTGCTGGGATTGCCTGGTGTAAGGGGGGTATCCACTGGGAATGCCTGGTGTAAGGGGGACTCCGCTGGGATTGCCTGGTGTAAGGAGGGACTCCGATGGGAATACCTGATGTAAGGAGGGACTCCGGGCTTCCACTGATTCTGCATTATGGTGAGTTGAATGATTTAATTCTTTATTACAATGTAATAATATAAATAATGCGCTTCAATCATCCTGACACCATAACCACAATGGTGCCGAGATGATTAAAGAGCCAACCCCAGGTGTTTGGAGTATTTTTTCTGCTGATTTGTTAAACTTTCTGGAATACACAGATTTCTATTGTGGTGTAGGATCTGGGCCTGCTGTCTGTCCATCCCTCTTTCTTCCTTTCTTTCTTTCTTTCTTTCTTTCTTTCTTTCTTGTTCTATCTCTCTCTCAGAGCCACGCCCAGTTATGCCACGCCCACTATTCCGTGTAAACCACTCCCATTTTTGGCTGCCGTCGAGGGCCCCTTAGCAGAATTTTGCTTAGGGTCCCAGGGAGATCAGGATCGGCACTGCAGGTATTCATTAAATATTGAAGATCTGAATGATGGCCTGATACCCTAAACATTTTAAATACACCTTAGTAGTAGCTGTTCCCGTTTTTCTATGTTCACATTTACCATTCTGCAAATGTATGCTCTGTACGGGTATGCACCCCTTTAATGGTCCTCCTTGATTTCGTAAGATTGTCAAAGTCCTGGAACACTGAATAATTGGATACAGATACAACATAAATATAGATTTGAATTCAACATTCTACTTTTGGCTAAGATTCAGTTTTACGCCTCATGTACACAGCAGTAGTGTTAGCTGTAGAATGCACTTTGCAGCGTTTGTTTTTAGCAAAGCTATACTCACACAAAAACGCTGATAAACGCAGGATAGCTGCGTTTTTAAGCTTTTATCAGAGTTCGTATTTTTCCAGCTGAAAAACTCCTCTTAGAAACCCACCTAGTTCTGTTTTTTTTTCCAGACAGAGAACACCTCAAAAACAGCAGCTGTAAAAATGAGGCCTTAAAGTTGCATGCTAACATCTAATGTAATTTATCTGTATTATGAAAGTTTTATCAATCCAACTTTCTTCCACTCAGAAGTGTTATGTCTCATTTTAGTGCATTACTAAACATAATAACATTCCTTCCTCTGAACGAGGTGTTCCTGGCTTTTTTTTTTTTTTACTGTTTTTTTGGAAAACTGTTACGACAGGTCTCATTTTAAGCAAAATACTACGGTGACTCAGTTCAAGGCAAGAATGACTTGTTTATCCTTGGCTCGCAATCGTTGTGTGCTTTCAAGGGGACATGTACCTATATATCATTGTAATGTGATCCTTTTTATGTGTTTGCCTCTGATTCTTATTAAAGGACTCCACATGCTGTATCTAGAATGGAAATGCATCGTAACGCTATAGAAAAACAACCTCCTTTTACACATGCTTTAGGCCCCTTTCACAGGGTCGGGCCGTTCAGGTCCGCCTGTCAATTTTTTTTTGGGCGGACCTGAACGGCCACTCCATTCTTCTCTATGGAACGTCAGATGTCAGCTGTGACGTGTCCTCTGACATCCGAGTCGATCCGCTAAAATCAGACGGATGCCGATATGTCGCCAAATGTCCTTTGGCGGATCGGATTGGGTGAGATCTGATGAAAACGGACTTGCTGTCTGTTTTCATCAGATCTCTCCATAGGAGACAGCGGCGCTGGACAAGCCCCTCCCCGCTCAGTGAGCAGAGAGAGACCTGTCATTCACAGGCTCAGCGGAGATCCACGGAGAGATCTTTCGCTGAGCTGGCAGACTCCGCTGCGACGGATCCGCCTGGTATGAAAGAGGTCTAAATGAGTATGAAGCAAAAGCTTTCCCTTTTTTTTCAAATTTTAACACTGTATTCTATATACGGATTTTCATTTAGATAAATATAGTGCATTCATAAAGTGTTCAGACCCCTTTCGCTATTTAAATTTTGCTATGTTGCAGCCTTATACTACAGTTGTTAAAATTCATTTTTTTCTCATTAATCTACACTCTGTACCCTATAATGACAAAGCGAAAACAGAATTTTAGAAATGTCAGAATTTTTTTTTAAAGTGGAGTTCCACCCATTTTTTTATGTTTGTCTGTGCTGCATGCTCTAATCTCATAGTTTTCAGAATGGACAATTTTTATTTAATTTGTTGCTTGTAAATACCTTTATTTTGTAGTCCTTCATTACTTCCTCCTCCTTATTTGCCTAGGCTATTTGCAAGGGTTTCTGGGATAGGCATCATGTTTCCCAGTAGTCCTTGCAAACCTGACTGAAACCTATTACATTGCTTGTGCACTGAGCATGTGCGAGATATGCAAAGCTGAAATCCAGGAAGTCATACAGTCTGGCTTCATGATGCCCACACTTAAGATGGCCATGGTCTATTTCTAGATTATAAACTATCTAAATGCTGTAACAACCTAACAAAACGGACCTTAGTTTACAGAATAACTTTACTAGAATACATTAAGCTTGTGTATTACAGGGGTATTTATATATAAAAAGTGAAATTGTGGGTGGAACTCCCCTTTAAATCCCAAAAACTTTTTTATTAATAAATTGCTCAAATATAATCCGTACATTTAATCATATAAAACAATACAAATGGAAAACATAATGGGACATAAGTGCATATAGTATGAGCAATAACCATGTACGATGCAACTATAGCATTTTTATTCCCCCCCCAACCCCAAGATTACTACCAGCACACTCAGAACCTTTTATATCTAAACGGCATAATTAATTTCTTTAACTGACGGATTCTCCCGGGTCTGGTGTCAGAAATGTCTAAATTTATTAAAAATAATAAAAACTGAAATATCACAGCCATAAGTATTCAAACCCTTTACAACGTGTGACATTGAGCTCAGGCTCCTCCCATTTCTCTTGGTCATTGCGGAAATGTTTCTTCACCTTGATTGAAGTCCACCTGTGGTAAATTCTATTTATTGGACATGAGTTGGAAAGGCACACACCACTCTAGAAAAGGCCTCACGGCTGATAGTGCAATCTGTATCAGAAGAAAAGGAATTGCCTGCGGAGCTCAGGGACAGGATTATTGCAAGGCACAGATCTGGTGAAGGCTACAACGATTTTCGGCTGAACGGAAGGTACCCAAGAGCACAGTGGCCTCCATATGAGTACTAGGTAGATTCAGGTACAAGAGCCTACAGTTACGGCGGCGTAGCTTAGCGTGTTTAGGCTACGCCGCCGTAGTTAGCTAGGCAAGTACATGATTCACAATGTACTTGCCTGCTAAGTTACGACGGCGTAGCCTAAATCGGAGGGCGTAAGGGCGCCTAATTCAAATGTGTTGGAGGGGGGCGTGTTTTATGCTAATGAGGCTTGACCTCAAGTTTTTACGTTTTTCTATTACTGCGCATGCGCCGGGCGCCTACATTTCCCAGTGTGCATTGCGGCTAAGTATGCCGCGCGGGCCTATTGATTTTGACGTGGACGTAAACGACGTAAATCCCGATGCGCGGACAACTTACGCAAACGACATAAAAAATTTGAATCTCGCGGCAGGAACGGCGGCCATACTTTAACATTGTTATTCCACTAGGGCCTAGCTCTAACTTTACGCGGCCTATCTCTTACGTAAACGGCGTAAAAGTACTGCGTCGGCCGGGCTTACGTTCGTGAATCGGCGTATCAACTCATTTACATATTCTACGCCGACCGCAATGGAAGCGCCACCAAGCGGCCATCCGAAATATTGCAATCTAAGATAGGACGGCGCAAGCCGTCGTATCTTGGATATGTTTAAGCGTATCTCTGTTTGAGCATATGCTTAAACATAAGTCGGCGTAGATTCTGAGTTAGGTCGGCTTATCTACTGATAAGTCGGCCTAACTCTTACTGAATCTACCTATATGTCATAAAGCCCAGATCGGTGGAGATCTCCACACAGGATCTCATTAGGTTCTTGGTCACCTGTCTTACTAAGGCTCTTCTCCGATTACTCAGTTTGGCCAGGCACCAGCTCTTGAAAGAGCCCTAGTTGTGCCAATGCTCTTCCATTTGAGAATTATGGAGGCCACTGTGCTCTTGGGAACAGCTTCAGTGCTCTTTTTTTTTTGTAGCCTTTCCCAGATTACTCCCGCTTTAAACAAGCTGCTAGCGGGCTTCAGCACCAATTGAAGCTTTAGTAACACCAAACACAAAATCTTGATGGTTGCACGCATTTCACATTTCAGCTACAACTGGACTTGCACCTTGGACCTTTATAGACCATACAGTCGAGTCCTGGCCCACCTGGAGCAGCAGGCACATGCACCAATTGAAGCTTGTTAAAAGCCTGCTAGCAGCTTGTTTAAAGTGCCCATCAGTACGCCAATTAGGATCTGTGTGTAACATTTACAAACTGGAGCTGAATTAAAAGCTTCAACAAAGCTTGCTGAAAGCTCTGCAAATGCTTTGTCAATGCTTGTTGTTCACACTGCTCTTATACAAGCAGAAGGCCATGTGAAACTGGCCAAATAGTCCAGTGGTGCTCAAAGTCCAAAATATCCCAAAATTTCAAAAATGAATTAAAAAAAAATGTGCTGCAGGTAAGTCCTCCACCGCATCCCCCAAGATGTGCTCTAACCTGACTGATTCGGTGGAGGACTTATCTGGAGCATGTGTTTTTTTTTTTTTTTTTTTTCATTCTCCGCACTGATTCTTTTTTGGACTTTAGGCGGTCTTTATTATGATTTATGTTTAACGGTGATTTGTTTATTTATATATATATATATATATATATACTGTGTGTGTGTATATATATATAAATATATATATTTGCATCCATTGTGCAGCACATTTTGCATAGAATGGCCCGATCCTCCTCTTCTGGGGTCCCTCGGCGGCTCCTCCCCCGTAATAAATAGCCCCCCTGGGTGAAGCGCTCTCCTGAGGTGGTTACCTTGCGGGCACGCTCCCAAGTCATTCATTAGGCATCCATAGCTGCTAAATGTATGACTCTGCCCCGGCGCCCGCATCATTAGAATTGATTGACAGCAGCAGGAGCCAATGTCTGCTATCTATCTTTTCAATCAGGAAACAACACCACCCATAGCTGGTGTGCTGACCCCCGAGAAGAAGAAAACCGGGCTCAGGTAAGTAAAACGGGGGGGCTTGCGTGATTGCAAGAAGTTTTCTCACCTTACTGCATCCTACATGAAGGTTTACAACCCCTTAAGCCCAGCACTATTGTTGAACTATTTATTTGCACCATTTGCGTTAGCAGCTTCACTGCAGAGCAATTCATATCTTTTTTATATATATATATTTTAGGGTTTGATTACTCCCCCCCCATTCGCAATTTCTGCTGCTGGGACAGGAGCACAGTGTGCGGAGGAGATACGAGGGTGATAATTAACACCGTTCTATTCGGATCTGATATTGATCCTGTGTTAATTAGCCTGTGTACAGAAAGGAGGAGGAAGTGAAGCCCACACCAACTCCTGGCTCTCCCGTCCTCCCTGCTGCTATCTGTAGTAAGGTCGGCAACCCAGAAAGCTGTGCGGGCCGCCGTCCTTATTAACTGATGACGCTCACACAGCTTTCTATGTTTCTGACATTTGCTCACACACCTGATTGTACAGGGGTTGGGACAATTTTTTTCCCCTTTTGCCGCAGCACCCCGATTGAGAAACACTGGTCCAGACTATGTAGCGTACAGAAAAACAGCAGTCTGTACTAAGATGTGTAGAGTGCAGTGGTCTTGGTTGTTTAACACTCAGCACAAAGTACAGAACAAAGTGGTCCAGAGTGGGTGGTGTGCAACATGTCATACAGGATGCAATGGTTCAGAGAATGGAATTAATAGCACTACATAGAGTGGAATAGTCACCCCTAATAGAAGGCCCTTTTATGGTGGTTATTGTAGAATCTCCCTATTACAATGGTGGTCAAACAACCTCAGGAAGGGATCGTAACGATTTGCTTCTCTCTTATTCTCACATCTATGTGTTATTTTCTTTTTTTAAATGACATTGGAACAGCCAAGAGCCACAAGTCTTAAGTGAGTTGGACATGAACTGTTCGCAGTTTTCCTTCAAAAGGGCTGTCCAATACTGTACCCTGTTGTCAACGACACAATATAAAGTATATTGTGTTCACAGTGATGTGGCAACATGTAGTGCTTATGGCACAAGGCTTCACATGTTTGCACCAAAACTATTCAGTTGTGCCTAGTATACACAGGCCAAGTGTTGGGAGATATCAGCCAGTTCAATAAAACCCGTCTGTCAGTTGGTACGACAGAAGCCAGCCGAGCATGCTGGATAACCAGCAGCCGATTGGCTCCCAATCAGCGCTCTTAGCCAATGGTGGGATTTCTATGCATCAGAGGCAGCACGGACAGGGGAGGGCTGGCAGCCTTAGGCCTGGGGGGAAAGCCCAGTCAAGTGGCCCAAAGAGCGTGGAAAAGTGATGGATCGAGGAAAACAGTCTAAGATTTTTCAGGATCACAAGAGTCCGCACAGAGCCTCCCCTTACATCAGAGTCTATACAGAGGCTCCCTTTACATCAAAGTCCGCACAGAGGCCCCCCTTACATCAGAGTCCGCACAGAGGCCCCCCTTACATCAGAGTCCGCACAGAGGCCCCCCTTACATCAGAGTCCGCACAGAGGCCCCCCTTACATCAGAGTCCGCACAGAGGCCCCCCTTACATCAGAGTCCGCACAGAGGCCCCCCTTACATCAGAGTCCGCACAGAGGCCCCCCTTACATCAGAGTCCGCACAGAGGCCCCCCTTACATCAGAGTCCGCACAGAGGCCCCCCTTACATCAGAGTCCGCACAGAGGCCCCCCTTACATCAGAGTCCGCACAGACTCCATATACATCAGATCTGATGTAAGGGGTGTTCTGGGAAACTTGATTTAAGGGTGCATGCTGTGGACTATTGTGTAAAGAGGGTCTCTGCTCACCAAAGCCTACCCCCCCTCCTTTTTAACAAAGTCCACAGAGCACCCCTTTTTATACACTGGGAGGCAGGAGAAATTAGAGAGGGTGAGCTTACCAGGATGGAGGCTGATGCGCAGGCAGGCTGTCTGATGCTTTTTTGGGTTCAAACTTCCTGTCCAGTGCCAACACATGCCCGGGGAGTGTGGGCAGGGCAGACTCAGAAGGAGGAGGAGCAGATGAGCTCTATCTCTCCTCGTGTCTGTGCAGAGAGAGAAGGGGATTTCAACGCTGGTGTGCGCTGAGGCTGAGCTATGTGTGAGACGAGACATAGCTCAGCTCTGCAGCCATCTACCTCGGAGCTGACACAGGCACGGCTGCACAGTGGGAGGTGAGCAGCGGCCGTGACCTGTGTTAACAGAGCTCCAGCAGGCATATTCCTGCTCTGCAAGAACAGCATTTGGTAGTGGCGGCCGGTGGCTGTGTCACCAGCCCGGGGGGAGATTTCCACCCTGCCCCCCCTGCCAGCCCTCCCCTGAGCACGGACAATCCAGAAACCAGGGGGCAGGACATGCTTTATAGCAGTGATGGCGAACCTTGGCATCCTAGATGTTTTGGAACTACATTTTCCATGATGCTTCACTACACCGCAGAGTGCAGAAGCATCATGGGAAATGTAGTTTCAAAATATCTGGGGTGCCAAGGTTCGCCATCACTGCTATATAGGCTTATGAATCAGCAGTGACCATGCTCATAGCCACACCCCCTGCAACATCTTCTCGTCTCACTTCAGTGTTAGCAGCTCACAAGAGAGTGAACAACTGTCCTCTATA
This sequence comes from Rana temporaria, assembly GCF_905171775.1. Lineage (NCBI taxonomy): Eukaryota > Metazoa > Chordata > Amphibia > Anura > Ranidae > Rana > Rana temporaria. The sequence continues at coordinate 138,079,131 of NC_053491.1, forward strand.
TTCAGGAGCAGTGCAGCATTGTTGCGCCAACGTGACAGGAAGCTACATTTGGTGAGCTTGACTGGCAGGATCAACAGATATTGATGTGACGTTTTCAGGAGGACGTTGAGAAAACTCTAGGCAGTTGCATTATTAATGAAGTAGTGCAGCACCTGTTTTTTTAAAGGGAGGCTATAGTTCTACTATTAAATGTTCTGTGCTTACTTTGCAAAGCGTGAAAAAAAGCATTTTAACACTTTATGGTATGTACGTGCATCATAAATATGCATTGCTGCATTTTTATAGCTACAAAATTCTTACACTTTATTATAAATTTGGAAAGTACTATCAAGGGATCCGGTTTTATTTTTATTGCTGCTGTTTCCATTTTCCATTGTTTGCAGATATTTTTTTCCTTTGTTTGTAAGCCATTTCCTTCCACCCACAAACAACCCTCGATAATCCTGCAGCAGTGAACATAGGAGTTTATTCCATAGCTTTCCTTTTTTCTACATTGGACTAAAAGGAATACATGCCATGAAATTTCATAAGAGAAACCCTCCTTGGGGAGGAGAGAAAACATTCTGGACAGATTTGTGTTTCTAGTTATCCAGCTGTGTGCAGTCAGCAGCTGTGTAGCCATAGTAGATAGTGACCTTTTAGGAGGAGATTGCGTGGTGGACTCACCCTGCAGGTAGAATCAAAGACCAAATCTAGTTGAACGCATCTAGATGGCTCTCTTTTTTTTTTAAATATCTCCTTTATTAAACTTTTTTCATTACAAAGAAAAAATCACATTACATAAATACTTAAAACACTACACAAACACATATACAAATACGGTCTCAATATACCCCTTCGTAAAATCTAGTTATAGTCCTTTTCTCCAGGAGGTCCACTAACCTATCACATAAAAAGATACCCAAACCTACTTTTTTTGGTCCAACTAATTAAGAGGGGGGATAAGAATACACTAAAAGAGAACTATAATGGCAAAAGGATAACAGAAGAATACAAAGGGGAAGGAGGGAGAGAAGGGAGAGAAACACTGGAGGGAGGAAAAAAGAAAAGGGAGGGGATAAAGGAAAAATAGATTTGGGTGTTATAAATATTATGTGTAACTTTAAGAAGGCTTCCCATTCCAAACCTATTTATATGAAGAGAAAAAAAAGTGGAAGGGAAAATTTTATTTTATCGTCTCGGATGGTAAAGCTTCCCATTCCTCTTGGGAAAAACCTGCCAGTTCCTGTAAATTCTTGGCCTGTCTTGCAGGAACGGCACGTTTGAGATCTCCCCAGAGTGGCTCAATGATATTGAATTCAGAAGACCGAGATGGCCACTCCAGACCCTTCACTTTATTCTTCTGTAGCCAATGATGGGACAACTTGGCCTTGTGTTTTGGATCATTGTCATGTTGGAATGTCCAAGTACGTCCCATGCGCAGCTTCCTGGCTGAAATGTTCCTCCAGTATTTTTTGATAATATACTGCATTCATCTTGTCATCAATTTTGACCAAGTGAAAGTTTTTGTGTTATCATTCATATTCTCTGAAAAATGGCCAAGAAATCATAAATTCTGCCAGGGTATGTAAACTTATGAGCACAACTGTACACAATACTTGTATTTTAGCTGAGATGTAGTTGTAAAGGCAGAAGATTATTATTATTATTATTTATATTGATGCATTCAAATAAAAAGCCTTCTGTGTGCAGCCGCCCCCCTCAGCCCCCCTAATACTTACCTGAGCCCCATCTCGATCCAGCGATGTTGCGCCAGAGACTCAGCTCCTTATTGGCTGAGACAGCAGTGAAGCGCCATTGGCCTCCGCTGCTATCAATCAGTCAGTGAGCCAATGAGAAGAGAGAGTTGGTGGGGCCCAGCCACGGCTCCATGTCTGAATAGACAAAAAAACTCAGCTCGGGTGCCCCCAAAGCAAGCTGCTTGCGTTAGGGGCACTCAACAGGAGGGAGGGGCAGGAGTGCCAAAGAGGGATTCGAGAAGAGGAGGATCTGAGCTGCTCTGTGCAAAACAATTACAAGGAGCAGGTAAGTATAACATATTTTGAAACAAAAAAAAATTAGACTTTATCACTTTAATGTTTCTAGCCCTCAATACAGTGACTTTGTTAAAAAGAAGTGTAATGAAATGTCAGTCAAGCAGTATATCATGTTGCAGCCCTAAACATCCAAACCTCCTCAGTCTTTCCTTCAGTATTCCCTCAGCAATTTCCTCCTCCGCTAAAGATGGACTTCTCATTCCAAACCTTTCTAATTCCACGCTCTTCATTTGCCATGTAGCTGTCTTGTGATAGACACAGTTGCTGCTTCTTTGTCAAGCTGTGTAAATGCTCATCAAATCATTTTATTACCTTTCACTGCAGGAATACTCCCATACAGAGGACACTTTACGGAAAGGATGACTAATTTCACTTCTTCACAAATCTACTTTACCATTATAGAAATATTTTGGCCATAATTTACCAGTTAGTTATATTGGTCACAGTTGAAAGGATACATAGAATTTTCAGTAGTTTTTACTCGGTAGGTCAACTTTTTCATTGCTTCCGATGAATAAAACTTGGCTCTTTTGTAATGACGTTTTTTTGTTTTTTGATAAATAAGCCAGGTTTTGTAGAATGGCTTGGATCTTCATATGAAAGCCTTAGGCCACGATAGGGTAAACAGAGGACAACGGTCTGATGGACCGTTTTCATCGGTCAAAACCGATCGTGTGTGGGTCCCATAGGTTATTTAACCATCGGTTTAAAAAAAAGCCAACTTGCTTTAAATTTAACCAATGGATTCCTAACCGATGGGAAAAAAACGATCGTTAGTAGGCACAACCATCGGTTAAAAATCCACGCATGCTCAGAATCAAGTCAACGCATGCTTGGAAGCATTGAACTTCGTTTTTTTCAGCACGTCGTTGTGTTTTACGTCACCGCGTTCTGACACGATCGTTTTTTTAACCGATGGTGTGTAGGTGCGACGGACCATCAGTCAGCTTCATCGGTTAACCGATGAAAACGGTCCATCGGTCCGCTCTCATCGGATGGACTGATCGTGTGTACACTACATTAGTCATTGTGAAGGATGTGAACATCTGCTTGTGATGGGGGAGAATGCTCCTTAGATGACTGTGGGCTGTGTCATTTTGGAAATCCTTGTGGACATGCAGAAAGACTTCATACTGTTGGATAAAATATGTACACGGTATACTTAATATAAATTTTAAGGGTTTTCATTGATCTCTAGAATGTGGCTTCAGAGCCTTTTATAGATACTATGGGCCAGATTCACATAGAATTACGTTACTCCACGGCGGCGTAACGTATCCCATTTACGTTACAACGCCGCAGGTTTACAGCGTAAGTGCCTGATTCTCAAAACTCTTACCTGTAAACTTGCGGCGGTGTAACGTAAATGCGCTCGGCGCAACCCCGCCCAATTCAAATGGGACGGGCACCATTTAAATTGGGCGCGTTCCCACGCCGAACGTACTGCGCAAGCTCCGTCGGGTAAATTACCTGACCTGCATTGCGCTAAATGACGTTGCACGGACGTCATTTGTTTAGACGTTAACGTAAATGGCGTCCAGCGCCATTCACGGACGACTTACGCAAACGACGTGGTTATTTAAATTTCGGCGTAGGAACGACGCCCATACTTAACATGGCTTAGAACAACTAGGGCGCAGCCCTAATTTTACGCGACGTAAAATGTCGGATGTCGAAACTGTCGGATCTTAGGGCTAGCTATGCGTAACTGATTCTATGAATCAGTCACATAGTTAGGACGGCCGTAACACAGAGATACGACGGCGTATCAGGAGATACGCCGTCGTATCTCTTTTGTGAGTCTGGCCCTAAATGTCCTTAAAAACAGGAGGCTGAATGCTTATATGTGTGTGTATATGTATGTGTGTGTGTGTGTATGTGTATATGTGTGTATATGTATGTATGTATGTATGTGTGTGTGTGTGTATGTGTGTGTGTGTGTGTGTGTGTGTGTATATATATATATATATATATATATATATATATATATATATATATATATATATACACACACTGTCTCCATTTACAGACTAGAAGAGTATGTTCGTATGTTCCCAATGCTCAGCAACTCTTATTTCACTTCTTCATCTCCATGTAGTGTACATGTTGGCCCTTTATTACACAAAAAACATCTGGTATAATAGCAGACAGATTCACTGTTGGATTACTTAGAAGGGTTTGCTAGGACGTAAATGCATGAGAATAGTCAGCTGATGGAATACAGCACCCTAAAGATCTACTGGGGGGGGGGGGGGAACTGCCCAAATCTAGACCTTATATATAGTAGGGTTCCACGGATACTGATATTGGTGCCAATGCCAAGTATTTTGACAAGTACTCGTGAAAATTCTTTGATGCCTTCGGATACCTTTGCAGTACAGTTTGAGCCCATAATGTCCGAATTGCATGTGGTTTCCCGCACCGCTCCTGTGTGAACCCAGGCTAAAATCACAGACAAATCTGGGTTCACACAGGAGTGGTGCGGCGACCCGTATATGATTCGGACAGGCACTGCATTCCTGTTCAAATAGCCTATTGATTTTATATGGGCTCAAATTGCACAGCAAAGGTGTCGGTACTTGGTACCGGTGAGTACTTGACCGACAATATCGGTACGCCGATAAAAAAAAACTCAGTGCAACGCTATTATATACAGTTGTATTCAAAATTATTCAACCCCCCACTGAAATTGATTGTTTTGCCCAGTTTGACATTGATTTTGATCATTCAGTCATCCTGCTTACAATTAAATCAAAGAGGCACGTGTAGGTCAGACAAATATAACATAACATTTATAATAAAATAACCACAAATGTCTTTTCTGTGCTCACATCATTATCAGTTTTATTCAACCCCCAAGTGACATTCAATCTTAGTACTTAGTACAACATCCTTTTACAGTTATAACAGCTTTTAAACGTGAAGCATAGCTTGACACAAGTGTCTTGCAGCGATCTACGGGTATCTTCGCCCATTCGTCATGGGCAAAAGCCTCCAGTTCAGTCACATTCTTAGGCTTGAGCACTGCAACTGCTTTCTTTAAGTCCCACCAGAGGTTCTCAATCGGATTTAAGTCTGGTGACTGCGATGGCCACTCCAAAATATTCCAGCCTTTAATCTGCAACCATGCTCTAGTGGACTTGGAGGTATGCTTGGGATCATTGTCCTGTTGAAAGGTCCAACGTCTCGCAAGCCTCAGGTTTGTGACGGACTGCATCACATTGTCATCCACTATCTCCTGTTACTGAAGAGAATTCATGGTACCTTGCACACGCTGAAGCTTCCCTGTACCTGCAGAAGCAAAACAGCCCCAAAGCATGATTGACCCCCCGCCATGCTTCACAGTAGGCAAGGTGTTCTTTTCATCATAGGCCTTGTTCTTCCTCCTCCAAACATAGCATTGATCCATGGGCCCAAACAGTTTCATCAGTCCACAGAACACAATCCCAAAACTTCTGTGGTTTGTCCACATGACTTTTGGCATACTGCAGTCGACTCTTCGTATTCTTTCGAGACAGCAAGGGGGTGCGCCTGGGAGTTCTGGCATGGAGGCCTTCATTACGCAGTGTGCGCCGTATTGTCTGAGCACAAACTTCAGTACCCACATCTGACAAATCTTTTCTCAGTTCCTCAGCAGTCACACAGGGACTTTTCTCCACTCTACGCTTCAGGTAGCGCACAGCAGTCAAAGTCAGCATCTTCTTTCTGCCACGACCAGGTAGCGTTTCAACAGTGCCCTTTGCCTTGAATTTGCGAATGATGCTTCCTATGGTGTCTTTTGGTATGTTTAACATCTTTGCAATCTTCTTATAGCCATTGCCCTTCCTGTGAAGAGTAATCACCTCTTCTCTTGTCTTCCCGGACCATTCTCTTGACCTCACCATGTTTGTAACCACACCAGTAAATGTCTAGAAGGAGCTGAGTATCACAGTCATTTTAAAGCTGCCTAATTAATGCTTATTAGGCTTTATTGCTGCTCCTTGACATCCACAGGTGTTTTCAATACCTGATTGAATACACTTCAATGAACCTCTGTTCTTCAGAGTGGTAGTCTTTAAGGGGTTGAATAATTGTGTAAATGAAGAATTCACAAAATAAATATTTACTACTGTATTACAAAACCAATTGATGTCATTTTAGTTGCATATGGTTCTTTAAGAAGTCCTTGTAGGATTTCATTCTGAATACAATTACAAATGTACACTAAATTCCCTAAAACCCTTTACAGCATTGGGGGGTTGAATAATTTTGAACACAACTGTACATTATATTGGTAATGTCATGTTTGGTTGATTGTGTATGGAAGGTCATTCATGCCCCAAATCGATGACTTCTGTAGTCAGATATGTAAGGCTTTTCAAATGAAAACTATTATTATATCTGTGTTAGTCTTCAAATTGATCCGAGGATCTCTGTGCCGCCCCTTGGATGATAGGCCCAAGCTGCACATCCAAGTTAAAATTAAGCCCCATCACCTTTTTAAGTATACCTTTTAATCTTTATCTCATTTTTTGTTATGCTTATTTTGTTTTTGTTTGTTTTTTGTAGGCGATACAAAACTTCATACAGAACGAGGAAATATCACAGTAGGTATGCATTTGACCTATTTTATTTTCTATTAAATCTGCTTTCAGTGGCTTATTTGTGTGTGTAATACAGTATAAAGATATAATATATTACAGTATGATAAGTGTGTGTACAACATACAGTATATATCAGGGCTCAAAATTTCAAGTCCTGAGCTACTAGCCAGGCCTCAAGGCGTACTCGCCACCAGTTGCCCCGCCCAACCCCTACCATGTCCCCCCCCAGACACGCCTTCATAAATTATCTCATGAAATGACACTTAAATGTTTTATGCAGAATTAAGTTATAAAAATAAATATTAACAACAAGTTATCCGTGCCCAAAAATGCAGCCTTCCCATGTCTACCAGTGCAGCCAGTGTCCCCAGTGCAGCCACCTGTACCCAGTGTAGCCACTGCAGCCAGTGTCCCCCGTAGCAGCCAGTGTCCCCATAGCAGCCTACCTGTGCTGAGTGAGAGGAGCGGCCGCTGCTGCAGCCTGGTTGTTCAGGGAGGAGCAGCAAGGAGAGGAGCCGCCGCCGCCGCCGACTGGTTGTTTAAAGCGCGGGGAACATGACAGCTTTTAATTCAATAGCTGTGTTCCCCGCAGCGAGCCGCCATATACAGCCCCTCACCCTTGTCCGGGAAACTTTGATAGACAGATCACCCGTCCAATCCTGGGATGGGTGCTCTGTCTATCAAAGTGCCCGGAAAAGGGGGGAGGGGCTGTATATGACGCTCGCCGCAGGGAACACCACTATTGAATTGAAAGCTGTCATGTTCCCCGCGCTTTAAACAACCAGTCGGCGGCGGCGGCTCCTCTCCTTTCTCACCCCCCTGCTCCCAGGCAGCCTGTCCCACACTCGCCAGCCCTCAAAATTTACTCGCAAAATGCGAACATGCGAGTGCAAATTTTGAGGGCTGGTATATATCATACACTTTTTTTTTTTTTTTAATCCAAGGTTGCAACACTTTGTAAATTCAAAGCAAAGTAATAGTAGTACTAGCTGCATCAATGTTCCATTACAATGCAAGCTTTCAGACAAAATGTCCTTCCAGCTTAGTAACGTTTATAAAGATACAGGAAATGGATAAAAAGTAATCCATTATAGTAACCGTAAATGTACAGAGTGAACAGAGGGTCTTAAACGGACCATTCCTCTACCCTACTCTTTAATTGGAAAGCCAGAAAATTATTCTCTAAAACGACAAAAGAAGACAAAAAAAAAAACAGATCATTCAACCAAAATAAATATATCTCCAGATACATAAAATTATTTATATCTGTCTGAATTTTTTTTTTAATTTAAACTAAGCCCTGGTTCACACCAGTGCGATTTGACAATTCAAAATTGGATGACAAAGCACACTCTATTGTTGAGAATGAAATCATTCAAATCGATGCGACTCAAGTCGCAGCAACTTTTGAAAATGGTTCTTGCACTTCTTTGCGATTTTATTGCACCTTGCATTGACTTCTGTTAAATAAAGTTACAAGCTGCAATGAAATCATAGGTCCAAATTGCACTGATCTGCGGCTTTGAAATCACACTGAAGTAGCGCAATTTCAAAGCTGCACTGGTATAAACCAGGGCTAAAGAAACAAATGTGAATCACTAGGGTTGTCCCGATACCGATACTGGTATCGGGACCGATACCGAGCATTTGCACGAGTACTTGTGTTCGCGCAAATGCTCCTGATGCTTTACCCGATACTTTTTTTGTGAGCTGAGAGGGGGCTGAGATAAGGCTTAGATGGGTGGAGAGTCCTCGAGTATGTAAAATATAATGTCACTAATGGTGCGTCATCATATATAGTCCCTCCCCCTTGTCCGGGCACTTTGATAGACAGATCACCCATCCCAGGATGATCTGTCTATCAAAGTGCTTGGACAAGGGCAAGGGGGAGGGGCTATATATCAACTAGAGGGCGGCAGGGGGGGGGCCTACACAAAGCGGCATTTGGGGACATGGCTGCATTTGGGGACACCAGTAGTCTTGGTTTTTCCCTGGGCATTCCTCAGGTTTTGCTGTTATCTGCATTTGGGGACACATGGCTGCATTTGGGGACACATGGCTGCATTTGGGGACACAAGGCGACACATAAACAATGCCAATAAGTGCCCACAAATGGGCACTGACTGGAAAAATTATGGATCAGTCAAGACAAGTGATGCCCAGCAGTGGCACCTCTCAGTGCCCAATTGTGCCACCTATAAGGCACCATTAGTATATATCAGTGCCAGTCATTGAAGAAAAAAACGTATTTACAAAACAATATTACAGAAACAAAGAAAATCTGTTTTTTTTTTCTAAATTTTCGGTCTTTTTTTTTTATTGCGTAAAAAATAAAAACCGGCAGTGGTGATCAAATACCACCAAAATAAATCTCTATTTGTGGGCACAAAATGATAACAAATTTGTTTGCATACAATGTAGCATGACCACGCAATTTGTCATTCAAATTGCGACAGCGCTGAAAGCTGAAAATTGGCTTGGGAAGGAAGGTGCGTAAGTGCCTGGTATTGAAGTGGTTACATTTGAGCTGGGAACATATATCTGCAGTGTATTCTTATCTCTCTTCAAAGCATCATGTCCCGTAGCTGTCTTCTGCTCCGTTCTTCTGTTATCGGCCTGATAATTCCTGACCAGTTCTCTGTCACATATGATAAAAGCAGCCTGAGATTTGTGTTGTGGAGGATGCTTTAAATAGATTAGCAGAGCCCTGAACTATTCAACCATCGGCTCTGAAGGTCTCTACCTATGAGGAGAGGGGGTGTGTGTCTTTCCTCCAATCAGCTGTCTTGGCTGTATGCCCAGACTTAATTGCAGTGTTGAACAGGAAGAGAAAATCTCCTAACACAAGCTGAACTTTCTAAACGGTATTGTAACGGAACCCCAAATGGGACAGGGGTTAACGCCATTTAAGATATTCCATTCCGAACCCAAGACAGCTTATCGACACTCCACAATCTGGCGAACAGGACCCATACGGATTTCCCCCAGAAACGAGACACAGCTCTATTCTGTTCTCTGGTTCAAACAAATAGCCAATCTTTATTGAGAAGGCAGGCTCTTATATACACCAAAAAGCATGCTGCAGTAATCAAAGGGACAATGACACACTCCACCCACAACATCATACAATGGTTACTAACGAGCCTCCAATACGCATCTTTTAGGTAGACATCATGACTCCGGCTTCTCTCACCTGCTATACAATACACATTCCTTTAGTAGACATAATTTACAGGAGCTAATTAACTATAGCTGACAAGTCAGACGTCTGACCTTCACAACACACATCTATCACAACACACATCTATCATCAATAGAACTTTCACAAAATACAGTGTCAATTAGCATGACACCATTAAAGGTTCTTGGGAGCCATACTAAGGTTAATTTACATTACAGTACCAGACAATATTAACACCTTAACAGTCTGTGTTCCCACATAGAATGAGTCACTCTTTTAATTGACCTGTTGGGTTCAGAATCAACAAACAGTAATATTTCAAGATATCCTGAAATACATTGTGAATTATCATTACTGCCCCATCTCATGTAGTCCAAGATCTCATTTCTCAGTCATCCTATGCCCCTAGTGGACAAAGGATGACTTTAGACACGAGTCATCGGTGAAGCTGAAACGGGAGTACCCCACACCCTTCAAGAGCCTCTGGGTCCCACGAGCCATTCCGTTAGGCCGGGTACTCACGACCAAACATGTATGGTGAAAGCGGTCCGTCGGACCGTTTTCACCATACATGTCTGCCAGAGGGCTTCTGTACGATGGTTGTACACACCATCGTACAGAAGTCCGCGCGTAAACAATACGCGGGGCGTGTCCGCGGTGTCGCCGCGTCGATGACGCGGTGTCGCCGCGACAATGACGCAGCGACGTGGGCGGCCCGCCTTTAAAATGCTTCCACGCATGCGTCAAAGTCATTCGACGCATGCGAGGGACGGCGGGCGCCTGGACATGTACGGTAGGTCTGTACTGACGACCGTACATGTCCGAGCGGGCAGGATTCCAGCGGACTGTTTTAAAACAAGTCCAGGAATATTTGTCCGCTGGGAAAAGGCCCGGCGGGCAAATGTTTGCTGGAATTCGGCCCGCTCGCGCCCACACACGACCAAACATGTCTGCTGAAACTGGCCTGCGGACCAGTTTCAGCAGACATGTTTGGTCGTGAGTACGGGGCCTTACAGGTATATAAAGCTGAAGACAGCAGATCTGAGGCTGTTCATTTCACTGGGTTTATGTGAGGGTTTACATTCACTTTAAGGTTTCTTGGCTGTTGCTTGGCAACTCAGTTTCAGCTTGCTCCATACATTTTCTATACGATTAAGGTCTGGAAGCTGGCTAGGCCACTCCATGACCTTAATGTGCTTCTTGAGCTACTCTTTTGTTGCCTTGGTGGTATGTTTTGGGTCATTGTCATGCTGGAGAAGAAGGTTCTCATCCAAGATTTTACAATACATGACCCCGTCCATTGGCCCTTTAATGCGGCAAAGTGGGCCTGTACCTTTAGCAGAGAAACAGCCCTAAAGCATAATGTCCAGTTAATGCCAAAGAGCTTAATTTTGGTCTCATCTGACCACAGCACTTTCTCCCAATCCTTCTCTGAATCATTTTAGATGTTCATTGGCAAACTTCAGACATGTGCCTTCTTGAGGAGGGGGACCTTGCGGGCGCTGCAGGATTTCAATCCATAGCGGCGTATTGTGTTACCAATGGTTTGTTTGGTGACTGTGGTCCCAACTGTCTTGAGACCATTCACAAGTTCCCCCCTGTGTAGTTCTGTGCTGATGATGAGGGTTGGATGGAAGAAAGAGTTAGGCCTCGTACACACAGCCGAGGAACTCGACGTGCCAAACACGTCGAGTTCCTCGGCGAGTTCAGCACTGAAGCCGCCGAGGAGCTCGGCGGGCCGAGAGCTCCCATAGAACAACGAGAAAATAGAGAACATGTTCTCTATTTTCTCGACGAGTTCCTCGGCGGCTCCATCGGGCCGAAAGTGTACACACGACAGAGTTTCTCGACAGAATCAGGCTCTGACCGAGTTTCTCGCCAAATTCTGCCGAGAAACTCTGTCGTGTGTATGAGGCCTTACTGTGGACAGGGGTCTTTTATACACATAATGAGTTGTCGTTAGGAGCTCCTTCTTAAATTGAGAAGAAAAATCTGCGTACCACATGAGCACATTCTGCAGCCAGGCTGTGGGAGACAGAATTATTGTTTGCGAATCAAATACTTTATTTACTCACTGAACTGCAACTCAACTTATTTGCACCATGTGTTTTTCTGGATTTTTGGTTGAGATTCTGTCTCTATCATTTAAAATACACCTATGATAACAATTATAGACTCTTCATTTCATCTGCACATGAAATATACAGAAAGATCAGATAACTGTCCCTAAACCCCCTTTTCAAAGTCTGTCATATTCGTTAAAACATTTGAACCTTCTTTATCTGCTGGCTTGTCGAGCAGAAAGGGGGCTTGTTGAGCTTGCATTTGTTCCTTCATAAGATTTTTAGGTGTCCCCTTGTCCCCTGCCTCCACCTTTCCCACAAACCATTCAACACCTGGAAATGTTGGCAGCACCACTTAGGTTGTAACCTATCTCTGCAAGTCCTCATGCACACTGGATGTAATAATAATGTTATAAAAACGCCAGTAGCGTTGCGGTGAGTTTTTTTTTCTTCAGTGAGTTTTTGTCAAAGTTTTTCTTTTCTTTTTTTTCAATGGATCAAAAACGTTAAATGCTGGAGATCTGCGTTTTTGAGCGTTTATCTGCGTTTTTTGACATTAGAGCATTTTTACAGCTGGACAAAACCCACTTGTTTTTGGGGGGGGGGGGGGGGGTTTACAGTCAAAAAACGCCCCAGCCAAAAACAGTTGATAACGGCCTATGTGTGCATGGACACATAGGATAACATGATGGAGAGTTTATTGACTGTAGAAAAAAACGTCTGAAGCCAAAAACAGCAGCTGTAAAAAACATCCATTGTGCATGAGGCCTAAATGTTACTAAGCTTTTGATGCAATGTGTGCAGCGTTTTCAGCCTAAAGAAGGACATTTTGTCTGAAAGCTTGTATTGTAATTGAATAATGATGCTGTTAAAACTACTTTTTTTCTATATTTTTGGGCTGCCGGCGTCAGCCCTGTTGCTTGACCACCAACTACATTCATTATCTTACTGGTATGCCTGATTTCTTTCTATCTATCTATCTATCTATCTATCTATCTATCTATCTATCTATCTATCTATGTGTGTGTATGTATATGTGTGTATATATATATATATATATATATATATATATATATATATGTGTGTGTGTGTGTGTGTGTGTGTGTATATATATATATATATATATATATATATATATATATATATATATATATATTGTGACAGGAAGTCAGGTAAATCTGTGGGTGTTGTCACAAACGGGAGATACATTTCTGCCTTGTTTAGACAATACACCAATTGTTATTAGGCGTCGGCTGCAAAAGTAGCCAGGAAAGGTTTAAGGGCGTTGGAAAACTTCAGCTGTTCAGAATGAGGCAATTAAGGCCTCTATAAGTAATCCAGAGGATTACCACTGATTTGCTGCATCCTGAGGCTTTCTGAGTGAAGGAGAGCAGTAGCTGAAAGTCTTCTGAGGAGGTGAGGTGGTAATTGATTTTTCTGTGTCATAAAAATCAAAAAGAGACTATTGTTTCCAGGTGGAAGGGCCAGGGTTTATTTTATGTTTGATTTTGTTCATGCTGTTTGGATATATATATGTGTGTATATCTATATATCTATATATATATATATATATATATATATATATGTGTGTGTGTGTGTGTGTGTGTGTGTGTGTGTGTGTGTGTGTGTGTGTGTGTGTGTGTGTGTGTGTGTGTGTATATCCTACCACTGCTTCTTTGAATATGCAGTTCAAAGTTAGTGGCAGAATTTCTGGGTGTGTCATATTCCTGGTTCCGCTTTGTAAACCTCTCCAGTTTTCCCAACGCTTCTGATACACGTTTTTGTAGAGTATGTTGGGACATAGGTTTTATGATAGAATAATAGTAACCAGCATCCTTTTAACAGAGATTCATAAACCCTAATGTAGGCAAAAAAGAAATAAACGGAGCTTGCTTAAAACCATTAAACATTTTTTGTACATTTCAGATTCCTCAGATGGATGTTTAATGGCCTCTACAACACATGGAACAATAGATGTATATGTCAGTCAAGCTGGTAAAGTGCATCTGAAATCTGACAAAGGTGAAGTGCCATTTGCATGTGAGAAAATGCATATTTTCGATCTGAAGAGTAGTTAAACCCAGTACAATAAAATGGTGACCGCTGCATTTTCTCTGTCGCACAAGATTTGGGTTACTATTCACCCAAATTATATTTTAGAAAAAAAAATGTAAATAAAGGTGCAACTAAAGGCAAAACTTCTTCTTCTTCTTTTATTTTGGATAGAGTGGAGAGGGATTAGAACCCCTGTCTCTTTTTATTGCTGTGTGTGTGAAAATATTGCGCAAACTTATAAAAGGTGAAAAAGGTGGGCGGCCAACACACAAAAAATATTTGTAAAGGTATTGTATAAAAAGAAGTGTAGCGCCAATATATTTCAACTCTACTTTGGTAAGAACCAAAAGGAGAGAGATAATATAAGATTGGAAATAATCCAAATGTGTACTTAACACCGTGAAGTGTAGTGACAATTATTTGTAATTGAGAATTTTATAAATCCTTCAAAATTAATAAATAAACTTGTGTAGTGAAAATAAACGCCTATAATGCAAAAATAGTCTGTGAGACAAATATTCCTGTGTGAATGTTAATGTGAACCTCAGAGGATCAACATGCACCTGTTGCCAGTTAAGTCCTGTTAGGGACTCAGGAGAGAGATGATGGTACTCTCAAATAAACACACACTACAGCAATTAACCTGCAAAGGCAGGTAAGCTATAGGTTCAAAACAAGTTTTTTTGGGGGAACATCTTAAATCATATGGGATGATATTAACTTCACATAAATTATATATAGTCCAATCCCCTATTGGGAATAATACATATATATAGTCCTTTTTGATTGTATAAATATCCTCAGTAGCACGCTTCAATCAGACTTTTACGAGAGAAGAAATAACTGGGTACTCTTACCAGAACACGTTGACCCACTCCTCATCTTACGATGGGTGGGTCTCCAAAGCTTGTACGGGCCGATTGCCCTCTCTGGTTACCCTTGCGATGTAGTTTCTCTCAAGGCCTCTCCAGCTTTATGTAGTCTCCAGATAGTGGTTGGTGCAAGATTATACTCACAGACAAAAGGACACAGATGTTCTCCAAAAAAATTTTTTGGGTGATGGAATCAGTGGTTGATCACAACAGAGTATGTGGAAAAAGCAAAAAAAGAGAGCTCCACATAGTGTAAAAAAGTTACAGTTTTAATGAAAAAACTTCAAACTTGTGTCACTGAAAAGAGTGAACACACTGGATAAAATAACACTTTGAACAAAAGTTTTTTCCAAACAAAGTTCAGCAATAAAAATCAAAATCAAAAATCCAACAAAAAATTGTAAAATCCAAAAAGACCATGCAGCAAACCAAAAAGCTTTCCAATCCAATAAACGGACAGAAAATATCCACAGATAATGCAGGTGATGGCGGTATGACCTGTGTACCCTACCGGTTTCGTCGCTATAAGGACTTCTACTGGGGTGTATACAGAGGTCTATGCCATCCACTGCCAATATATATAGCCTAAAATCCACCTGTCTGTAATCTTACCTTACTCCACAGCTGACTCCGGCGTGCGCTCCAATTAGGCACACATGTTGTGGATTTGCTCTCCAAAGCCCGGAAGTAGTGGGAAGGGCCGTTAGTGGTAATGGGCGTGTATACTGGAAGTGTCTAACTATCCAGTTTAACGCTGTCCTCGTTCTCCACCCCTCGCATAAGCCCATAGGCATAGAGAGCGCTGGACGTCATGACGTCACGCGCATGCGTACATCGCCATCTTGGTGCCGTACTTCCGCGTGTCACGAGGTAATTCAAGCCTCGTTTTCACGCCCGGGAGATATGTTCATACAGCGCTGTGACGTGACGCGCACGCTCTCCATACAGTGGTGCCCTATGTCCGCGTGTCACGCAAAAAATTTTTTTGGAGAACATCTGTGTCCTTTTGTCTGTGAGTATAATCTTGCACCAACCACTATCTGGAGACTACATAAAGCTGGAGAGGCCTTGAGAGAAACTACATCGCAAGGGTAACCAGAGAGGGCAATCGGCCCGTACAAGCTTTGGAGACCCACCCATCGTAAGATGAGGAGTGGGTCAACGTGTTCTGGTAAGAGTACCCAGTTATTTCTTCTCTCGTAAAAGTCTGATTGAAGCGTGCTACTGAGGATATTTATACAATCAAAAAGGACTATATATATGTATTATTCCCAATAGGGGATTGGACTATATATAATTTATGTGAAGTTAATATCATCCCATATGATTTAAGATGTTCCCCCAAAAAAACTTGTTTTGAACCTATAGCTTACCTGCCTTTGCAGGTTAATTGCTGTAGTGTGTGTTTATTTGAGAGTACCATCATCTCTCTCCTGAGTCCCTAACAGGACTTAACTGGCAACAGGTGCATGTTGATCCTCTGAGGTTCACATTAACATTCACACAGGAATATTTGTCTCACAGACTATTTTTGCATTATAGGCGTTTATTTTCACTACACAAGTTTATTTATTAATTTTGAAGGATTTATAAAATTCTCAATTACAAATAATTGTCACTACACTTCACGGTGTTAAGTACACATTTGGATTATTTCCAATCTTATATTATCTCTCTCCTTTTGGTTCTTACCAAAGTAGAGTTGAAATATATTGGCGCTACACTTCTTTTTATACAATACCTTTACAAATATTTTTTGTGTGTTGGCCGCCCACCTTTTTCACCTTTTATAAGTTTGCGCAATATTTTCACACACACTGCTCTTTGGAATTTAAATATTTATATATTGCAGCATCTTTTTTTCCATTCTGAAAAATGGACATTTTCGATTACCGCAGTAGTCGGACTTTTAATACTGAAGGGGTTTTCTCAGCCTTAAATTCAGACTCTGAAATTGGAGGTCTGTTTGTCAGGCTGAAGAATATTATGACCTCAGAATTACACCTCCAATGGGACACTGCTTTTTTGGAGCATTATACCAAGGAAGAGATGGTCCCGAGAGGTCTTAGATGGGATGTTCATCCCCAACAGGGAGATCCCGACCTGGAATCATGGTTTAAGTTTTTTAATAAACAGGGACTATCCCTTTTAGAATTTTTAACTGATAGAAAAAAATCCAAAATGGTTTTGTTGGATAAGGAGATTAAAGATATCAAAGAAAAGCTCCTAACATCCAAAACTACACCTGAGTACAGCACACTATCCACTAACCTAAAAAACCACCTGGAGAAGGAGGAACGTGAGCAAAGGATTAAGAAGCAAAAGAAATATAATAGGGATCTTGCCGATTACAAGTCAGGTACTGTGTTTAGTTGGCAAGCAAATGCCAATTTTAACACAAATACCGACCATCAACAAACAGATATGGATTTGTCGCAACCGTCCACCAGTGATGCTAAAATCCTCTCTTTCTCGCAGCCAGTATTGGCAGCAGTACCTTCTACAAGGTCAAGTGGGTCTAATGTTAGACCAGCTGGACCCTGCACCCCAAATGCATATCAGAATGGTAACTCACAGAACAATAGAGGAAAAGGGAAGGGACCTCGAGGTAAACACCATAACCCAAGAGATCAATCCCGAGAAGGACGGTCACGTGACTATTCACCCTATGGTGGAAATTACAACGATTACCCCCAGAGACATCCTCCTACCACCCCGAGACGGGGAGGAGGAGGGGGGCCTCCATATAGGGACTATCCACCAAGACCATACGACCAATATGGGTACATGTATCGAGAGGTCAATCAACATGATAGATCTCCATATCATTATAATCAAGACCAACCGAGACCAAACCACCCAGGGGATTTTTACAGGGATCATGCCAATTACAACAGAGAGGGCGAACAAAACGCGGCACGAGAGGGGGGCGGCGCGCCCGGTCGAAAAAGGCCAAGAGTTCAATAGGGACAGGTATTTTCAACCTCAGCACCACCACACTCACGGAAGCTGAGAAGGTTGTTTTGGACAAGGGGTTAAAATTTGTTCCCCCTAAGAACTTAAACAAATTTGACACATTTATAGACGTCCAGAAGTTTGTGCGCAAGCTCAATATTCAACGCTATTTTTTGAGTAATCCAATTAGGTCAAATCTACCAGAAGTAACCTCAGAAATCATCCATACAGGCCTTTCGAACCCATCCCTCTTCAACCCTCCCTGCCCAATGGCTCCAAGTGTGAAGGTGTTCAGGGATTTGGTTTTGAAAGATTTGGATGACCTTCCCCCAAAAAGAACATATTCTGACCCTAACATCAAGAAAGGTCTGAAAAGTCTATGCGAACGCAAAGACCTCATCATCCGCCCTGCAGATAAGGGAGGGGGAATCGTTATTTTGGACAAATCAGCATATCATGAAGAGATGCTCAAAATACTGGGAGATTCTGAAACCTATATTAAATTACTTTCAAATCCCACTAATAACTTCAAAAGCTCTTTGATGAAGCTTATTGAAGATGGCACCCGGAAGGGAATTTTGGACAAAAAAGAACGAGTCTATCTGGTCCCAAAAGTACCAAGAATTCCGGTGATGTACTTTTTACCGAAAATTCATAAAGACAGTGTCCATCCCCCAGGGAGGCCCATTATTAGTGGGATTAACTCCATAACAGCACGCTTGGGCAAGTATATTGACTACCATCTTCAGCCCATAGTCAAGGATATCCCCTCCTACTTAAAAGATACTAGGCATGTCATCTCACTCCTTCAGGATGTAGTATATGAGGAGGGCATGCTGCTGGTGACAGCGGATGTTGCCTCTTTATATACCTGTATCGCTCATGAGTTGGGGTATAAAGCAGTTGAATGTTTTTTGGGGCGTTCAGAAACCCTTCCCGGTGTGCAAAAGACCTTCATTATGGAGCTCCTGCAGTTCGCTACTGCGCACAACTATTTCTGGTATGACGGGGAATACTATCTCCAACGTAAAGGAGTGGCTATGGGGGCAAAGTTTGCCCCCAGCTTAGCAAACATCTTCATGGCCAAGTGGGAGGAGGATGTCGTCTATGCTTACAATCGGCCAGAGGTAGTACTCTGGGCTCGATACATAGACGACATCCTCCTCCTATGGAGGGGTGACCGGGAGTCCCTTGACAACTTCATGGTCACCTTGAATACAAACGATTTGGGCATCAAACTCTCTCACGAGGCTAGCCATTCTAGTATTCACTTTTTAGATTTGGAGATCTTTGTCCAAGACAACCAATTAACAACCAGAACATACTTCAAGAGTACCGACCGGAATGGCTATATTCCGGTCGATAGCTGTCATCATCCATCCTGGCTCTCTTCGGTACCTAAGAGTCAGTTGTTGCGCATCAGACGTAACTGCTCGAACATCGAAGACTACCAGACACAAGCGCAGATCCTCAAAAAAAGATTTGTAGATAAAGGTTACCCAGGTCATTTGGTCGATAAAGAAATTAACAATATAGCAACAGTTGACAGAACCTCACTTACTGTGGCACGACAAAAGGAGGTGGGAGAGTCTAAGTTCAAAAATTCTTTCTTTACCTCATTTTCAGTGCAATACAGGCAGATAAAGGGGATCATCTCTAAACACTGGAAAGTGTTAAAGAGTGATGGAATTTTGGGGCCATCCCTTCCTGAAAATGCTGGAATAATTTACAGAGGGGCCACCTCGTTGAGGAATCAGATTGCACCGAATATTCCTGACCCCCCTGTAAAGCCGTCTTTCTTTCCCCTCTCAAAAGGATATCATCCCTGTAGGAGATGCACAGTGTGCACCAATAATATATGTGGTAGGAAAAAAACCACCAGTTTTAGGTCTACCACTACGGGGATAGAATACCCCATGCGTCACTTCTTTACATGTGCTACAACCAACATTGTATACTTGATCACCTGCCCTTGTGGAAAACAGTACGTTGGTCGCACCATACGGAGCTTTTCCACAAGGGTAGGTGAGCATGTGGCAAAGATTTTGAAAGGCCGTACCAACCACACTGTACCCAGGCATTATGTAGAAAAACATAATAAAAAACTAGAAGGCACTAAATTCCAGATTATAGACAGGTTTGTCCCCCACTGGAGGGGCGAACCCAAAGTCAGAGGGGTGTCCAAGCTTGAGGTATTCTGGATTTACCAGCTAAAATGTTTTGTACCTTATGGGTTAAACGTTGAGTGGGACGTTAATGCCTTTATCAACCAGGCTTAGCGATAATAAAAAGGGAATTTTTTCTTTCTTTTTTCCCCTTGGTTTGCCCGGGACATTGTATAAGGTTTGGACATAATTTATTGCCTTAACACATATAAAAAGCCTGATAAATCTCTATATTCCCTTTATATTTCTATGTGATAATATATAGTGTGGCCGGTTTAAATGTATATTGATGATTGGCTTTATATATTATTGTTCTCATTTCCTTTGCATATTGTCGATCCACCTGTCTGGGATTAAATCCTTGGGATCCACGTTTCTCCTAATATATGTACAATTACCTGGATGTGTTTATGACCATTGGAGGTAACTGTGTAACATCAATATTAAAGGTCTTTGCTGTCATATGACTTCAATGAAACACTAACCCTAGTTGCCCACAAGATGCCGCTGTCCTGCATACAGGAATCTGTTTGCGTGACGTGATAACGAGGCGTGGAACGCATCGTGACACGCGGACATAGGGCACCACTGTATGGAGAGCGTGCGCGTCACGTCACAGCGCTGTATGAACATATCTCCCGGGCGTGAAAACGAGGCTTGAATTACCTCGTGACACGCGGAAGTACGGCACCAAGATGGCGATGTACGCATGCGCGTGACGTCATGACGTCCAGCGCTCTCTATGCCTATGGGCTTATGCGAGGGGTGGAGAACGAGGACAGCGTTAAACTGGATAGTTAGACACTTCCAGTATACACGCCCATTACCACTAACGGCCCTTCCCACTACTTCCGGGCTTTGGAGAGCAAATCCACAACATGTGTGCCTAATTGGAGCGCACGCCGGAGTCAGCTGTGGAGTAAGGTAAGATTACAGACAGGTGGATTTTAGGCTATATATATTGGCAGTGGATGGCATAGACCTCTGTATACACCCCAGTAGAAGTCCTTATAGCGACGAAACCGGTAGGGTACACAGGTCATACCGCCATCACCTGCATTATCTGTGGATATTTTCTGTCCGTTTATTGGATTGGAAAGCTTTTTGGTTTGCTGCATGGTCTTTTTGGATTTTACAATTTTTTGTTGGATTTTTGATTTTGATTTTTATTGCTGAACTTTGTTTGGAAAAAACTTTTGTTCAAAGTGTTATTTTATCCAGTGTGTTCACTCTTTTCAGTGACACAAGTTTGAAGTTTTTTCATTAAAACTGTAACTTTTTTACACTATGTGGAGCTCTCTTTTTTTGCTTTTTCCACATACTCTGTTGTGATCAACCACTGATTCCATCACCCAAAAAATTTTTTTGGAGAACATCTGTGTCCTTTTGTCTGTGAGTATAATCTTGCACCAACCACTATCTGGAGACTACATAAAGCTGGAGAGGCCTTGAGAGAAACTACATCGCAAGGGTAACCAGAGAGGGCAATCGGCCCGTACAAGCTTTGGAGACCCACCCATCGTAAGATGAGGAGTGGGTCAACGTGTTCTGGTAAGAGTACCCAGTTATTTCTTCTCTCGTAAAAGTCTGATTGAAGCGTGCTACTGAGGATATTTATACAATCAAAAAGGACTATATATATGTATTATTCCCAATAGGGGATTGGACTATATATAATTTATGTGAAGTTAATATCATCCCATATGATTTAAGATGTTCCCCCAAAAAAACTTGTTTTGAACCTATAGCTTACCTGCCTTTGCAGGTTAATTGCTGTAGTGTGTGTTTATTTGAGAGTACCATCATCTCTCTCCTGAGTCCCTAACAGGACTTAACTGGCAACAGGTGCATGTTGATCCTCTGAGGTTCACATTAACATTCACACAGGAATATTTGTCTCACAGACTATTTTTGCATTATAGGCGTTTATTTTCACTACACAAGTTTATTTATTAATTTTGAAGGATTTATAAAATTCTCAATTACAAATAATTGTCACTACACTTCACGGTGTTAAGTACACATTTGGATTATTTCCAATCTTATATTATCTCTCTCCTTTTGGTTCTTACCAAAGTAGAGTTGAAATATATTGGCGCTACACTTCTTTTTATACAATATCTTTTTATTGCTGTCTGTGTCCACGTTAGGGAGATTCAGCCTCTCTATCCTGTTTACCATTAGCAGTGAAAGTAAAAGAAAATCCCAAATTTGGGCTTTCCCCAATCCTGGGAGGTCCCCAAGGGATTCCCTTAATTTGCAGGCATTTTCTCTCACTTCCTGTTTTGGCTATCGGACAAGAAGTGGAGGTAACAATGAGGCATAGATGGCAAAAAATAAACCAACAGGGGTCCTAACCCTGCCTTACTCTGACCAAAATGAACAAAGCAAGTTTTGCCTATAGTTCTATTTTAACCACTTCAGCTCCAGAAAGTTTACCTCCCTTTCTGACCAGGCCATTTTTTGCGATATGACACTGTGTTACTTTAAGAAATGTATGTACTTTTTTCCCCCCCACAAATAGAGCTTTCTTTTGGTGGTATTTGATCACCTCTGCAGTTTTTATTTTTTTGTGCTATAAAAAAAAAGTCAATTTAAAAAAAAAAAAAAAACATTATTTTTTACTTTCTGCGATAAAACACATCCAATGAGGAAAAAAAAAAGATTTCTCCATAAATTTGGGCCAATATGTATTCTGCTACATATTTCTGGTAAAAAAAAATCCCAATATGCGTATATTGAATGTTTTGCGCAAGTTAGTGTTTACAAACTATGGAATATTTTTATGGAATCTTTATTAATTTGTTATTCAGTTAATGGCGGTGGTCAGCGACTAATAGTGGGACTGCGATATTGCGACAGACAAATCGGACACAAAGTGACACTTTTTTGACCATTTTTTGGGAACCAGTGACACTAATACAGTGATCAGTGCTAAAAATATGCCCATCCACTATATGAATGACCCTGGCAGGGAAGGGGCTAACACCAGGGGCGATCAAATGGGTTAAATGTGTTCCGAGGGAGTGCTTACAAATTGTGTAGGGGGTGTATTTACTGTGGGGTGTATTTCCTGCTTAGCAGAAACACATGATCTCTCCCTTCCATTCTCAAAGAACTGTGATCTGCCTTGTTTACATAGGCAGACTGTTCTGCTAATCTCCAGAATTATTGGCGACTCTTGGCGGATATAAGGTCTTCCGGACCCACTAATTGGTTTTCGCTGTGTCCAATCGCAACGGGAGCGTGTCGCTGGCGGTGCGAATGCGTCTTAGTCCGGAAAGTGTCAGATTAGGTACGTGATCTGTCACAGAGCAGCCACCCTGCCACAGTATGTATGTGTGTGTGTATGGGGGGGGGGGCGCTAAGTGGTTAATTTTAGTGCACACACACACAATACTCAATTATTTGATAACATTTAAAACATTAGGTTGCTTTGCGTAAATCGACACCAACCATGTCAAGCCTTAACAGCAAAAAAAACAAAACAACAAAACTATAGTACTCAAAACTGTTTGTAGGTGACGATTTAAAAGCCTTTACATGTCATCAGATTAGAGTTAACAGTAAAAGAAGAATCTAAATCTATCGCTCTCACTCCGGCATGCACAGCAATATCTAATGTGTTGTGTTTTTGTATACATGCACACGTATTTGTATTCATGTGGGCTAGGAGCAGCTTTAAAATGTTTTTAGCACATTACTGTACATGTAAAAGTAATTGGGTGGCTTTGACACCACTGAAGCACTTCTACAACAAAGATGACAGTTCAGTCTAAAAAGGTAAACAAAAACCCAGCTGCTATACAGTCTGTGTACATGCCGGTGCTGCCGCAAGCATAGTGCTTAAGTCTGTGGCAGAAAAAGGGTTAATGGGCTCGGTGGAGGCAAAGGCCAAGCACTGTAAACAATAATCAATAAAACACACTCTTAGGGGTACACATGAAAATATACATTACTTGTGAAAAATGCCATAAACGCCATGGAACGATTGCAACCATGTCAAAGGTGGTGTTTTCCACTTCAACACAAAATTGGATTTTGGCTATAGAGCTACTCCGATTAAAATATGTTATGGATCAGAGGGCAAAAATGGGCTTAAAATACAGCCCATAGATTGGTGGACAGTAATGGTGCTTATACTGCATCCCTCTGTATATATCCCTCAAGTAGAATGCACCCTCCCAGCTGGCAGAACTTAAAAAGTGCACCAAAATCACTTGGCACGTGTACTTCACCTTGGTACACATGCACCAGCAGTTGACCTATGGTGAAGCAGCATTTGCTGCCAAAATGTGGGCACTACTTTCACACTCAAAACATACTTATCTCTATGTTGTCTTACAATCTACAACCCAAATTCCCAAAAAGTCGGGACATCGTGTAAAATTTACATAAAACAGAATGCAATAATTTGCAAATCTCATTAATCCATATTACATTTACAATAGTAAATAGAAAACATATTAAATGTTCAAAAAAGGTCATTTTGAAATTTATGGCAGCAACATGTCTCAAAAAAGTTGCGACCTGGCAACAAAAAACTGCGTTGAGGAACTTTTTGGACAATGTTTAGATGCAAAGACCTTAAATTCGGTATTTCATCATCTACAGTGCATCATATCAAAAGATTTGGAGAAATCTCTGTGCACAATGGGCAAGGGCAATACGCAACATTCGATGCCTGGGCTCTCTTGGCCCTCAGACGGCACTGTATTAATTCCAGGCATGATTCTGTGATGGACATCACTGCAAGGGCTCAGGAATACTTCCAAAAATTACTGTATGTGCACACAGTTTGTCATGCCATCCAAAAATGCAAGTTAAATAATAAGTTCACCTTTGGGACTATGTGACATGTATCCAATGCCCTTCCTGTGGCAGAAGTACTGGGAGAAGTTCCTTGTACTAGCTGTCACTTTTTAAATTAAAAGATAAAAATTAAAAGATAAAGGTAATAGATGACGCCTTTACAAATAACTCTACACTCAAGCTAACCTGGGTAGACAACGTTGTAGATTTTTATTTTTATTATCCATGGGGGTAGGTAGTTCGGTCAATTCCTCCTGAATAGGAGAAGAATTCTCTTTGCCATCTTCGTTCCATAGTTCATTTAAGTACTTTAACCCTCTGTAATCCTGAGAAGTGAATTTGTTCCAATCAAAATGTAATCCCTGCAGGGGTGCCTGTTTGTTTTTGCCCCCTTAAACATACATTTTAAATTTTTATTTTTTTTTTGGGCAAAAAGGTGAACATCCTATCCATATAACCCCTTTATAGCCCCCTAGTGTTAACCTCTTCCCTACCAGTGTCATTTTTACATTGATCAGTGCATTTTTATAGCACTGATCAATGTAATAATGTCACTGGTCCAAAAAAGTGTAATTTGGGGTCAGATTTGTCCGCCCCAATGTCGCAGTCCTGCTAAAAATTCCAGATAGCTGCCATTACCAGTAAAAACAATAAATACAAAAAGTCCCTAAATCGATCCTGTAGTTTGTAGACGTGATAACTTTTGCGCAAACCAATCAATATACGCCTATTGCGATTTTTTTTTTTTTTAACAAAAATATGTAGAAGAATATATCGGCCTAAACTGATGAATGTTTCTTTTTTAATTATACATTATTCTCTGTTTACTCCTCTTTAGCCGGATGTAGTTGAGGCTATTGGTGATGTATAAAGTTGGTATTTAATGGGCTATGTTGTGCGTATGCACCATGATCTCAGCACAAGGTATAGTGCCCACCTCCTGAGCAAGCAGGACTGGAAGTGGTGATGTTTTGCACCGGTGCCTAATGTCATTAACCAGTGCCCATGTTCCACATTGGAGTGCACATGCCAAGTGTTGTGGGTGCACTTTTGGATTTCTTTCTGTCATTAAGGCAGACCACACTGGGGAGATATCTAGGAAGGGGGTGCCATTTTTTTCTTGTTTAATCATATTTTATTACAAATTTTATAAATTTACATACAGATTCCACTCATAGCACATAGAAAACATAATCGTGTATATATACCTATTTTAAGATTGGATTATTCCCAAAACATAACCCAGGAATTTACTCTATTGCGTAACCGCTAACAGAACGAGAAAAGAATACAAAACAATATCCTAAATAAATAAAGATTTTTATCCAATCCTCCATAGTAATTTCTTGGTGCTATCAAGTGGTTCTGAGACTTATCAGCCGAAACACACAAAAGAAAAACTACAAACAGATATAGACCTAGACCATGGGTCTTTAAACTACGGCCCTCCAGTTGTTCAGGAACTACAATTCCCATCATGCCTAGTCATGTCTGTGAATGTCAGACTTTTACAATGCCTCATGGGATGTGTAGTTCAGCAACAGCTGGAGGGCCATAGTTTGAGGATCCCTGACCTAGACATACCTACACATTCCTCTGGGAGGCCCCCTCCCGACTCTCTACCACACCGTGCCGCGCTTACCTAGCCCAGTCAAATCCAAATCGTATTAATTTTCACAAATAGCATCTCAAAGTGTCCGAGTTTAGGAACTCGATCCAAGGTGCCAAGGAAGGGGGTGCCATTACTAGCTGTGGGCTGTATTTAAAGTCCCTTTTTTCCCATCTGATCCAGAACTTGATAAGAAGGAAAGTTCTGTTTTAATGTAGACTCTTGATGCAGGTATCCTAGACAATTCTGTTTGGATTGTTTTACGTTACATTAAGCCTTTCAGAATCCAGAAGACTACAATAAATCTTGTGGGGAAGCACATATCTTCTGATAATGGCAATATACAATATAAAGCAGTAGAAAAGTACACATGGTTTACTGGCTGGATTTTTTAGACTGATGCAGCCTTTCTCAACCTTTTTAACACCGATGAACCCTTAAAATAACGTTCCAGGCTCAGGGAATCCCTACTAATAGCTACTATGTAAAAAGTTAAAGTGGATGTAAACCCGCTCTCATACTTTCTAAACTACTTCCATAGTGCTGATCTATAAGGATATACATGTCTCCTGCATGTATCCTTACCTGTCAAATATCTCCCCTCTGTCTGTTATGAGACCTGAAAAACAGCAGATTCTGTGGGTGGATCTGTTGTCTGGAGCTCGGTGGGTGGAGTTGTGATGTCAGTAGACTCCCCGCTCACCTCTACACTCCCCTTGTCAACATGCATTTTTTGCTGTGTATTCCTTACACTGAATTCTGCTATGATCACTAACTTCAAATTCCAGAAAAGTAACCACATGACTTCAGAAAAGGGGTGGGAATTAAAAAATAATGCCCGTCTCAGGCTAGTGCATGAGATATGTAAATAACCTGTCATTTACAGCAAGGGGGAAGAACGGACAAAAGTTTTCTCCTGTTTGTCCGTTTACCTCACTAAAAAAAAATAAAAGGATTGCTCAGTGCTGGATTAACTCTTTGTGGAAAGACTGGGCACAGATGATAGGAAATCTTATACTGTACATTGCGACAACAACAAAAATTTGGGTTTACATCCACTTTAAATTAGTGTGATGGTCACATAGCAGAATTATCCTTACATGTGTGGTGGATGGGAAGATACCCCTCCTTACAGATAGCCAAAAAGATCATTGTTCATAGGGGTTACTTATGTGGCAAATGTTGCTCAGGGATTTCCCAGCAACCTGTGAAGGAACCCTGGACGAGGGAGGCTGGGTTGGTATGTTGGATAACACTTTACTTATGGTCATAACAAAGCCAGTTCTCCGATTTCATCTGTCTGTATCCATATTTTTGTCTAGTTTATGATGTTGTTTAAATTTGACTTGCTTTGCCATTTGTAGGAAGTATTATGTTGAAAATACCTGCAGACCTTGAGGCGTACCTACAGCTAGTAGGAGCTAGAGTGAGTGTTAGCCCTGAGGTTAAATTACAGGAAATCGTGAACACTTCCACAGAGGGCCTAACCATTTTAAAAGGTAAATATGTTACACATATTTAAACTGATCACATAAATTGCTGTAGCTCCTCTAGTATTATTGTGCTTTTTGCTTTTTTTATTGTGCTTTTGGAATATTTGAAGAATCCTGGAATGTAGGACAGGAAGCAAATGAAGAACTGTGGGGAAAAAAGTTAAAAACAAGTAAATATAACATACCTTCCTAACTATTTACTATGCTGGCGGCATAAGGATTCCAAATGGGCAATGTTGACTGAGAGTTTAGTTCCCATATAAAGACAATTTTCAAGTGTGTCTGTCTTATCTGCTTTAGTTTCCCATACAAGTCAATGCGAATACAAAGGTAATTCAGAAGCAGCTTCAAGTGTATCTAAACCCAAGAAGATACATTTAATATATTGCAGATTACCAGAATTTAGATGTGGTGGCTGGTTTCCCGTGGTAGGGTGACAACATTCCCTTACTGTTCTCTGTATATATAGATAAATATTGTTGTCACCCTAGGCCTAGGGCAAGAAGTGTGCTAGAACTGCAAAACACCTCCCCTTTCTTCATTTCCATGGCATGGGGGGTAATGCTACAGGCCACAGTGGTGAATCTGGGCAGGTCTAATAATGCCCCTTGAGACAACATTGCAAAGTACACAGGATTGCTCTGGATTTATGTCTGGTTAACAGGTATTTTTGCACTTAAACGCTTATAAATGCTCTCAATGGGATATTTAACAGACAGAAAGGTAGATAATAAAATAAGTACATTGAGTTTACATACATGTTGAAGCAACTCGGGAGCACCTGAAAATTTAAATCCTCGAATACCCCGTACACACGATCTGAATTTCCAATGGAAAAAGTCAGATTCCATGTTCTCTTTTACTCCGATTGAATTCCGATGTGATTTTGGCCGGTCAAGAGTCCGACCGTGTGTACGGGGCATTAGTTGATTTGAGTCTCAAGCCCATGTACATGGTCCCCTACACTTGTGGTAATCATCCAGTGTAATAGGTGTAAACATGACTGCTTCTATGTCTACCAGTCTATCTGCATGACTGATGTGGGTACCAAACCTTTATATCTGCAAGGATAAAAATGTATCTCAAATAAAAAATTGTATCAGGTTATTCACTGTTTACATTTAGGCCTCGCGTGAATCTGTAGCACGCCCACGTGACTCTGTAGCACGCCCACGTGACTCTGTAGCACGCCCACGTGACTCTGTAGCACGCCCACGTGAATCCGTAGCACGCCCATGTGAAGGGCTGTCTTGTGCCTCCTGGTGTGCGCAGGTGTTCCATGCAGGGGTGTGCAGGCAGCCTGTTGAAATCAGTCACAGATGGCCAGCAGCATGCACAACCTGGAGTATACATCTGTGCAGACCCAATGCATGGATTAAGATGCAGACTGCGTCCTGATCCATGCATCAGACCTGCATGAATGTGCACTCCAGGATTCATATTGTTGTCCCTACAGCCAGCACGTGACATTGATTTCAATAGGCTGCCTTCATGGGCCCTGCACATGGCCATATGGATTGGTACGTCCATGTAAATGATGCCTTAGAACGTATTCAGTTCATACCAACACTTTGAAGTTGGTTCTTTCGGCAAGCCTCCCTTCCCGCACAACATTCATTATATTCAGCTAATCCCGTCTATCACTGTGCTTTATTTTCAGCAACAATGAATTTGATGAATGAGACACAAAGATGGATTGAAGCAGAGGCCAGGAAAGGCACCGTGTACTTGAAGCTCCAGGACTGGCTGCAATCACTAAAACTTCATACATCCTGAGATTCCTAGAAAACACTGAACCTTACCGGAGTGTGACTGGATCAGTTGGCTTACATAGCAACTAAATTAAATGTAAAATGATGAACAAGAATTTTTAAATTGTGGGTTTTCCTCACCATTTGTATATACAGTAGGAAAGGTGGGTATTGTAATTTAACTTGTATGATTGTTAATATAACAGAAAAATGGCAAATGCAGGAGAACACGTGTGTGCCGGTTATAGTATGTTTTTGTATGGATGAGGAATTATCATATTTACGTGCCTGTGATCACATGTCTGTGATTTTACATTAAACTGGAGTGTGTGTTTAAAGGCACCGGAAATCCTGGGAGGTTATCCCAAAATCATAATGCAACTTTAAGAAGACATTGTCTGATGCACTGTGCCTTGCAAGAGCTGTATAGACACGTCTGGTCTTCCTTGTAGAGCTCGGGGGGTGACATGCGTTATGCTAGGAATGCCTTCATTCTATGGCAATCCCGGAGACCCAAATGTTATAGGAAGGAGGTCGGCATTGACATGCATCCAAGCTGAAGAGACTAACAATGCTGTGGTTTTAATGGTAGTGTCTATTCACAGATTGTGAAAATGGTTTATACCTGTGCCTTGTCTAGTGTTTAATACCACTTGTAATACTTTGTGTTGTCAGCAAAACTAACTCTTTGTTGTGAAGAGAAGTCTGTACAAAATCCGTTCTTGAGAGCCTTTATACCAGCCAGGATTTTGGAATAGGCCCAATATTTTGTTACTAAGATGGTTGCTGGCCATAAGTACAGACTTGTGTCCCTCCCATACGGAGGTGGGCAGCACTGGGCTCGATAATACACGGTTAGTATTTCTAATGCTGATATTACACATCTCTGTTTTATCCTGTGGGATGCCCGTATTTTGTTTTTATAAGCATTTTTCTAATTTTACACTGTCTTTTTATTAGAATGTGCATACTGTCTATCAGAGTAACGGTTAACCTTTCTGTAACCAAGTTTGTTCCAGCTTATGCCCATGTAAGAAATAAGCCTTGCATTAGACAATCCACTTTACAATAAAAATGGAATTAGAGTTTTTTCTTCTGTGCCTCATTTTTCTATTTCAGTTGTAGATAAAAAAAAGTAAAGATTTAAGGCAGGGCTCGACAAATCCCGGGCGCCAGGTCGCCATGGCGACTAGAAAAAGGGTCCTGGCGACTTGGCTTGGAAGGGCTGGCGCCATCTGGTGGTGAGCCGTTGGTATTACAAGTTATTACCACCAGATGTGTAAGCTGGCGCCATCTGGTGGTGGCCATTGGTATTACAAGTTAAGCATTACAAGTTAAACAGCAATTCTAATGTAATTTTTCACTATTTTCACTGCCATCTTCTTCCCTCTAATTGGAACCCCCAAACATTATATATATTTTTTATCCTAACACCCTAGAGAATAAAATGGCGATTGTTGCAATGCTTTGTCATGCCGTATTTGCGCAGCTGTCTTACAAGCGCACTATTTCGGGAAAAAATTACACTTTTTTTAATAAAAAAATAAGACAACAGTAAAATTATCCCCATTTTTTTTAATATTATGAAAGATAATGTTACGCTGAGTAAATTCATACCCAACATGTCAAGCTTCAAAATTGTGTCCGTTAGTGGAATGCCGACAAACTTTTACCCTTTAAAATCTTCATAGGCGACGTTTAAAAAAATCTACAGGTTGCATGTTTTGAGTTACAGAGGAGGTCTAGGGCTAGAATTATTGCTCTCGCTCTACCAATTGCGGTGATACCTTACATGTGTGGTTTGAACACCGTTTACATATGCGGGCGCTGCTCACGTATGTGTTCGCTTCTGCGCGCAAGCTCGTCGGGACGGGGCGCGTTTTCTGGCTTTTAACTTTTTTAGCTGGCTCCTAGATTCCAAGCACATTTGTCAAACCCTGATTTAAGGAATGTATACACATATTGAAAAGGAATAGTCTGAAGAGCTGGTCGTGCGGGTATATACAAAGGCGACTTTATCCTGGTAATGAAGAAAAATAGGCTGTTAACTTGCTTGGCTTCATAAAACTTTATCCATCCTGCCAGATCCAGGACCCTCCCTAGTGAGAGGTGGGAACATGTATACAATGGTGGACATGCATCATTTGTCAATTTATTAAGAGCTGGCTCACACCATGCATACACAGGAATGTGTTGTGCGCTCTTCTGCGATTGACACTGCATGCAAAACGCACTCCAATTGCGATCTGCAGCGGGTATCAGTACAAAGTTAACGACGCCCCAAACACAGGTCACAGAGCGTTTGCCCACACCAGATCGCATGATACTTTTGTGAAATGTGAACAAAGCTTATCCCACTATAATGTGGATATGTCTCGATTAAGAGCACTAAGGGGGTTATTTACTAAAGGCAAATCCATTTTGCACTACAAGTGCAGTTGCTGTAGATCTGAGGGGGACATGCAAGGAAAAAAAACAGCATTTTAGCTTGCACATGATTGGATGATAAAATCAGCAGAGCTTCCCCTCATTTCAGATCCTTCCCACAGATTTACAGGGACAGCACTTCCAAGTGCACTTTGCACTTGTAGTGCAAACTGGATTTGCCTTTAGTAAATAACCCCCCATGTGTAATTTCTGCCTGCTGCTTTGTTCCTCTGATAATTACCCTTAATCACTTCTGACATGTTCTCTCGACATCATAAGAAACAAGGTGACAGGGGAGGGAGCTCCAGCACACAGCTTGTGGTTGACAGTCTCAGCTCTGTTCCTGTGTCCCTTCCCTCCAATCGGCTCTAAGAGCTCTTCTCACTGAGCTCTGCAGAGTGTAAGTTCAGCTCTCCGCTCCCTTTTTTTTCTGACAGCCCAGACAAGCTTTATAAACACTGCGTTTTGAACGGATTTAGAGAAGAGAAGACTGCAGATAAACTGATACAATATATGTAGAATGTCTTTAATCTCTTTTCAAAATTCAGAAGTGATTTATCTTGGTGTGATTTTATTACATATAGAGAGGTGTCATTTTTAGAGAGGTGTGAAGACTTTGTTTCTGCATTCTTTATAATCATTTTCAGAGTTTACAACTATACTTTGTATATCAACTGTAGATGTCTTTTAATACTTTGGCTTCCCAGAAGAATTCCAGATTTCATGTGTTTTCTAAATGATTTGCTACTAAAAAGTGCTTTAATGCTTCTTCAAGGACACCAAAATGAGCATACAGAATATCAGGTGTACTCCCAACAGGAGGACAGTGGCACTCAAACAACATTATTACAAAAAAGCTGTCCATTCAACTGACATAAATATTCCTTCATGTTATGTTTATATATAAAAAAAATGCCATGACTCCACTGTAGATCTATAAATCCATTGGTTCATCAATCGTATCGTTTTCCTCCAGATGTGACATGCCATTGAACAGGTTACCATAACGATCATAGCCAAACCATGGTGGAGTATCATCTGTACTGTACACCAAACTTTGATACTTTGATTCAACCTTCAGGACAGCAGACCTGTAAAACAATATTACATATGTCATTCTGTTTAGTCTCACAAATACAAGCTGGTGCTCTTATGAACTGGGCTAGTTAAAGCGGAGGTTCACCCAAAAATAAGTATATAACATTACATTCTGTATACCTCAAACATGTACAGTATGCTGTTTTTTTTTTCTTTTTGGGGGGGTGTACATACGGTATTATCGCTATTTTTCACCTGGCTTCCGGGTACTCGCTCCCGCGGGAGTAGGCATTCCTATGCAGTGGCGCAATGTCCTCTGGAAAATTGCCCAGATGATTGACGTGCCTGACAAAAACGTCTCCCCGGCAGATAAGGCGCGTCACGAGTTTCCGAAACTAGCCGAACTGCGAGTTGGCTCTATACGGCACCTGGGCACCAACTAGGAGCCATGTAGAGCTGATTGCACAGGCGCGGTATAGAGCCAACTCGCTAGTTACGGAAACTCGTGACGCGCCTTATCTGCCGGGGAGACGTTTTTGTCAGGCACGTCAATCATCTGGGCGAAGTCCCAGAGGACATTGCGCCACTGAATAGGAACGCCTACTCCCGCGGGAGCTAGTACCGGGAAGCCTGGTGAAAAATAGCGATAATACCGTATGTACACCACCAAAAAAAAAAACGGCATACTGTACATGTTTGAGGTATACAGAATGTAATGTTATATACTTGTTTTTTTGGGTGAACCTCCGCTTTAATGCCGTCCTGAAAACCTGAGTGGTCACAGCAAGCCCACCAAAAGGAAAGAGGTGCGGTGTCATCCGTGCGGCACCTGGGCAACATTCCTGGTTTACAAGGTAACCATGGCAACACGTTTTGGCAATGTCCTCCACTTTTGTCAAGCTGTTAGAGCAGGGATATGCAATTAGCGGACCTCCAGCAGTTGCAGAACTACAAGTCCCATGAGGCATAGCAGGACTCTGACAGCCACAAGCATGACACCCAGAGGCATGATGGGACTTGTAGTTTTGCAACAGCTGGAGGTCCACTAATTGCATACCCCTGTGTTAAAGCTTACTCAGCAGGTGTCGGCTCTTTTCCTTCTGGGGGGGCCTAATGCAATCTCTAGATGAGCAGGACAGAGTTCTGGGTCCATGCTCAGCCCCACGGCTAACCAGAGGACTGCTGGGTGATTTCTACTGCTGCAAACTCTGCATAGATTTATGGATCTATTTTTTTATGCACCAAGTCAGTGCTTCACGTGTGTAAAATTAATCAAACAGCAATTCTTTACTATATTGTGTTGCAGCGTATTACAGGGCTTCTCTCAATCACTACACTGGCCAGTGCAGATTCCTGCTGTCCCTTTTTTTAATCCATAGTAAACAAGTCTTTGTAGCACCTTATTCCATAACAATATGGTAGTATTTCTCTTTAAATTTGCTGCAGTCATTGTGACATAATGTAAAAGTAAACTACCTGATTTTGAAATCTGCATAGAAATCATTGCAAGGCTTTCACAAATCTATTAAGCGATTAATGTTCCATTCTCATACAATTCAATTGCATGTAGAGGAGAAGAGATCGATCTGTAAGGCCCCGTACACACGTCCGAGAAACTTGACGGGCAAAACACATTGTTTTGCTCGTCAAAATCTTCCTTGTGAAGCCGCCGAGGATCTCGGCGAGCCAACTTTTCCCATTGACGAACGAGGAAATAGAGAACATGTTCTCTTTTTGGCCCGACGAGTTCCTCGCCGGTTTCCTCGGCCAAAAGTGTACACACGACCGGTTTTCTCGACAGAATACAGCTCCGATCGAGTTTCTGGCTGAATTCTGGCGAGAAACTCGGTCGTGTGTACGGGGCCTCAGGCTTCATTCCCATGGACGTTTTTACAGACACTTTTTTTTAGCCTTTTTTACAGCTTAAAAACGCTTGTCCATGTTTATTTATTTATATATTTTTTTTGAGGTGGAGCTCAAAGACGCAGCGGTAGCGTTTTTGCACGTCTGGCGTTTTTACAGCTCTAACGCTGGAGCTTCAGAACGCACTGGTCCTGTTTTGTTTTTTTTTTGCAGCTCAAAAACGTCATGGTGGGCATGAGGCCATAGACTAACATGGAGAGCCGTTTTTAAGCTGCAAAAAACGCTCAAAAAAGTGGCTGTAAAAAAACGTCCATGGAAATGAAGCCTAATAGTTTTTGATTACATTGCATCATTCTGCGATTGTGGGAGAAAGATTATTTTGTCATAAATCTGCTCATTTCTTGTGTAGCAGCTCTCATGAAAATTGTTGTGATGTAAGAACGCAAATGATAACACTAGATTGTAGTATTATGACAGTCCCCCATGTAGACCTAGCCTGACAATTGTGCAGAGGTTTGATTGACAAAAAGGGGAAGATTTACTAAAACTGCAGCACTCAGAATCTGGTGAGGCTGTGCATGGTAGCCAATCAGCTTCTAACTTCAGCTTGTTCAATGAAGCTTTGACAATAAAACCGGGATGCTGATTGGTTTCTATGTAGCACTGCACTAGATTTTGCACTCTCCAGTTTTATTAAATCTCCATCAAAATGTCCGTCATTGTGGTTGTACTATGAATGATATCTGAAGACGAAACTTTCCACTGTGATAGAAGTGTTGCAGGATATATAAGGCTAATTTTGTAAGAAGAGAGAAGCCATACAGTAATTCACAGCAGCTAATTGGCCATCAACTTTCTGCAACAAAAGCAAACTAAAATCTGTACTTTAGCTTTACTGTTAGTACAGCCTTAAAGCGGTAGTAAAGTCTCTTTGGCAATATAAAATAATGTGCCCCCCTGCGGGTTTAAAGGGGTTGTAAAGGTTTGTTTTATATTTTCTAAATAGGTTCCTTTAACCACTTCCATACCAGGCACTTACGCACCTTCCTGCCCAAGCCAATTTTCAGCTTTCAGCGCTGTCGCAATTTGAATGACAATTGTGCGGTCGTGCTACACTGTACCCAAATGAAATTTTTATCATTTTGTTCCCACAAATAGTTTTCTTTTGGTGGTATCTGATCACCTCTGCGATTTTTATTTTTTGCGCAACAACTAAAAAAATACCGAAATGTTTGAAAAAAAATTACATTTTTATTTTTTTCTGTTATTTTTTTTGTAAATAAGTACGTTTTCTTCTTCAATTATGGGCGCTGATATGGCGGAACCGATGAGGTGGCACTGATGGGCATTCATAGGCGGCGCTGGTATGCTGCACTGATGGGCATTCATAGGCGGCACTGGGCACTCTTTGGTGGCACTGATGGGCACTTATGGGTGGGCACTGGGCATAGATGGGCACTAAGAGGTGGCACTGATGGACACTGGGTGGCACTGATGGACACTAAGGGGTGGCACTAATGGCATTGCTGGGCATCATTCCAGCCAGTGTCTCTGTTGCCAGTCAGTGCCCATTTGTGGGCACTGATTGGCATCGATTGTGTGTTTTTTATTGGTGTTTTTTTTTTTTTGCTCTATTGAGCACCGGGGGGCACTCCCTGGTGGTCCAGTGTTGGCATCCGAGAGGGGGCTGCTCTGATAAACAATCAGCGCGAACCCCCCCTGTCAGGAGAGCTGCTGATCGGCTCTCCTCTACTCGCATCTGTCAGACGCGAGTGAGGAAGAGCCGATCAACGGCTCTTCCTGTTTCAGCCATGGTTGGACACGGCTGATCACGTGGTAAAGAGCCACTAGTGCATTGTTGGTTCACTTACCTTTTCCTTCTCTTTCCCTTCTAAATGTTTTTTTTCTTTGTCTGAATTTCTCACTTCCTGTTCCTCCTCAATAAGCTGTTCTGGCTGACTAACCGTCAGCTAGATGATGGTGGAAAGCTTACTAAGGAGAAACAGGAAGTGAGAAATTCAGACAAACAAAAAAAACATTTAGAAGGGAAATGGAAGGAAAAGGTAAGTGAACCAACAATGCACTAGTTTAAAGGAACCTATTTAGAAAATAAAAAACAAACCTTTACAACCCCTTTAATCCATAATGTACAAGTATGCACCGCCTACTAGTACATTATGCCAAACTTTACCCACAAACAGAGCCCTCCAGCGATGCGCTGTCAGGGCTCTCCCCGGTCCCCGGTGCTTCCATCTTCACCCGATCTTCATTCTGGGTTTCACATCTCCTGGTGCTTGGTTGGCTGGGATGATGTGATATCTACTACCGCACATGCACACAGGAGTCACATCGCTGTGGCACACAGAGCGGCCTGTAAATGTGGTCTGAGCGGCGCATATGCGGCTCAAATCACATTACCTGCTGACAGGGTTTCTTCTGTTATAAAAAGCCATCAGCAGATTTGAATAATTCTGAGTTTACTACCACTTTAATGAATAAACTGACACACAGCCCAATCAGAGTTCTGGAATAATTTAAATATGTGTATTTTCACAAATGTTTTCTAAAAAAGATGCATATTTGTAAAAAATAAAATAAAAATCCATATACACATTTTGTTCTAGCTGACTGAAGACCTTACTTTGAAATACTCCTGCAGTAAAGCATTCTTAGAGTGCGAAGTTGTCGGCAGCATTTCTGGAAATATTTCAGGACCTTGTCACTAAGATGGATGCAGCCAGATATATCCACAATATGAAGGTAGCGGCAACCACCAGAAAGATACTGGATGCTAATATCTGTTATCTGCATAAAAGAAGGATCATTAATCGGTGCCATACTTTACAGATCAGTGTAGAACACTCCCTCACTCCTGAGCCCGAAAGAATGTATTCAGCAGCATCGGTTTATGGTGTGAAGAAGAAAAACAAAAAAACTGCGCTACAACACAATAAACACCAAGGCAGCAGCTGTCATGTGAAGTACACAAATAAACATAAAAAACAAAAAGCTGCGCCAAGATAATAGTTAAACAAGTCCCCTACTCAAGGTAGAAGTAAAGGCAATGGAAAATTTCTCCAACACCCGGTGACATGCATGCAGTATGTGAAATTCCTCCACCTGGAAGTTAAAGCCTCTTACCAGAAGGTAAGGAATCAAAGCGGATGGCTATAACCCAGCCTCGGCCTTTTGTTTCCCCAGGGATCTCAGATCAGGAGTCCGCAGCGTCACGATCAATAAACCACAGTCGCTCCAATGGAGGGAGTGTATAAAAAAAGAGGACGCATATAGCGTAATAAAGTACGGTAACAAAATGTATTAAGTATTTTACTTACAGCAGCAGTGAATAAAAACAGCCAGTGTGTTTAAAAGTGGAAAATGCCGGCCGGCAAACAGGAGCCCTTCCTCCCGAGCGTGGTGACGTCACTGACGCAGCCTTGGGAGTTGGGAGAAATTTACATCCATCGTTTCATCATTGTGCCACAATATATGGAACTTGTGTCCTTGTACTACCAAAGTGCGTTCTTAGCCTCTGTATAAGAGCTCACAGACTTTTTCCATTGCCTTTACTTCTACCTTGAGTAGGGGACTTGTTTAACTATTATCTTGGCGCAGGTTTATGGTGTGACTTTATAATGATTATGGTCTACACCAGTGGTTCTCAACCTTGTCCTCAAGTACTCCCAACAGGCCATGTTCTGGGAATTTCTCTTAGATAAAATAACTATCCAAAAATACCAAGCCATTGACTCCGATTTAAAACACCTGTGCAAGATAAAGAAAAATCTGCAAACATGGCCTGTTGGGGGTACTTGAGGCCAGGGTCGAGAACCACTGGTCTACACCAACCATTCTCAAGAAGGGTTACTTGGAATCCTGGGGTTCCTCCAGAGGTTGATAGGTGTTTCTTGAGCTGTGACTGATTGACCTCCCACCTGATGGTGTCTGGATAATTTTGGGTTTAATACTACTTAGAGCTGGTTCACACTGGGGCAACTCGTCAGGCGACTCAGCCGCCTGAAAAGTCGTGTCCCATTCTAGTGAATAGAACCATTCTAATAGGAGCAACGGAAGTCGCTCCGACTTAGAAAAAGGTTCTTGTACGACTTTGGGGGCTACTCGGGGCAACTTGCATTGACTTCTATACAGAAGTCATTTTGCAAGTCGCCTCTGAAGTCGTCTTCAGGACGCCTTGCCGAGTCTCCCCCGAAGTCGTGCCGCCCCAGTGTGAACCGGCTCTTAACAGAGCCGGCGGCATGACACCAATGATCTTTTTAGCCATCCGGAAGGGTGGCATTATTCCTACTCACCACTAATGCAGGAGGGCATTTTTGGCAATGGATTAATGTTAGTAAGGGACCCCCTAGTGGACTAAAGAAAAACATTTGGGACTGTAGATGAGACATGTGGGTAACGTGTCTCTATCCCTGTATATGTATGAAGGGGGGGGGGGGATTTGGGGACTTTGTGAGGTAAGTGCACATGGCTATAAGATGAGTCAATGTCACAAAACAGGTTTTTATTGGCAAAACAAGAAACATGGCAAAAATGACATGATACATGCAGCAATGAATAAAATTGTGAATCACGTTACAGACCATATATGGAAACAAGCATTGGTTGCAACCAATGTGTAGTGTGGAACAAATCCTGGATGTAATGAAAACATTTGAAATACATGTTGGGTGGTGAACACAAAATGAGTAAAAGCATCTGCAGAAGAGTAAATGCATCCAAATAAAACTGACGCGTTTCATGGGAAATACCACTCTTCAGGGGTGGATGCACACAAATCTATAAAACAAAACACGAGTAGACCAGTATGATCCAATGTTATAGCCCTCAGCGGGGAGGATATGTAAAAAAAAAAAAAAAGAAGAGGAAAGAATTTGCTCATCCCTTTCAGTACTTTCAGAGTCTGCCCAAATGTCCTTTTATTTGTTATGTTTCGGGAGCTGCGATTCGTGGTGTGAGCGCCTTCCCCCTCCACCCGTCTTTTTTGCATCGGGGGATTGGGCAGGCTTATCTCTACTGCAAATCGGTGTCACACCTCCACGCCATGCTCACAATGTCCCCAAGGTGGCGTGTTTGAATTTTTCCATCTGGGTCACACTTTGGAAGGGGGGCGTCTTCAGCCTCCATGGGCAGCGGCTGCTGCTCAGGCATGGACGTCTCTCTTCTTATTCTGGTGCACATGTGTGATGTTGGGAGGAGCCGGCAAGGTGTGCCAAGCGTACATAACATCCCCATTCTGTGCTAGCCAGTCTACATGGCAGCACCCTTTTGTGCTCACTGCGCACCATTTGGAATCTACTTTTCCACATCACCAGCAGGTATTTATATGGTCAGTTTTTTTCTGTGCATGCTCACAGGTGCATACTCAATGTTTCTTTTCCTTTTTGATTTTTTTT
The DNA here is from genome assembly GCF_905171775.1 of Rana temporaria. Taxonomy (NCBI): domain Eukaryota; kingdom Metazoa; phylum Chordata; class Amphibia; order Anura; family Ranidae; genus Rana; species Rana temporaria. Next base: position 138,119,445 of record NC_053491.1, read on the forward strand.
TGCAGAGTGGCCTTACCCATGAAACGCGTCAGCTATTTGGATGCACTTACTCTCCTGCAGATGCTTTTACTCATTTTGAGTTCACCACCTACCATGTATTTCAAATGTTTTCATTACATCTAGGATTTGTTCCATACTACACAATGGTTGGTTGGTTGCGATCAATGTGTGTTTCCATATATGGTCTGTAACAAGTGATTGACAATTTTATTCATAGCTGCATGTATCATGTAATTTTGCCATGTTCCTTGTTTTACCAATAAAAACCTGTTTTGTGATACCGACTCATCTTATAGCCATATGCAATTACCTCATTCAAAGTCCCAAAATCCCCCCCCCCCCTTCGTAAGGGTCCGTTAAGCCTCGTACACATGATCAGATTTTCCAATGTAAATAGTGTGATGATAGGCTGGAAAATTCAACCGTTTATTTGCTCCATCGGACAATTGTTGTCGGATTTTCCGCAGACAAATGTTGAATGGCAGGCTTTAGGCTGGATTCACACTTGTGCGGTTCGAATTCCAGCTCTGTTATCTATGCAAAGAGATAAGGGGCCAGATTCTCAAAGTCCAAATGCGAGCCGTCGTATCTATGCGCCCGATTCTTAGAATCAGTTACGCATAGATTTGGCCAAGATACGAGCGGCGTAAGTCTCCTACGCCGTCGTATCTTGGGTGCATATTTACGCTGGCCGCAAGGGGCGCTTCCGTAGATTTATGCGTCGAATATGTAAATTAGGTAGATACGCCGATTCACGAACGTACTTGCGCCCGCTACGCCGTTTACGTTAGGCTTACGTCCGGCGTAAAGTTACCCCTGCTATATGAGGCGCAGCCAATGCAAAGTATGGACGTCGGCAAGCGTATCTTTTTACGTCATTTACGTAAGTCGTACGTGAATGGGGCTGTGCGTAGGTTACGTTCACGTCACAGGCATTGGGGCTGGCGTATCTTAGGGCGTAAATTTGACGTGATACTGAGCACGCGCCGTTCGTTAGGCGCGTCATTTACGTGGGGTCACGGCTCATTTGAATGCAACACGCCCACCTCTTCCAAATTTGAATTACGCCGGCCCATTTACGCTACGCTGCCGCAACTTACAGAACAAGTGCTTTGTGAATACTGCACTTGCCTGTCTAAGTTGCGGAGGCGTAGGGTAAATAGGATACGCTACGCCCACATAAAGATACGCTCTCCTACGTGAATCTGGGCCAAGATAGCTATTCAGCAGATCATCTCCGTTTTAGCTGCGAATTTGGAGACCTGGGAGAGGGGAGGGGGAGGGGGGGGTGTATTTAGGAGAATGAGAGAAATCCTGATGAGAAATTACCACGTGCAAATCCGATGAGTGCCCATAGAAGATAATGGGCCTGAATTCGCACCTGAGCCGCATGGCAATGCCTAGAAAACACACACGTTTTTTCGGCAATGCGCAGTGCGAATGCATCGCACATATGTGAACCAGCCTCATTAAAATGAATGTATTTTATAATGTTATGTGAATTGGATGCGGTTTAAGTCGCACTCAATTCGCATAGGTGTGAACCCGGACTCAAAATTTCTGTTGTCGGATTTTCCGAGCGTGTGTACACAAGTCCCTTTGGACAAAAATCCAAAGTACAAACACGCATGCTGAGAAGCAATGCTCACCAAACACAACATTAGCAGAAGGTGTTCAAAGGGTGGTGCTAAAGAGCTGAAAAACTACGTAGTACGTAACTACGTTCGTGTTTGTGGGCCGACAATTGTGTGCCGTTTGTATGCAACTTTTTGTCCAACCCCTTTTAAGGGTTCTTCTGAGCTAAAATGGTCTTCGTTCTGTGTGACATTATAGTTCTCGTTTCTTTTCTGTTACTGGGTCCCTATACTGACATTAGGCCATAGCAGGACATTTATAGCAAAAACTAAAAAAACAAAAAGAATAATAAAAATCACATATACAGTACTTCACATGTCAAACTTGGCATTACTTCTGTGCTCCCTCTGTAAATGTGAATGTGTTATGCACACATACCTTAGGACATCCAGCCACGTTGATGGATGTCAGCATCTTACAACAGAATGCCACAGTTTTTACTGTGTTGTTGGTTACTTGCAAGCAGTGTGAAATATCCAACAGTTCCAGGTCCTTTGACTGATGGCAAAATTTCTGTTACAGAAAACAAACTATTAAAAAAAATAATATGCATTTTTATATCTGGTTTGGCCAAAAACGTATAAGCCCTGTGGCTAAGAATAAGGGAAAATGTGAAAGTGTGGGGGGATTACTTTTTATGTGTTTCATATTACTGAGAAATTTGACAACCATCCAGGTTTTCTAACAGTAACAAGTTTTGCTGACTGGCACAAAACCATAAGGAGTTTAGAAGAATTTGACTGTGCTCTTTATGGATTGGGTTATCACCCGCATGAAACATTCCAGTTTGGCTTTTAGCCCAGGTTCACACTGGGCTGCGGGAGTGAAGCCGTGCGACTTCAGCTGAACTCGCACGATTTCACTCCCGCTGGCAGTCCCGATTTCGGCCGCGATTTCAGAGACATCTGTGCAGGTTTCTGCACAGATGTCAATGTAAATCGCAGCCCGAAATCACAAAAAGTAGTACAGGAACTACTTTTTGAAATCGGTGCAGCGCCGCACCAATTAGGACGGTGCCATTGCCGCCGATTTGAGATGCGATTTGACATGTCAAATCGCATCTCAAATCGTACCAATGTGAACCAGGGCTTCATGTGGACCTAAACGCAAATGTAACAGGCATGCCAGAGTATTAGAAGAGCGGGCATACCTTTTTTCCTAAAGAATGTGCCACTTTTCAACTAAGCAAACATTATTATTATTATACTGGATTTATATAGCGCCAACAGTTTGCGCAGCGCTTTACATCAGGGAAGACAGTACAGTCACAATACAATTCAATACAGGAGGGATCAGAGGGCCCTGCTCGTTAGAGCTTACAATCTAGAAAATCACACAACAATGCAAACCGACAGCAACACAGTTGAATCGCATATTACTATTCAAATCAACAAGTTTTATTGTTCCCTGAGCATAGCAATTCTTCCAAGCTGGGGCTTAGGCATAGAGGAGACCCTATGTTCTCTATGGCTAAGCTTCAGGAAGAAATGCATCAGAGGAGAGCGTTGTCTCACAAGGCTTGCTGTGCTCAGTGAACAATAAAGCTTAGTGATCGAAAAAGAAATAAAGGAAAAATTGGTGTTGCTGTCTGTTTGCATTGTTGGATGACAGGAAAAGAGTGACAAAGCACCTGTGGACAGCAGTGTAGTCACAATCTGTCATGAGCTATACCATTTCTTACAGTTCATATAAGCAGCTATGTCGGTGCACAAAATGATGCATGTCTCTGCTTAACCCCCTCTAATAGTGTTCCATTGTAATATGATATAATGGGGCCAATTTACTAAAGAGATAGATAGAGGCTGTTCAACTAGTAAAGTATGTTTTCACTTTGCAAGGTGAAGCTGAGCTCACTTTAAACACCCCACAGTGTTTTGGTTATACAGTGGAACCTTGGATTACAAGCATAATCCGTTCCAGAAGAATGCTCGCAATCCAAAGCACTCGCATATCAAAGCAAGTCTCCCCATAGAAGTCAAAGGAAACAAAAATAATTTGTTCCACATTGACTTCTATGGCATGCAATACCTCATATGGCCTGAGGTGTGGGGGGGCTTGCGCCGCAGAGACTCGTAAACCATTCAGCAGCATTTAGAAAGGCTTGGAAACACTCGGGAATGGAGTATTTCCGATCGGCCCTGGCGCCCCCGCACCTTTGGCCAATCGTGGTAATGCACAACACAGAGGCTTGAATAGCTAAAAGTGAAAGTGATGTAACATTCTTTTGCTTCTGCCGTGTGATAAGACACCTAGCTAACAGATGGGAAGCCTCACTTTTATCATTCACTGTGTGTGCCGCTAGTAATACAGAGTCATGTTAGAGCTTACTGAGCTTCAAAGAGGACAAATTGTTGGTTCCCGCTTAGCTGGTGCCTCTGTGACTGAGGTTGCCAATTTGTGGTGTCGCGAGGTACAGTATCAAAGGTTATGATGGCATATGCAGTTCCTGGGAAAACGTTATCTGATAAGCATAAGCGTGGTCGACATGGTCAAATGACAGAAAGAGACAAAAGAACATTGCGCAGGATTGAGACCTGGATTTTTGCATGAAGAGTGGTATCAGATTCCATTATCCACCTTCCAAGACTTATATTTGTCAATTCCCAGGAGAATTCATGCCTTATTGGATGCCAAAGGCAGTCCAACACCATATTAGGTAACGATTTTGCTCCTTTACCATACTTGTTTCCATACTTTTGTCCAGCTCCTGTATAACCAATACACATAGAATTGTTTCCCATTCTGAACATTTTCAGGCAACTTTGTTGATGATCATCCTATATGTATGGATACCTCAACTTCCTAAACAGAGCCCAGAACTCCTCCCTCCTCCCTTACTATTAAATAGTAATAATAAAAAGGGTTGTTTAAACTTAGGTCCTTGAAGACAATTCTTAATGGATAGGAAAAGATTGACTTTTAATAATACACGTATCCTTTCTATAAGAAGAAAAATATGGGAACTGCCATTGCTGGTGTGCAGGCCTAGGAACCGCAAAGCCTCATACACACGATCAGACTTCCATTGGACTTTTCCGTGGATTTTTGTCCGAAGGGCCGTTGGCCGTGAACTTTTTTAGCTTTAAGGGGTTGGCTCTGTAGCGGGGTGTGTGACCCCCTGGATAGTTTCACTACACACTAAATTTATACAGACAGGCAGTCGAAGACGGTTGAAAACAAAGATTTTGGTTTATTCTTCCATCTTGCTGGAAACAAGTGCAAGCATCCAAACAGCATAAACAAAATCAAACATAAAATAAACCCTGGCCACTTGGGGCATCTACCTTCACCACACAGGAACCTATCTAGGGAGTCTGGCACAGCCTAGTGCTGGGTAGACACTGCTGGTCATACAGCAGCAAAACAATAGTCTCTTTTTGATTTTTGTCACACAGAAAAATCAATTTCCACCTCACCCCTTTAGAAGACTTTCAGCTACTGCTTTCCTTACTCACAAAGCCTCAGGATGCAGCAAATCAGTGGTAATCCTCTGGATTACTTATAGAGGCCTTAATTGCCTCATTCTGAACAGCTGAAGTTTTCCAACGCCCTTAGACCTTTTCTGGCTACTTTTGCAGCCGACGCCTAATAACAATTGGTGTATTGTCTAAACAAGGCAGAGATGTATGTCCCGTCTGTGACAACACCCACAGATTTACCTGACTTCCTATCACACAGCCAACATTCATCAAATCATGTGGTTTTTCAGCACATTACCGCCAGCCTTTGGGCAACTTCTGCTATTGTTATCTGATGTTAAGCATTGGTTCGGAGCATGCACAGCAAACATTTGTCCATTGAAAAACCGAAAACAATTGTCCGATGGAGCATACAGATGGTCGGATTGTCCGATAAAACACGTCCGTTGGATCGTTGTTGTTGTCAAAAAGTCAGATCGTGTGTATGGGCCTTTATCCTGCCTTCCTACCTTGTGTCACAGACCTAGAACAAGCATTATGGGAGTTTAAATTTGCTGAGTGCATTCTTGTTCCTGGTCAGAGACTCCAAAATAAAACCAGGATCAGGATGACCGTCCCAAGGCCTGACCCCTAAAACCAGTCAGCAATGGCAACTCCCATATTTCTGTCCTCACAGCTTTACTTAAATTTACCAAAGATAATAAAACACATCTCAGAACAATTATGTTTTATGTTACCTGAATTCCAATGTCGGAAATCCCAAGGCATTCTGATATGGAAAGTTCTTTTATTTTACTTTGAACTGCAAGGGCTGTCAGTCCCTGGAAGGAAGCACAGTAGTTATATTAATTGCTCTAACAGATGCAGAATGTAAATTAAGACCTGATGTCTGTTTTCTATATATTGTCTTTATAGCTAACGATGTATAATATTTTGCACACAAGTCCCAAAACTTCTCTCTGGCTGATATTGCGGCATCTTTAAAAATGTGTGGAAAGTTATTAAAAAGAAAGGAATAGCATGGTATGCCAGACATCCCCAGTTTTGAAAAATTAGAGCAAAGAGATATGGCTTCAATAAAGTAACCAGTGACCTAACTCACGTCCCTGTAATTTACATATGCCTTTGTCAAAGAACCCCGCAAATCAGGAACTGTACTTTATGTTCTTAGTGCACTGTAATGCAGTGTGAGTAATGAGTGATCTGGCCTCCAGATGTGAATGCAATTTTTATATCGCCTTGTACATGCACAGCATACCTCTGAAATGGAGCGTAATAATTTATACGTATGGAATATGTAGTCTGATGCTTTATCATTGTCTCCAGTATTATTTATCTTCTTAAACACCAGACTATATTGAATAAGTGAGGATAATACAGAAAACTGTTTTAGGGCCCCTTTCACATTGCAGGGTCCGATCAACAATTTTGAAAAAAATGCAATAATTTTTACTTTTTGCTATAATAAATATCCCCCAAAAATATATAAAAAAATAAAAAATTTCATCAGTTTAGGCCGATACGTATTCTTCTACCTATTTTCAGTAAAAAAAATCGCAATAAGCGTTTATCGGTTGGTTTGCGCAAAATTTATAGCGTTTACAAAATAGGGGATAGTTTTATTGCATTTTTATAAAAAAAAATGTTTTTACTACTAATGGCGGCGATCAGCGATTTTTTTTGTGACTGCGACATTATGGCGGACACTTCGGACAATTTTGACACATTTTTGGGACCATTGTCATTTTCACAGCAAAAAATGCATTTAAAATGCATTGTTTATTGTGAAAATGACAATTGCAGTTTGGGAGTTAACCACAGGGGGCGCTGATGGGGTTATGTGTGACCTGAAGTGTGTTTACAACTGTAGGGGGGTGTGGCTGTAGGTGTGACGTCATCGATTGTTTCCCCCTATAAAAGGGATGACACGATCGATGCTGCCGCCACAGTGAAGAACGGGGAAGCCGTGTTTACACACGGCTCTCCCCGTTCTTCAGCTCCGGGGAGTGATCGCGGGACTCCAGCGGCGATCGGGTCCGCGAGTCCCGGTCACGGAGCTTCGGACCGGGTCGCGTACCCGCGACCCATGGCTGGGTACTAGTACAGGACGTACCTGTACGTACATGTGCCCAGCCTGCCATTCTGCCGACGTATATGTGCAGACGGCGGTCCTTAAGTGGTTAATGTGCATTAATACTCCTTTGAGAGTATCCCACCAAATGTGACATTTTTGTTGCAGAGGATGCCCAAAATTGGAATTGTGTCTTACTGCAGACTTCTGAGGAAATCAGTGGGCCAATCACACAAGCAGGAAATTACATTTCTAGGGGAGCGTTCTGTACACCGTCTCTGTACAGAATGCCTCCAAGTTGCCATATTGCATTGGATTTTACAGAAAATGACAGCGCTGCATATTGAAAAGAAAAGATCATTTTTAATAACATTCAATTACAATATGACTTGTGTAGCAATTGTTGATGCTATATTATTATTATTATTTTTATTATTATTATTTCTTTTTTTTTCCCTTTTTAAGTGGAGTAACCATTTAAATCTTAAAATGTCACAATATTATAGGACATGAGAAACTACACACACTGAAAAAAAAATCTCACACATTGTAAACTGAATTTTGGGTTGAAAATATCTATAACAAAGAATTATTTCTTGCAGAAATTCTACATCACCAAATTTGGCCATGTCATTAAAGCGGGGTTCCAACCACAATTAGCATTTTTTAAATGTATGTCCTTTCATCATGCGCTTTTATAATATAAATCCGGTCACTTAATATTTTACAATCCGCCGCCGCTCCGCATAGTTATTCAAAAAACATAGGGGTAGATTCAGGTACATTTGCGCATTTTTTGCGGAGGCGCAGGGCAACGTTTTTGCCCTGCGCCCCCACAAATTTTCTGCGCTACCCGCGATTCACGGAGCAGTAGCTCCGTAAATTGCGTGTGCGCTCCGGCAAAATTCCCGGCGTAAGCGCGCGCAATTTAAATGATCCCGTAGGGGGCGGGAATCATTTAAATTAGGCGCGTTCCCGCGCCGATCGTAGAGCGCATGCTCCGTCGGGAAACTTTCCCGACGTGCATTGCGGCAAATGACGTCGCAAGGACGTCATTTGCTTCAAAGTGAACGTGAATGGCGTCCAGCGCCATTCACGATTCACTTACGCAAACTACGTAAAGTTCAAATTTTGCGAAGCGGGAACGACGGGTATACGTAACATTGGCTGCCCCTGCTAATAGCAGGGGCAGCCTTACGCGAAAACCGCCATACGCAAACGACGTAAACTGCGTACGCAGGGCTTGCGTAACGTTGTGAATCGGCGTTAGTATGCAATTTGCATACTATACGCTGAGCACAACGGGAACGCCACCTAGCGGCCATCGCAAGAATGCAGCCTAAGATATGCGGGCATAAGAGCCTTATGCCACGCATATTTTAGGCTGCAGTCGGCGTAACGAGGTTACTGAATCAGGAGCATTCGTTACGCCGGCGCAAGTAAGCAATTGCGCTGCGTAACTATGGTTACGCAGGCGCAATTGCTCTCTGAATCCGGGCCATAGTTTATAAAACTATGTCTACACCGTTGTCATTTTGCTTGTGGGCATTGTGAAGCCCACAAGCACTTACTTCCTGGAAGTCTTGGATGGGGAGTGATAATTGGGTAGCGCACTGCATCCTGGGAAATGTTGACACACATTTCCCAGGAGCATTAGAGGGAGATGTCAGGATCCTAGGTGATTCCAAAGGCAGATTTCGTGGGACTGCATAGCAACAGGCATTTCCAGGTGAGTAAAACATTTTTTTTTCTTTTTTTCTTTTTTTAGGTCTAATGAGCACAATAATGAAAAAAAAATTTGGGAAGAAACACTTTAATATTGCAAGCATTAAATAGAACACCCCTAAGCCCCCGTTCACACCTAGGCGTATATACGCCTGTAGTGCGACGCCGCTGCAGCCCCGAGACGCCAGAGGGATGATTTAACATGCACCTCTATGGAGATGGTTCACATCTCCACGCCGAACGCCGTACGCCTGCCGCCTGAAAAAAAGTCCCGGACCTTTTTTTCAGGCGGCTTTCGGTGTACGGCATAGGAGATGTGAACTATCTCCATAGAGGGGGTGAAGGCTGCATTCACAATCGCGGCGTTTCGTCGCCGCAAATCGCGGTACAAAACGCCACTATTTGTCGCTGCAATTCGCGGGACAAAACGCCGCGATTTTGGACGCCGAGGTGTGAATGCAGCCTAAGATCTGATGCTTTCTTGTAGTCTTTTTTCCTTACTAATTCATCAACTGTAAAAATAGCTTCCTGTTGTGATGCCGTATAACAAATGTAAATGAAGGTTTCCCAAAACGTACATACTGTATAGTTCTCCTTTTTTTGTTTGGGTAACATTGATGAAGACAACAGTATGAATGTTCAATTTACTTACTGACAGAATATCCAGATGGTCGAAAAAAACATCTGAAGTTTAAATCTCTAACAGTTATTACTGATTCCCCAGTTGTTGTAAGCAAAAAGAAAATTACAGTAACTTAAACTCAAGTGGACTTGAGGGTGGATTTGTTTCTAAGAGGGCCAGAGACTGGAGAAGTAATCAAACACTGACAATTATTTTCCCTAAAAGCTGCTGTAGAGGTCAGCACGGACATGCAGCCCACATAAGAGGATTTCAAGCATTAAAAAACCATCATCTAACGCAGTCTGTACTGTTGATGTTAAAATAATGTTTCATATATTGGCATTACTGTTGACACCCTAGTGTGTTTGCATGGAGTTCAGAATGAGCAAAGAACAACAGTACAAACATACATAGAATGTAAAAGGAGCGAACACCTATTTGGGACCGCCTTCATGGGCTTGCTGTAGCCCCGCTCCGTTTTTTCCTGCTAAATAAAATTTTATAGGAGAGTTATTATGGACACAGTTTTAAGGTTACTGTCTCTTTAAAAATTGTGAGGTGAGCTTTTATCCAATTAAAAGCAGCGAAAAGTTCTGGAAAACCTAGGAACCTATAAATATCCCTGTCTGACAGGATTTTTTGCAGTTAGTCAAGCCTTCAAGTAAGAGCTACCCTCCCACCCCTCCCTTGTCGTTGGCACTTATGTGGTGTTAGGCCCCTTTCAGACGAATGACAGTTTTACCGCAGCTAAAAGCATGTTTATGTTTTGCTGGAATTCAAGACTCCAGGCACAGCGATCAGCTGCATTTGTACAGTGCTTTTAGCTGCGGTTGCGTTTAGCAGCGGCACGATATTGAACGGGGATCCGACTTGGATTCCTGCCAATACCAAGCACTGTGTCTAGTATGAATCTTGAGGGGGAACTCCACGCCAAATTTCAACTAAAAACCGGCATGGGTCCCCCCAACAGGAGCATACCAGGCCCTTGGGTCTGCTATGGATTTTAAGGAGACACCCCCTGCGCCGAAAAACCGGCGTGGGGGGGTCCCCCAAAATCCATACCAGACCCGTATCCGAGCAGCAGCCTGGCCGGTCAGGAAAGGGGTGGGGACGGGCGAGCGCCCCCTCCTCCTTAACCGTGCCAGGCCGCATGCCCTCAACATGGGGGGTCGGTGCTTTGGGGCAGGAGAGCGCCCTGTGGCCCCCCCACCCCAAAGCACCTGTCCCCGTGTTGATGAGGACAGGGTCTAATACCGACAACCCTGATTGAATAAAATATTTTAGATTTATTTATTTATGCAAACCTATAAAGTGCCACAGCCATTATTTATGCCAATAGTTGTTTTGCGTGTTTTTCATTATATACGTTTATTCTGGGAATTCTTTAGATTTATTCTTATCAATCTTTTGAGTCTAAGGGGCGTGGGCTGCATGCAATCCCATGTGTAATTCTGTCACTCTTGCTGTAGAGCACAACCAAGCGACTGACACCACTTTCTGCGAAGGTCCAGCATACTGATATGTCACCAACCCTGTTCCCTCCGCTCTCTCATTCTGATGACATGTTCCCTGTAAGCATATGTGCTCGCCTAACTGGTTCCTTGTCTTTGTCTTTCTTCTTCTAGGCTTAGTGCTACTATACATGGGATGGCAGGAGGTTTATATTAAGACAGATTCAGATCCTTATGCTAGTTGTGTGTAAAGTGCATTTATTACTTTTAAAAGAATACACAACTACATTAACTGGTGTTTTTATATAGCTGCTCGGAGCTTAGCTTTATATTCAAGTCCTCAGTAGTAACAGATAAAGTTAGTTTATACCAGTGATGGCAAACCTTTTTAAGCCTGAGTGCCCAAACTGAAATAAATAAGTTGGCTTTGTGTTGCATAGTGCCAACATGGCAATTTGCGAGAGAGGGGAGCTGAGCGAGAGGGTGTGTGTGAGAGAGATGGAGGTGTGTGTAAAAGAGAGAGAGAGAGAAAGTGGGGGTTGTGAGAGAGAGAGAGGTTGTGTGTGTGAGAGAGACGGGGGGTTGTGTGAGAGAGAGGTAGGGGGACTGAGAGAGAGGGGACAGAGAGAGAGAGAGACAGGAGGGACTGAGAGAGAGGTGTGAGAGAGATGCTGAGAGGGAGGGGCCTGGGCAACAAAGGAGTGGCTTCATAAGAAGTATTTCAAGGTCCTGGAGTGGCCTAGCCAGTCTCCAGATCTCAACCCCATAGAAAACCTTTGGAGGGAGTTAAAAGTCAGTGTTGCCCAGCGACAGCCCCAAGACAACACTGCTCTAGAGGAGATCTGCATGGAGGAATGGGCCAACATACCAGCAACAGTGTGTGACAAACTTGTGAAGACTTACAGAAAACGTTTGACCTCTGTCATAGCCAACAATATATAACAAAGTATTGTGATGAACTTTTGATATTGACCAAATACTTATTTTCCACCATAATTTGCAAATAAATTATTTCCAAATCAGACAATGTGATTGTCTGGATTTGTTTCCACATTTTGTCTCTCATAGTTGAGGTATACCTATGATGACAATTACAGGCCTCTCTCATCTTTATAAGTGGGAGAACTTGCACAATTGGTGGCTGACCAAATACTTTTTTGCCCCACTGTATATGTGCCAGTGAAATGCATATGACTCATTATGCTTTAGCGTAAGAGTCCACAAGTTTTGGTGAGTGTGGGAACATCGGAGGGAAGCACGGCACTGAGATTGTTGCATGTACAAATGTGAGTACACCCCTCACATTTTTTTAAAATATTTTATTATATCTTTTCATGTGACAACATTGAAGAAGTGACACTTTGCTACAATGTTAAGTAGTGGGTGTACAGCTTGTATAACAGTGTACATTTGCTATCCCCTCAAAATTACTCAACACAAGGCCATTAATAACTAAACCGCTGGCAACAAAAGTGAGTACACCCCTAAGTGAAAATGTCCAAATTCGGCCCAATATTTTGTGTGGCCACCAGGCTTTATTTAAAGAGGAGTTCCACCACACACCCCCTCCCCCCGCTACCCCTGCTTTGTGAATGGCCCCGCGGAGGGGGAAGAGGAGGAGAGCCAAACTTCCGAGGGAACTTGCCACATCGAGGTCTCCCAAGGGGTGGAGACAGGTACCTGTAAAAACAGGTACCTGCTCCCCCCTCCCCCTAAAGGGTGACAAATGTGGCAGCGGAGGAGGAAGAAAGCAAAGCAGAGCTTCTCCTTTTGGGTGGAGCTCTGCTTTAAGCAGCAGCACTTTACTGCAGAGACTGCATAATTGGGACACTGAATATATGACACAAGGGTGAGTAAAAAATTAGCCCATTGTCATTTATTAATTTATCGATTAATCTGTTGATTGTTCACAGATTTCACCAAGAGGTATACCATAGCTTGGGCTAATGGTGTATTTATTAAGTTGATAAATATTTTCTGCTTCAGAACGAAATCTGTTCAGTTCACATGTTAATATTTCGCTCTGTAAACTTTTTCCCCTAGCTTCACTCACTCTCCCCTCAAGCACAGTGTATTAAACCGTAAGCTCAAATGACCTGGACCCACAGGCTCCATGTATTTTATACATAACTGGAATGGAAACATTCTTCTTCTTTGGCTTTTGGTTAAAGCAGATATATTTAATGACAACCTTTGAAGAAGAAGACTGACTTAACTAAATGAAAACCAGAGCCCGTGGAAGGAAATATAGAACCTAGAAAAAAATGCAAATTTTGCATTTTTTACACACACACCATATTTAATCTGATTTTGTTTCCATTTCCCGTACTGTCTGTTCAACAAGTATCCCCTTCATAGAAGTAGCAGTACCCTAAATTACAATGTGGCTCCCAACACTATAATTATGTATCTTATAATTGCCAGTGTAAACTGTGTTGCCCATTGGTGGAATATATTTTAAAGTTTAAGTTATAAAACAAAATTCAACCGATTTAAAAGGTAATTAGTTTTGTGGTGAAAAAAATAGCAAAATAAAAACAATATAACATATACAATGGCTACACAAAAGTCATAGTGTGATTGAATGTTATTAAAAAGTATCTTTCCTTTTCAATCTGCAGTGCTGTACTTTTCAGTAAAATAGAAAGCAATATGGCAGCCTGGAGGCGTTTTGTACACAGATGGTGTACAGAATGCCCCCAAAAATGTAATTTCCTGCTTGACGGATTGGCCAACTGATTTTGCCAGAAGTCTGTACTAAGTTACAAACCAGATTTCCCCTGCAACAAAAATGTCAATCAATCAAGTCTAAAGGGATGCAGACCCTACTACTTTTTTAATTAGTGACTTGCAATTGCAGCAGTTGATTGAAAACTATAAATCAGTGTTTTTCAACTCCAGTCCTCAAGGCGCACCAACAGGTCATGTTTTCAGGCTTTCCATTATTTTGCACAGGTGATTTGATCAGTTTCACTGCCTTAGTAATCACCACAGCCGTTTCATCTAAAGGAAATCCTGAAAACATGACCTGTTGGGGCGCCTTGAGGACTGGAGTTGAGAAACACTGCTATAAATCACTCTCATTCACGTGCACTCAGCCCATAGACACAGACAAACAAACAGCTATTACTTCAGAATAACAAAAGGTAGGTATTTGAAACAAACCTTGTTAAAATCCCTGTAATATATATAGATCACCCAGAGGGGAATGTTTTTTTCTCTGCAAAAGTGGTCTTACTCTTTAATATGTGATGTGTGGTACATGTGTCAAACTGCTGCACTTTGCAAGCTGTGCTGTATATCACTAAGTCCTGACTGCTGCACTTAGGTCAGGAGTATGTAATAAACATCACTGCTTTCTCAACACATTACTGTTTGCCAAGTAGTCCTTAACTATTTTAACAAAGCTATCCTTTGGCACTGAAGTTTAAGTATGGCAATTGTTACATTGGTCAAGTTTGGGCTAATGTAAGTACAGTACGTATGTGCCATACCTTTGGGAACTCTTTGGAAGCAGGAAATCACTGTAGTAGGCACTGCACTGCTTCTACAGTGATCTCCACTAGCTTCTGGGTGCTGTACCATGTGACAGCCCTGCTGCCAGGGGCGACATTAGGAGTGGGCTGGGGAGGCTGGAGCCCCGAATGGGTCGTTGAAAAGCCCTGAGTCTCGGCCATGAAGTATTTAATAACTAGCCCTAAATGCCGCCGAGCAGGGACCATTTTGTTGCCAAGCGCCGCCGAGTGACACAGCAGGTCCCGCCTTCTGGAGCCTGCAGCACCTATGATGGACATCCCAATGGTCCAACCTGGGACCGCGAGACGTGTGACGTCCATCATAGGCGCCGCAAGCTTACAAGGCGGGAATTACAATGGCGCCCGGCGCGCCATGCGATATCCCCGCTCGGTTCGGCGGCTCTCCACAGCTCCTGAGCCTCCTCTGGCTGACTGGCTACAGTGGCTGCATATGTATGACGGGCATGACCACGGGCATGATATGTATGACCACGGCTGCCCGCCGACCCACGCCACAGCCCCGCTCGGCGTCTCTCCTCCTTGGCTCCTAAGCCTCCCTGGCTACATCGCTATGACGGGCACATTGGGCGTGCCGGCGTCAGGTCAGTGTGTGCAGGTCAGGTCAGTGTAGTCAGGTCAGTGTATGCAGGTCAGGTCAGTGTATGCAGGTCAGGTTAGTGTAGTCAGATCAGTGTATGCAGGTCAGGTCAGTGTAGTCAGGTCAGTGTATGCAGGTCGGTGATTGTGTATG
This sequence comes from Rana temporaria, assembly GCF_905171775.1. Taxonomy (NCBI): domain Eukaryota; kingdom Metazoa; phylum Chordata; class Amphibia; order Anura; family Ranidae; genus Rana; species Rana temporaria. Next base: position 138,134,634 of record NC_053491.1, read on the forward strand.
CAGGTCAGGTCAGTGTATGTAGGTCAGGTCAGTGTATGCAGGTCAGTGATTGTGTATGCAGGTCAGGTCAGTGTAGTCAGGTCAGTGTAGTCAGGTCAGTGTATGCAGGTCAGGTCAGTGTAGTCAGGTCAGTGTAGTTAGGTCATTGTAGTCAGGTCAGTGTGGTCAGGTCAGTGTGGTCAGGTCAGGTCAGTGTAGTCAGGTCAGGTCAGTGTAGTCAGGTCAGGTCAGTGTAGTCAGGTCAGGTCAGTGTAGACAGTTCAGTGTACTCAGGTCAGGACAGGTCAGTGTAGTCAGGGCAGGTCAGTGTAGTCAGGTCAGGACAGTGTAGTCAGGACAGGTCAGTGTAGTCGGGTCAGTGTAGTCGGGTCAGTGTAGTCGGGTCAGTGTAGTCGGGTCAGGTCAGGTCAGTGTAGTCAGGTCAGGACAGGTCAGTGTAGTCAGGACAGGTCAGTGTAGTCAGGACAGGTCAGTGTAGTCAGGACAGGTCAGTGTAGTCAGGACAGGTCAGTGTTAGTGTATGCAGGTTATGTCAGTGTGTGTACTAACACACACACTCACGTAGGTTAGGGTATGTGTGTCTTTAGGTCACCCTGTGCCACTCCACCGACCGCACCCGCAACCCCCCCCCCCGGTGCCAGTTTGGCTTTCTGCCTGCTGCATTGTGACCACTCGCTCTGCAAAGCATTCTCTGAAGTGGAGAGGCGGAGTGTTGATGTCACAATCTCCACCTTGGCCAATCAAAGAGTGCTTTGCCTTCATTGAGAAATTAAATGCAAAAAAGAAACGTAAAACGTTCTGTGAAGGCACCTGTGTCGAGTAAGCAAACCCCTGTGTTGAATAAGTAGCAGGACAGTCCTTTGGCAAGGGACCTAGAAGCTAGTGGAAATCACTGTAGCAGCAGAGTCAACTATAGTGATTTCCAGCTTCCACGGGGATCCCACTGGAATGGCACTTACATTGGTCTACACTGGAACAATGTAACTACTGTATGTAAAAATTGCCATACCTAAGCTTCGGCTGTAAGGCAGGTGCTGTATGTAAAATGTCTAATAATATGGCAGTGCTTTATAACTGTTTTTCTAAAAACATAAGAAGTATTATCCAATTATAGTTACCTGGTCTGTTAAGCTTGTCCCTGAAAGGTCAATGGAAATAAGTGAACTCATATTCCCAATGAGTTCAATGCCAGAATCAGTCACATTCTCACAGTATCGAAGGCTTAGGAAGTTTAAATTGTGACACCTACAACAGAAAGCATATTCATATATATATATATATATAATCAGTACTTAAAATAATCTATATATAATTAGGAAAGTACGTATTAGGCCAAATACGTTTTTGAATAAATAAAAATACAATAAATTGTGCATTAAATTAACAATTACAGCAAAAGTACAAAATCCTTAACCGTACAACAAAATAATGCATACATGCGAGAAAGTATGTACACCAAACTGTTACTTTAAAAAACATTTTTTTTAATAAGGAGCCATTAGATCGTCAAACAGTGCCAACAGATAAAGTTAATATACTTTCACAAATGACCCAAAGAATGTACATGGCATATTCATTTTCATAATTTAAAGGGTTAATAAAGGAAAAAAAAATTCCTTTAAAATAACAAACATGTTATACTTACCTCCACCGTGCAGTTCGTTTTGCACACAGTGGCCCCGATCCTGGTCTTCTGGGGTCCCTCGGCGGCTGTCTCTGGTCTTCCCCGCAAGAACTCACCACATTCATGCGAGAGCTCGCATGGTGGTGAGTCCTTGCGGGCACGCTCCCGTGATACAGCGAGCGGCCATAGCCACTCACTGTATCACTCGGCCCCGCCCCTCGGTGCGCCGCGTCACTGGATGTGATTGACAGCAGCGCCAGCCAATGGCTGTGCTGCTCTTAATCCATCCGCTATAGCCAATCAGCTGCCAGGCTGAGCGGCAAAGAGGATCTCGGGATAAGTAAAACGGGGGCTCGGGGGGTGACAACATCAGATGTTTTTTCACCTTAATGCATAGATTGCATTAAGGTGACATTTTGTTTTCCTTTACAACTGCTTTAAGTCAGCGGGTCCAAGGGCTGTGGTTTCTTTGCTTGCCTTTATCCGGCCCTTGGGAACACTGTTCCAATCATTGATACAAGACACTATTCCTCCCACTGACACCAACAACCGTGCACTATTCCTCTCAGTCACACCAACATCCAGCCCCCCTAAAGTCTGAAGGACAGTAAACTGGCCCTTTGTTTAGACAGTTTGGAGACCCCTGATCTAAATTAACAAAAATTCAGATTTTTCACATCAAAACAGTAAGTACACGTACACCCCTACATTTGTTGCACCCCTGTTCTAGATCAGATTCCAGCATTTAGAACCTCTTTAGGGAGTATGTAAGTAGAGTATAATTATTAAAATAGCAGATAATGAGGGGCACCCCTAACACCCTTTTTAATTATTTATTTTTTTAACAGAAACACCCTTTTTAATTTAATTGGGCCATCACATTTAAAATTGGCAAAAAGATACATGAATCTGTTGGTGTCCAGCAATGATTTCAGAGTGTTCATACTGGGCACTTCTTTCTCAGTGAGCTCCCTCCATGGTCACTGCATGGTCAGATAGACCAGCACATGGCCAAGGAATTTTGAAGTGCAATGGGTGGAGACAGATGGGTAACTGAGAGACTAGTTCCACATCAGGTTGAGAGTGAATGGCAGTGGGTGGGTCTATAGTCACTATTCGGTCCAATAAGTGGTATATGATTATGACACAATATTATAATGTGCATAGGAAACTTGTACTTGTAGCAACAAGTTATGTAAAAACTTTTATGGGCATGATTTCCAAGCTCATTGTAACTCAAGCAAGAAAGACAACATAGACATACAGAACATATCTAAAAAACAATAGTGTGTGCTGATATACAGGCCTGGGAACGCTACTGATTTTGGCCAGGAACTCCAGCTAATCAGTTTAATTACAGAGTCTCTGGGATACTGGGATTTCCTCTGATTCAGCTGCCAATTAGCTATAATCTGTAGGGACATCTGTATCACTACTCAAGTCAGCCATCATCTGGAGCTATGAGCCAGCTCTGAAGTAGAGGAGAGAGAGAGAGAGAGAGAGAGAGCTGGGAGGAGGTGTGGGTTGTGCTCTCTCCTCCTGTAGCTACCCTCTCTAACTCCCCCTCTGGCCACTAATGACACATATTTCACCATAACAAAATGTTTGTTGTTCAGGTATTGTCATGATTGTCAACCTATTTATAGTCAGTTTGTTGCCTATTGTCAAGTCAGCACTGTTTCCAAGACCATGGGGCAGATCCAGAGAGAGAGTACGCCAGTGTATCTACTGATACGCAGGCGTACTTTAAAATTTCCCGCGTCGTATCTTTAGTTTGAATCCTCAAACCAAGATACGACGGCATCTGGGTTAGATCCGACAGGCGTACGGCAATACTTTGGTGTCCGCTGGGTGGAGTTCTCGTCGTTTTCCGCATCGGGTATGCAAATTAGCTATTTCCGACGATCCACGAACGTACGCGCGGCCGTCGCATTCTCTTACGTCGTCTGTAGTCGGCTTTTTCCGGCGTATAGTTAAAGCTGGTATTTTGCGGGGTATAGTTAGACTTGCCATGTTAAGTATGGCTGTCGTTCCCGCTTTTAAATTTGAATTTTTTTTTCTTTTTTTTTTTTGCGTAAGTCGTCCGTGAATCGGGATGGACGTAACTCACATCTATGTTAAAAAAAATGACGTCCTAGCGACGAAATTTAGCGAAATGCACGGCGGGAAATTTCGGGACGACGCATGCGCAGGTCATTCGGCGCGGGGACGCGCTTCATTTAAATGAAACACGCCCCCTAATCGCCAATTTGAATTCCGCCGCCAGAGATACACTACGCCGCCGTAACAGCACTCCATCTTCCACCTGACAACCACCCTCTGATGGCAAAGCTTTACAATATTTAAGGGCTGACCCAACCACCATGCCAGGCTTCCTGCCTGGGGATTGGCCAGATTCCCATGACTTTGCAGATATCAGCCTCTTTGCCTCCACCCACTAGCTTCTAGAAACTTCTAGCAGATTCTAGAACCAGGGGGAGGTACCAGGGGCCTGACCTACAGTAACCCAGACCCATTACCTAGACTCACTCAGGCTACTGTGAGTCAGAATAAATTTACCTATAATAACAGTACACTAGAGGGTGCTACCCTTACTATGATGACAACAATTACAGCAAAGATCACCCAGGGCATGTTCAGTAAATTGTAGCACTCATGACAGATTGACACTTGCAAACATTGTGGGGTTTGACACAGACATATGATCCTGTTAAACATATTTATTTGTGTTCTATTTTATCTAATCAGGTTTTGATACATTATACTGTGATGTATTTTGTTTTATTTTTGTGTTTTATTGTGGGTGTCACATTTTACAATCGGCCATATAGAATGGTTGTTGAAATATTGTACTGATTTTCGGCAAACTGCACTTGTCTAGTATGTAAGTTTGTTCTGTTTTGAGTACTGGTATACATTATATACCAAGTGCTGAGCTTTATGCAATGCTCTGAGTTTCACATTGTTCCGTAATTATACTGATCTTTAGGGTGAGACTCCAGTCAGAGTGTTACGTACCTGGTTTCCAGAGTCTGATGCAGGGTAGCCTCTCTTACGACTCTGGTTCGCGAGCCACTGGATATGGGACAGCGGGCTCGGAGCACAGAGGGGTAGGAGTGCCGGGTGGTGATGTGTAGAAGGAGGTGGACGAATACCTCTGGCAAGTAGATGCTGAACGTACAGCGGAGGATGGGTCAGCAACCCGCACAGAAGCTGCGACTACAGCGGCACAAGTTAGTAATAGTTCAGGTAAAGCAGGGTCAAACAAGCCGGGTCATAACAGGTGATCGTGCAGAAAGATGACTGAAGAATGGTCGGTAAACAAGCAGGTGGATCTGGCAGCAGTGAAGTCAAGCAGGCGGATGGTCAAACGGAGCCGGGTCAGGATAGAAGAGATGAGAGGAGTCAGACAGGCCGGGTTCGGTGTTCAAATCAGGTTTCAGGTAGAGTAGTCAAAACAAGCCAAGTTCAGTGTTCAAATCAGGTTTCAGATAGCAAACAGGTCTCAGATAGGATCCACGTCAGAACTGCAGATCAGGCAGCAAAGACACTGTGCTGCTGAGGTGTTTAAATAGGGCAGCCTGCTGTTAATCACTGAAATCAGTCTGCACCATTAACCCTTAAGTGGCAGATCCATGACATTGCCCCCCCCCAAGGGGCAGCCTCCGGATGCCCAGTCGGGCTTCTTTGTCAGGATGAGCAAGGAAAAAAGCACGCAACAACCTCTTGGCATGTATATTACCTTCTGGCTCCCAAGAATTATCCTCTGGACCGTACCCCTTCCATTTGACTAGGAATTGATTCTGGCCTTGTCGCTTCCTACAGTCCAAGATAGCTTCCACCACGTATTCTTCCCAACCGTCAACCTGGATGGGTTCGGGAGGTCTGGATCCTCTGTTGGGAAAAGGATCGGCCACTGCAGGCTTGAGTAGAGAAACGTGGAACACAGGGTGAATTTTCAATGAGTCAGACAAAAACAGTTCGTAAGAAGCTAAGTTGATTTTTCTTTTAACTGAAAATGGACCCAAAAACCTAGGTGCCAACTTTTTGGATGGGCAAGGTAATTTGAGATTACTTGTAGACAGCCATACCTGATCGTCTGGTTTCAGGTCCAAGTCACCCCTTCTTTTCTTGTCAAAAAATCTCTTGCTATCGGCCTGGGCTTTAGTTACTGCGTCGTGCAATAACTGATTGTTGCGTTGGAGAAAGTCCATAGTACTCTGCACAGCTGGAACTGCTGACTCTGAAAAGAAATCTGGTAAAAATGTTAAATTAAAGCCATAATTAGAGAAAAAAGGGGATTGCCCAGTAGCTGAGTGATTGGTGTTATTATATGCAAATTCTGCCAAAGGCAGCAGAGAGACCCAGTCGTCTTGTGAGAAGGCTGTGAAACACCTAATATATTGTTCCAGGGTTTGATTCGTCCTCTCTGTTTGCCCATTAGACTGGGGGTGGTAGGCTGAGGACAAGGAAAGTTGAATCTGTAGTGTTTCACAGAGGGCTCTCCAGAAACGAGAAGTAAATTGGACTCCCCTGTCCGAAACGATGTTGGAAGGTACCCCATGTAGTCTAATGATTTCCTTGATAAACACGCGGGCCGTTTCTGCAGCAGAAGGTGTGTTTTTTAAAGGCAGGAAATGAGCCATTTTAGTAAAACGGTCCACGACAACAAAAATTGCGGTACATCCCTCGGAACGAGGAAGTTCAACAATAAAATCCATTGCGATCATCTCCCATGGTCGGTTAGGTACTGGTAAGGGTTTTAGTAAACCCCAGGCTAGTTTTCGGGGTGTTTTATTTCGGTTGCATATCGGACAAGAACTAATGTAAGACTTGCAAAATTCCTCCAAATTGGGCCACCAGAAGGTGCGTCGTACCAATTCAAGAGTCTTATTAACTCCAAAGTGACCTGCAAGTGGGTGATCATGAAGAAGTTTCAAGACTTCCACTCTAATGTTTTCTGGGACAAAAACCTGACTTCCTCTCCAAAACAGCCCGTTTCTGGAAGTTAGAGAGACATTAGAGGGTTTGGACGAATCGGAAGATGCTCCTCGGATCATGGAGATTAGGTCAGTGTGTAGGAGCAGGAAGTTGCCATCCGACAGGATGGTATCGGGAATAGAAGTATCCTTTGGGTTATCGTACATTCGGGATAATGCATCCGGTTTAATGTTTTTGGATCCTGGTCGGAAGGTAATATGGAAACAAAAACGAGAAAAGAAAAGAGCCCAACGGGCTTGTCGAGGTTTAAGACGTCTGGCAGATTTCAAATACTCCAAATTCTTATGATCTGTGTAGATCAGTACAGGATGAATGGCGCCCTCCAATAGATATCTCCATTCCTCTAGAGCTGTCTTAATGGCCAGTAGTTCTCGATCTCCTACATCATAGTTCTTTTCTGTAGGGGAAAGCTTTCGAGAGAAGAATCCCACTGGGTGTATTAAATCTTTGTCCCCCAAGCGCTGAGAGAGAACGGCTCCTACCGCAACTTCGGAGGCATCGACCTCAAGAAGGAAAGGTAACGTTGGATTGGGATGTCTAAGGATCGGAGCTGAAGTAAAGAGTCTTTTTAAAATGTCAAAGGCCTTCTGCGCTTCAGGGTTCCAACAGAAACGAAGATTTTGTTTCGTGAGTTGTGTGATAGGGGCCACAATAGCCGAAAACCCTCTAATAAATTTTCTATAGAAGTTTGCGAATCCAATGAAACGCTGCACCCCTTTTTTATCCAAGGGTGTTGGCCAGTCTAAGATTGCAGATACCTTCTTTTGATCCATCTCAATTCCTGTAGGGGAAATTACCAGGCCTAAGAATTGGATGGTTTGCTGTTCAAACTCGCATTTTTCAGCTTTCGCATATAAACTGTGCTGACGGAGGTGATCCAGAACCTTACAGACATGTCCTCGGTGCTCCTCCAAGGAACGGGAGAAAATCAGTATGTCATCTAGATACACGATTACAAAAATGTCCAAAAAATCTCGGAATACGTCGTTGACGAAGTGCTGAAAAGTAGCGGGCGCGTTACATAGCCCGAAGGGCATGACCAAATATTCGTAATGGCCATAGCGGGTACGGAATGCTGTTTTTCATTCATGTCCATCCTTGATACGTATTAAATTATACGCTCCCCTTAGGTCTAATTTTGTAAAGATAACGGCAAATCTTAATTTTTGGAAAAGTTCAGGTATTAAAGGTAGAGGGTAACGATTTTTTACGGTGACTTTGTTGAGTTCCCGGTAGTCAATACAGGGACGGAGAGTTTGGTCCTTCTTTGTGACGAAAAATATTCCGGCACCTGCTGGTGAAGTGGACGGGCGGATAAATCCCTTTTCCAAATTCTCGTCAAGGTAGATTTTTAACGCGTCTTGTTCTTTTTCAGAAAGTGGGAAAATTCGTCCGAAAGGGATCTCGGCCCCTGGAAGAAGATCAATCGGACAATCGTATGGCCGATGAGGGGGAAGGGAATCTGCCCCTTTCTTACTGAAGACATCCAGAAATCCATGGTAGGGTTTGGGGATGGATTGAATCAAACTTGGGTCAGTGTTTAAGCACAGCAGGGCAGAAGATGGTTTAGGGCGTTCGGGAAAACAGTGTTCCTGACAATAATGAGATGGGAACGAAAGATTTTTAGATGTCCAGTCAATTTGAGGATTGTGTACCTGAAGCCAGGGTATACCCAGGATTACTGGAAACAAAGGAGATGAAATGACGTCCAAAATTAAAAGTTCCTTATGATTGGATGAAGTAATAGCAGGTAAAGGAAGGGTCTCATGGGTCACTTGCCCAGACTTGATGTGTGAGCCATCAGCCAAAAAAACAGAAAGTCTAAAGTCCTTTGTGCAGACGGGAATGTTATGCAGATCGGCAAATGAGGAATCGATGAAACAACTGCATGCCCCTGAATCAACTATAGCGTTGACCGACACCGTCTTTCCCGGAAGCTGTAAGGAAAGGAAGAGCGCAAGATGGTTGGGGTTGGTAGTAATAGCAGAAATGTTACCAGGAACTGAAGAACGGAACTTACGTATTTTGACGGGACAATTGTGTACGTAGTGACCGGCCTCACCGCAATATAGACACAGGTTTAGCCGACGGCGGCATGTGCGTTCTTCAGGTGGCAAGGTGGGTCGCATCACGCCTATTTGCATGGGTTCTGAAGTATCCATGGGTGGACCAGCAGAATTGGAAGAAACAGATGGTGGAAAACGAGAAGGAGGCAAGGGAGCCCGGGTGGTGACCCAGACTGGGAGACTCTGTTGAGAGGATCGTTCCGCTCGGCGTTCCCTTAGTCGTCGGTCGATCTGAACGGCTTTGTCAATCAGATCATCCAGGGTGTCAGGTACCCCAATGCGGGCCAATTCATCCTTTAAGGCTTCAGACAGACCTAAGCGAAATTGGTGGCGCAATGCTGCGCTATTCCACTGGGTGTCCACACTCCAGTGGCGGAAATCAGTAACATAGTCCTCCACTGCTCTACGCCCCTGTTGGAGAGCGAGTAAAGCAGCTTCAGCAGTAGCAGTCCTTTGCGGGTCGTCGTAGAGCTGTGCCATAGTCTGGAAGAAGTTTAGCAAAGTCTCTGTCTGGACACCGTTCTCCTCTAACAAACGATGTGCCCAATTTTGGGGTTCCCCTTGGAGTAGGGAAACGACAAATCCCACTTTAGTGGCTTCCAAAGAAAAGGTTCGGGGTTGCAAAGCAAAGTATAACTGACATGCGTTTCGGAAGTCCCGGAACTTGGTTCGATCCCCGGAGAATCGTTCGGGCATGGGAACCCTGGGTTCAGGTGGCAACATCACAACTGACGGACCCGCAGATGACGATGATCTAGCAGTGGATGCTGAAGTTGCGTCCCCAGAAGCTGATAAGTTCTGAACCTGCCCCTCCAATCTCAGGTAGCCATCTTGTAGGTTTTGAACGGCCTGGGTAAGTGATGCTAAGTGTTTACACACCTCTTCCATAGCCGGAACTACGCCTGCAGACTCTGTCATGGCTGCCTGATACTGTTACGTACCTGGTTTCCAGAGTCTGATGCAGGGTAGCCTCTCTTACGACTCTGGTTCGCGAGCCACTGGATATGGGACAGCGGGCTCGGAGCACAGAGGGGTAGGAGTGCCGGGTGGTGATGTGTAGAAGGAGGTGGACGAATACCTCTGGCAAGTAGATGCTGAACGTACAGCGGAGGATGGGTCAGCGACCCGCACAGAAGCTGCGACTACAGCGGCACAAGTTAGTAATAGTTCAGGTAAAGCAGGGTCAAACAAGCCGGGTCATAACAGGTGATCGTGCAGAAAGATGACTGAAGAATGGTCGGTAAACAAGCAGGTGGATCTGGCAGCAGTGAAGTCAAGCAGGCGGATGGTCAAACGGAGCCGGGTCAGGATAGAAGAGATGAGAGGAGTCAGACAGGCCGGGTTCGGTGTTCAAATCAGGTTTCAGGTAGAGTAGTCAAAACAAGCCAAGTTCAGTGTTCAAATCAGGTTTCAGATAGCAAACAGGTCTCAGATAGGATCCACGTCAGAACTGCAGATCAGGCAGCAAAGACACTGTGCTGCTGAGGTGTTTAAATAGGGCAGCCTGCTGTTAATCACTGAAATCAGTCTGCACCATTAACCCTTAAGTGGCAGATCCATGACACAGAGAACTTGGGAATCATGCAGTGAGTTCCACAATTCCACTCAGTATTTGACTCTTCCAAATCCACAACCCCTGTGTTGTCTTACCCACCACTGCCAAGCGCCATGCCCTAAGGGCCTGTGTACCTTAGGAGTCAGGGCCCATTTTAGTACTGTATGTGTTCAACGCACTGTGGAGAGTGATACTGTCTGGCACCTCTCTCTATTGGCAGCCTGTAAGGACCAAGTTTCCCATGCCAAAAGCTGGACAGGGTTGGCGTTGTCGGTTGATGTTTTATGTCTGAGCAGTCAATAGAGGTATCTGCAGCTCGGGTCAGATGCTCAGAGCTATTTTCTGTGCTCAGATGTTATGAGTCAAAACACAACTGCTGCTGAGCCTCTCAGCTGGAAGGTTTTCTTTTTAGAGTTGGCAAGGATTTATACTGGCCTTGCGAAGAGATGAAAACATCCTAGTGGCAGTAAAATAAAATACTGTATAAAATATTGCTGCTGCTAATTTGTATGTGTTCATATATACAGTATATTTCTCTATTTTATTTTTAAAATTGCAGAAATTAGGCTTTGCTTGTTAACTTGTTTTTTTTTTACCACATGCTGGTGTTAAGGATTCCCCATCTAAAATGCCATATAATGCACCAGCGTCACCATGTGAATGAAGAGACACTGTCACCTTGCTCATGTAGGGTAAAGGGACAGTGTTTTTGCAAATAGTCACCCTCCGAACCCCATGTATAATCACCTTGCCTTCGCTCCCTTGCCACACTTCAGCCATCAACACTATCTGGATGCTCTCATGTGACAGTACTTGAGCCTAGAAGCCAACTGCCAGGTCTAAACACTGGCAAATGATGATTTGCCGTCTTCATCACCAGCTGCAGTGGAGGAAAGAGTGGTAAGGGAGCAGGGCTCAAGTCCTGCGGGAACGCGTGGGAACGGAGTTCCTGCACTTTTTTCACAGCGGGAACTCAGTTCCCTTTGCAGGACTAGAGCAGCCGAGCCACCCGAGCCAATCCTTCACTAATAGGCGATGCCCAGCTCGAGTCACTGTCAGGGGCAGGCGAACCTTAGTAATCCTTTATGTTACTGGCCGCTTTATGAACTTGCTTCTGTCTAAATCCCACGACAACTTGCGGCAGACCTTCGCAATGTCTCCTGGGAACAATGACAAAAGCTCCCAGGAGACATTGCGGCATCAAGGAAGTGATGGAATACCCGCACACTACCCAATGAATCCATATACAGGAAGCGGCCAGTAACAGGTACAGTGGATCGAAAAAAAAAAATGCGGTTTAGTAATTATGCATATGAGCGTATCATTTTATTTTTGGTGGGGGAGTGGATCTTGGGTGGGAGTTCCCACACTTTTTTCCCCAGGACTTGACCCCTGTAAGGGAGTGCAGGCAAGGTAAATATAAGTGGGTTGGGAAACCCCTTGGCACGGATACTGTCAATTTGCCCTATGTGGGCAAGGTGACCGTATCTAAAATTTTACTGCCCTACGTTTAGAAGAACTCATTAGCAAACACAATCTATTTCCTTTCATATAAAAACATACATATGACACATCCTTTTTTTTCTTGCAGCAATTTTGAATTACACAAAGTAAACTCAAATGTATTAATAATTAAACTCAAGCCAGTAAAATCTTATACACATGCTGCTCACACCTTGCAAAGCTGGTCATGTGTATAATTATTAAGATTACAAACATTTGTGGTTATAGTATTAATTGCATTTTAGGTGCAACATTGTGCTTTTGTAATATGAAAAAATAATTAATGTGGCATGGACTGTGGACTATGTATAGAAGAACTTTTATGTACATGGGAGAACAATGGTATGGACTTAAATTTGAGCCATCTTTTGTTTTACATAAACAGTCTTTGATTGTCTTTTGTTACATGCAATTGGTCTTTGACAGCCTTGTTACATGTAAGTCTTTGACAGTGTTTTGTAACATATGAGTAGTCTTTGAATGTTTTATGTAATATGTGAGCTGCCTTCTAAACAGAATTAATAATAGAGAACAGCAAGTGGGGTCAGCTATCCTTCTACTAAAAAAAATAGAATAAAAAAATGAAAAAAACAAACGTTATGATTAAAGAACATATTTTTCATAAGCTGGTCTCACATTCATATGCTCACTAAAAATAAGTCATTCATTTTAGGCAATATTGAAAAAAAAAATGGTGCCACAGAGATCCGATTCTGTATGACAATTTGCACATTAGTTGAGGTTGTGAATTTTACTTACCCCAAGCAACGCCTGCATCACAACTCCATCACTATGCCCATTATTTTTTTGTTTCAATATTTTTTATTGAATATTTCATTTAAAACAGAAAACAATACAAGTCGTGTAAGACATTTCGATATACATCAAATAAATACATCTGAATACTACTTTATGCTCGCTTTGTAGGAACATAAAATAAAAGCTAATCAGAAAACTAAACTGAAGAGTGTATACACCAACGAGTCAAGAAATCATCATTGTTTGTTATTACTTTTTAGGCCATATTGAACAGCGTTTGTCAAATATACGGCATTGCATAGAATTAATGACTATGAGACGTTCGAATGTGTGGTTTCTATGGACTGCTCCCATGATGTCTGTCAGGTTTATAGAAGTTTTTTTTATCAGTGTTCGTGATTCTAAAAGGATGTGGGTCACTACTGGCCTGAAGTTAGGTGGGAATTTCTCTATACCCATGTGTAAGTTTGTCAGAGCTGGTGTTGGAGGGGTTAATACCCCTGTTAAAGAGGAGATTAGTTGGAATATTTGGTTTCAAAGGCTTCTAACATTTGGGCAGTGACTATGCCCATTATTATACAACCTTGTGAACATACAGTATTACATTCATAATATATGGAAAAATATTATCACATTTTCATATTTGCTTCCAAACTGTGATTTTGGCACTGTGGCCCTTATACTGGTTTGAACATTTCTGTAATTTTCATGCTGCAATGATGCCTATAGGCTGGGTAGGTTTTAGTCCATATTAGTGGATGTGTGTAGAGAAAGCACTTTTTTTGTATTTTCTCCCCAACAGTTATGCTGCCTACAAACCATCCTTGAAATACGAACACAATTACAATCCTTCTTCACTAGTTCAGGACACATAGTGAGCAAAATACAAATAATTCCTATGAAATTTACTGAAAGCAATTCATTTTCTGGCTCCAACACATGGCTAGTTTCTGCAGAGCTGGCAGGAGTGAAAATTACATCAGATTCATATTCGTCCAAAAAACATGAAATTCACAGGAATTTTACTCAAGAATAGATCACATTGAAGATGTTGTCATAATACAATGTAACCAATTCTAAGAAGAAAATATAGTTAAAGTGATAGTAAAGTCAAAATAGTTTTTAGCTATTCCAATTATAAAACTCTTACAATCTGTTTGCTCTTTGATATATTGAAGTTTCCGTTTCCTGGTGAATGAGCTGTTCCCTGAGGACTTTCCTCAATTTTTGGATCTTTCCCCTGTGGAGCCACCTGGCCAGCTGTGGGTGGTTGTCATCCTTTTGTATAGCTTGTTCACTGATATGGTGTGGGGACACATTGGATGCATTCAGCTGCCATTCTGCTCTTGCAGGGTGTCCAATGTGTTCCTCTGCCTTTAAGAAGGAGTGGGCTCCCTCCAGGCAAACCTGCCTTTGATTCATCTACTGCTACAGTGGAACCTCGGATTGCGAGTAACGCGGTTAACGAGCGTTTCACAATACAAGCACTGTATTTAAAAAAATCATGACTCGGCTTGCAAGTGTTGTCTCACAAAACGAGCACGATTCAGGCCAAATCGGTGTGCAGTACCGCTTTTGTCCTGGGGTGGGGGGGGTGCCGAGGCCGAGCAGAGCCGAACGTCGCCGATCGCAGCCGATCTGCACCATTCGGAAATGCATGGAAATGCCCATGGACAACACCGCTGACCTTGGCAAATCTTGGGTAGGAAGTCTTTCCGAGATTTTCAGCCGTTTCCAAGGCTCTCCGGTGCCCCCCGCCTCTGGCCGGCGGCCGCATGCGGTATTGCATCCCATTGAAGTCAATTTTGTTTCCATTGACTTCAACTGCGAAACTCGTGTTGATATGCGAGTACTTTCTCAAAAAAATAGAGTTAGGACCGCAGTATACATAAGAGCCTTGACGTAGGCACTGCGGCATCCACATATGTTTGCAAATGTGAGTAATCGACCCTCTATTTTTACTGTGATTTGTTAGACAGGGACCATTTGTTTTTTTTCCACGCTAGATGGTGATGGTACTAGGAATATTTTCATTGCTTGTGATCTGGCCAGCTGTGTGTTAAAATGCAGCATGTGTCAATGCAAACACAAAATGAATATGTTTGCCAGCACACCACAGATCTTCAAGTTAAAGTGGTAGTAAACCGCTGCAGAATAAAAAACAAAACAAAAAAACACCTGTAAGACAATGGCATAATGTACTAGCAGTACTGGGACAGGTTTGTCTAGCGCCCAGGGCAAGGATGCAGAACTGTGCCCTCCTGTTAATGAATGCCGTAGAATGGATTTACTGTCCGGATCCATTCTTTGTCCCCTTGCTCTGTTGTGCCCAGGGCAGCTGTCTCTCCTGCCCACCCCTTGTCCTGGCCCTGTGTACTAGTATGCATCGCAAACTAGCACTTTATGAAAAACTTACCTCAGAACAAAGCCCTTCCAGCGGTGCCCGGTCACTGCTGAGAGGGCTGACATCATCCCTCTGCCTTTTTTCCGGGTTTGCGGGTTTCCGGCGCTGTGAGTGGCCAGAGCCAGAAAGACATCACTCCTGTGCATGCGAGCAGGAGCCCTTGGTTCTGGCAAGAAGCTCTGAAGGTCCAGCACGGTATGTAGAGCGCATGCAGGGTGAATGTCTCCTAAACGGTGCACATTTAGGAGATATTCATTTTACCTACAGGTAAGCCTTATTATAGGGAGGCATAACATAACAAAGGGGGCTTTACTACCACTTTCAATCCACTCTCTTGTTTGTGATGTGATCATGCTTTAATAAAAAAAAACTTTGGACTTAACTTCAAGATCCAAGGTGTGCTAGCAAATATATTAATTGTGGCTTTCGCGATCCAGTCTCCAGCTGGTGGTTGCTACAGCACCCAGTACCCTAGAGCTCTCTCCAGAATTGTGTGCAATGGGAATATGGATTATTACATGAAAAACACACATCCCCCTTGGCAAGTCACTCTCCTGCTCCCTCTTTGTCCCAGCTAATTGAAGGACAGTGGCTTGCACCTCAGTAAGTGCAGTTCCCAACAGGAAATTAATCAAGGCTGCCACAAAGCACCTGGAGCCAACGGCGGTAAATAGTATCCAAAGTAAGTGCTTGTATTCACATAGAGCAACTTATGTACTAGGGAATACACTATGTTCACTAGATTGCTTGTAATGTATTCTTTAAAATAAAAATAAAATAAATTAAAAACTTTTACCATTTTAATACTATTTTAGACTAAAAGAAAATACACACATATACTTTTACAAAGAGTTGTAAAGAAAACCCATCATGAGGGAAATATGGAAGCTGCCAATGCTGGCCTCTCTTTCTGAAAACGTTAGTTACTAATCTATCATGCTGGCAGTCATAGACGGGGGAAGACAGAGAAAAAAGAAAGAGTTATGATTCTGAAAAAAAGTAAACTATGCAGACTACTATTGCAAAAATGAGACGTCTCCGATCCGGACAATTGTAAAAATACACACGCAGGCTACCACCGCTCGCAAAAATATGGACATGCAAGAGTATCAAACTCCTGACACTCATAGTCATAAAATTCAGCTTTCCAGCTGAAAACAGGCTAGTAAAAAAGGATTTTGAAAACATTCATTCTGCTTTAAATAGCAATTAACGTTTACTAAATCAATCACAAAAAAATCACTCTGTCTCTTCAAATGTTGTTACATATACCCTACGGGAAAACTGGTCATGTGTACGAGGCATTAGAGGATGGTCATGTTTATTCCCCATGGTCCCACTTTATGTAGGAATTTAGCCACCCATAGTCCCTAGCTCAGGGATGGGCTAGGGACTATGGGATGTGTAGTGTGCACAGAACAGTGTTTTATGAGCTTTTGGAGGACATTACACAGAGGTAGAAAAACACAGTAATAAACGATTTATTAAAAAATAGATTACAGGGCCATCAAGTACTGGATGTATATGGGTTATTATTTTGGAGAATAAGGATATCATTTAGTATCACCTAAGGCTTCTTATTATACAGAAAAAGTCCTGGGTATCATTTAATAGCTGGAGTTTGCTGGTAAAAGCAGTGGGGGGAGCGGCAGGGAGGTGAGGGAAGAGAAACAGGGCATACTGCGCACCACCTACTTTGATAAAGTTTTAGGTACTGTGGACATGTTATAGTGACCTTTGCTTTTGTCATGACCCTGTGATGTCTGGCCTTAAATTACTGTTGTCTCTATGAATAAATTTACATTTGCTGAAAGTAAACATACAGTGGGGATCAAAAGTTTGGGCACCCCAGGTAAAAATGTGTATTAATATGCATATTGAAGCCAAGGAAAGATGGAAAAATCTCCAAAAGGCATCAAATTACAGATTAGACATTCTTATAATATGTAAAAAAAAATTAGATTTTATTTCCATCATTTACACTTTCAAAATTACATTACTTTCTGTAAAAGTTTGGGCACCCTGCAGAGTTAATATCTTGTACTGCATCCTTTGGTAAGTATCACAGCTTGTAAACGCTTTTTGTAGCCAGCCAAGAGTCTTTCAATTCTTGTTTGAGGTATCTTTGCCCATTCTTCCTTACAAAAGTCTTCCAGTTCTTGGAGATTTCTGGGCTTTCTGTCACGCACTGCTCTTTTAAGGTCTATCCATAGATTTTCAATTATGTTGAGGTCAGGAGATTGTGAAGGCCATGGCAAAACCTTCAGTTTACGCCTCTTGATGTAGTCCCCCATGGATTTTGAGGTGTGTTTAGGATCATTATCCATTTGTAGAAGCCATCCTCTCTTTAACTTCAGCTTTTTCACAGATGGCATCAAGTTACCATCCAAAATTTGCTGAAATGTTATTGAATCCATTTTTCCTTCTACTCGTGAAATGTTCCCTGTGCCACTGGCTACAATACAACCCCAAAGCATGATTGATCCACCCCCATGCTTAACAGTTGGACAGAGGTTCTTTTCATTAAATTCTGTGCCCTTTCTTCTCCAAACGTACCTTTGCTCATTCCGGCCAAAAAGTTATATTTTAACCTCATCGGTCAACAGAACTTGTTTCCAAAATGCATCAGGCTTGTCTATATGTTCATTTGCAAGGTTCAAACGCTGATTTTTTGTGGTGAGGACGTAGAAGAGGTTTTCTTCTTATGACTCTTCCATGAAGACCATATTTGTATATCTTTGTAGTGGAATAGTGTACCACAACTCCAGTGTCTGCCAGATCTTTCTGGAGGGATTGTGCAGTCAAACGTGGGTTTTGAATTGCTTTTCTTACAATCCTGCGAGCTGTTCTGTCTGATATTTTTCTTGGTCTTCCAGATCTTGCTTTAACTTCCACTGTTCCTGATGACTGTCATTTCTTAACAGAGGACATTGACATCTGAAAACGCTTTGCTATCTTCGTATAGCCTTCTCCAGCTTTGTGAGCGTCAACTATTTTCACTTTCAGTTTTCTAGACAACTGCTTAGAAGAACCCATGGTGCTGATTGTTGGGGCAAGGTCAGATGAGTCTGGGCATTTAAAACCTTTGAGATTGACATCACCTGGTCTTCCCAGACGATGATTGAGAACAATCCATGACACTGGCAGGTCTCAGCTTTGCAAAGGGGGCAGTGCATGCTATAAATTCTGCAGGGTGCCCAAACGTTTGCAGACGCCATTTTTTTGTTTTCTGTAATTTTGAAAGTGTAAATGATGGAAATAAAATCTAACTTTTTTTGACATATTATAAGAATGTCTAATCTGTAATTTGATGCCTTTTGGAGATTTTTCCATCTTTCCTTGGCTTCGTAATGCACATTAATACAAATTTTTAGGTCGCTATAGTGAAGAAAAGTATACCGCTCTATAAAACAATAAATCCCCGTTGCTTCCGTTCCAACAAACCAAAAGGGTGCTGGCTGTGCTCAATTGGCATGGGATGAAAGAAAAATCCTGGATCGCTGCACTCCTCAAAAAACGATGTCTTTATTCAAAATATGAAAAAACAACAAAAATTCATATGGAAAAAACAGCCAAAATTCATGCAGTCAAACAAGAAGTGGACTAGGAAAAAAGAGCTGACATGTTTCGCATCATGTGATGCTTACTCGTAGCTACGAGTATACATCACATGATGCGAAACATGTCAGCTCTTTTTTCCTAGTCCACTTCTTGTTTGACTGCACGAATGTTGGCTGTTTTTTCCATATGAATTTTTTTTTTTTTCATGTTTTGAATAAAGACATCGTTTTTTGAGGAGTGCGGCGATCCAGGATTTTTCTTTCATCCCAATACAAATTTTTACCTGGGGTGCCCAAACTTTCGATCCCCACTGTATATACTGTTTCAAAATGAATAAAGCAGATTCAACATAAAATAAGAAAATGGTACAAAAAAAGTGTAGCATAAGTGTAGCGCTTTTCCCATAGCCACCATTCTTTCCAAATAAAGATAAACTCCTAAAACTATGATAAAACAAAGAAAATGTGTGTACTACTGTATATTAACACATGACAAAACACATCAGTTGCAGTCATCACACACGCTAGCATGTCACTTCTGGTTACGGGGAGCAGAGAGGTGGAATGCACGCCAACCTGCTGCTCATCACACACTGTGGACATTGTGTGTAATTCAGCCTTAGGGCTTTTTCAAGAACTTTTTTTGCTCTTTGGCATTTCAATTTTAATGCGATCGGATCGGTTTTTAATATGCAGTTTTTTTAATAAATTTAATCGGAGTTACACTATGGCAGTCCATTTTTTATTTGGGTTGTGAGGATATCAGACATCAGGAGACAGGTCGCTGATACCAGGAAGTGGATCCATCGAATCTGGCCAGCGATTAGGATGGTCAGTGACTAAACGGAGCAGAAGCATCCGGGCCGAGAGAAGAAAAGACAGACACTCACCATTTGCTTATTACGCCTGCAGGGGTGACTGGATCTGGTGAGTGGGGAACCAAAAGCGGGAGCACAAAAGTCACTCTGATCTGCAATAAGTGCATACCAGCTACTGAAGATATTCACTAAAGTCACTAAAGTCACGTTACTCATTTAATTTTGGTTTCTTGGAGAATACAGAGGAACAGCATTCACTAAGATTATAGACTTAACCTTAACCTGTCATTTTCACACACTACGCTTTAACACTGCGGTCTAACAGCGGTGTAGTGGTTCATATATATAATTTTTGTATTTATACACTTGATGTTTAGGGGTACAGTTGATCTAACCTTTATAATTCACGGGTCTTCACGGAATTGTGAGACAGTTTTTATATATCAATTTACTGGAGGTATCACTGTTCACTGCAGCATAGTAGTGACCACTATCACTCACATTATAGGATTCACTTGGAAGACAGACCCTTTGGTCTCAATTAAGGAGGTTCTTTCACTATAGATAGAACTTCAGAGCATACCCCGATCACCTTAATAAACAGCTCACCCAGTGCGGGGTGGATGTATTGAGGACATAACTTTCTACACTTAACGGTGTCCTCACCGTTGGTGTGAGGCAGCACATAAGGAATTTATACCATATTTTTTTGCACAAAATACTTTTATTTTATTTTTATTGTGTTTCACTTACAACACTAAGTGGCAGGCAGCGCCACACACCCCATAACTTTATTTACTGTATATTAACACCTACCTAATGTGAACTCTTATGCCACGTACACACGATCGGATTTTGGATGTTTTTTCCGACGGAATTCTGCTCAGGCTTGGCTGGCATACACACGGTCACACAAAAGTTCTCTGAACTTTCGAACGTCAAGAACACAGTGACGTACAACACTACGATGAGCCGAGAAATTTAAGTTCAATGCTTCCGAGCATGTGTCAAATTGTTTCCAAGCATGCGCGGAACTTTGCTAGTCAGAATTGCTACAGACGATCGGATTTTCCGATAGGAATTTTTTCAGTTTGTTTCTTCGGGTTGATTACACGCCCTCGTGACTGTTTCTTCACGTTCCCCATGACTCATCTTGGCCCACATGGGCAACCTTCCTACCAGGTTATCTACCATTGTTGTACCTTACGATTTCCTTTGTTTATTGTTAAACTGCTTGCTGTTACGTGGCGGCTGCGTCCGCGAAAATGCTTATCTTCAACTTACTATTCGTGCCTTGTATCCTTTGTATTGTTTCTCTTTCATTACAATAAAAGATTGAAACAGGAATTTTTTCAGGTTCGGAAAATTTGAGAACCAGCTCTCAATCTTTTTTGGGCGAAAATTCCGACAGCAAGAGTCCGATGGAACATACAAACGGTCGGAATTTCCATTCAAAAGCTCACATCGGACTTTTGCTGTCAGAATTTCCGATCGTGTGTATGGGGCAAAAGGCTCCATGCACACTAGCATGTTTTTTCTGCTCCTCAAAGCTAAATAGTTTTATCCTTTGTGTTCATGCACACTACTTTAGGCTATTAGCTTTTTTTGAGCTTCAGAGTCTAGGAGCAGAAAAAAATGTTTTTATAGCATTTTTTTCTAGTGTTTTGTGAGCTTATAAAAAATGCTAGTTTGCATTGAGCCTAATTAGGTTTAATGACCCATCTTAAGCTCTCTTATATATAAAAACAAGTCATAAAATACAATAAAACCATTAAATCCAGCAAAGTGAGAAGGACCTGTGTTCAAAATACAATTGCTTCACTCACTAAATGTAACATCAAACTGCTATATCCCAAAAAAATTATTCACACATGAAGGGACTATAATAAATAATGATAAAAGTCCTGTGTACAAAGGAAAATGTTCCCAGTCCACCAGAAAGTGAAAACTCAAATGTAATATAAATCTTTCATAAAAATCCCAAAAACGTGAGCCACTTCCAGCCTTTGAGAGGGGCCGTGATGTCACCACACCAATCGGAACTTTCTGTGGGGTTACGAGCTTTCCCTGACAGTGGCAGAAGCAATACTCTACATTGTAAAGCTGATGTTTATGCATGTAAATGTAAGTGGATCCTTTTATTTCTCTAATAAAGTTTGAGACATATTACGCTATGAGTGCTCTCTTCTCTCTGTAAGAGCAATAACTTTTGCTGGTGAGGAGGAGGGGGAAGAACCAAATGCAGCTACTGTGGAAAGTGCCTGGAGCCTTGGTCTACATAAAGCTGTCGATGACCTTGTATATGCTGTCAGGTCCACCCAAGAAGGTAAGGGCACACCTGTAATTCATCACGATGGTGGAGTGAACACTTATGCCACGTACACACGATCTGAAAATCGGACGACAGATCGTCCGACTTTTTCCGTTTACTAGTCGCAAGTAGAAATTGAATAGGTTACTAAAGTCATAAAAATTCTCGTACGACAGAAAAAAAAATCGGAAGTGATGTCATGTGTTGTAATGTATTTGTGTTGTATTTCGGGCGACAACTGTACTGACCAAACAAAAATAGTACGATATGGTATCGTACAAGGAAAATTTTCGTGCATGTCCGATAAAATAATAACGGATGAACTGTCATGATCGGCTCACGGAATCCCTGTACCAACGATCCGATTATCGGACGATTCTTCCTCGGACGACATTTTTCGTACAATATTCGGATCGTGTGTACGTGGCATAAGGGAAGCTGGAACTTATTGAAGATTTATATTATCGTTGAATTCTCACTATCTGATGGACTGGGGGAAAATATCCTTTGTATACAGGACTTTATCATCATTTATTTAAGTTTCTTCAAATGTGCAATTTTTTATTGCTTTGCGTTTACATCTAATGAGTGGAGTAAATGTATTTTAAACAAGGGTCTTTATCACTTTTCTGGATTTATTAGTATTATTCAATCTTATGACTTGTTCTTATACAGTATATAAGATAGTTGGGTCATATTATAACCTATTTAGAGTTTATATTAGGTAGGTGTTTAATATAGTACACACACTGGGCCAGATTCAGAAAGATCAGCGCGGTCGTTCGTTTCTGAATCGGCGTAACTCCTCATTTGCATATTCGTCGCATAAAAATACGGAAGCGCCACCTAGCGGCCGGCCTGGAATTGCAGCCTAAGATCCGACGGTGTAAGTTACTTACACCTGTTGGATCTTAGGGATATCTATGCGTAACTGATTCTATGAATCAGGTGCATAGATACGACCGTCGGAACTCAGAGATACGACGGCGTATCAGGAGATACGCCGTCGTATCTCTTTCTGAATCTGGCCCACTTTTTTTTTTTTTTAAATAGTTTTGGGAGAAAATCTTTATTTGGAAAGCATGGTGGCTATGGAAAAAGTATTACACTAATTTTCAAAAAAGTTTTGAGTTAGTGATTAAACAGGGTGGGAACAGCTATAGTGAATCAATGGGATCAAAAGAATATGGAGATATATATATATTTATATTTTATAAAATAAGAAAATATTGGAGTTGACAGATATAAAATGTCTGAACATCTATAAAGTTAGTCTGGGGGAAGAGATTAATGAACTGGACATAAAAGAACAGTAAGACAGAACAAAACAGTAAAAGATAAATACAAATTAAATTGTAACGTCCAACATATGCTCTCACATCTGTTTGACGGCACATTCTATACGTGTTATACATACAACAGCAACAAAAGTAATGCAATTGAGATTTAAAACATTATTAATTTCTCCCTATAGGAAATTCTCCTTACCTCGACTGCATCTTGCAATGAGATTTTTGCGAAATTTGACCAAAGTTAAAAAAATTTCAATTTAGAATTCTGAACTGTACCACTGTGGGGACTTAAATTCGAACTTACTTTTGTGCAATTCTGAGAAGAGACAAGTCACTGACACGTAAACAGTTTGTTAAATTTAGTTCTTTTATCTTGATTCCTGAAGGGCCTTCTAGTACTTGTCTCACTCCTGTGTCACTGACCCTGCAATGAAAACCACAGACGATTAAAGCTTTATAGCAATATGGCAAGGATTCAAAGGGGAATTTGCAAACTATCTACTGTACAAATATTTACAGTTATCAGGTAGGCAATCTACTTTTTAGAGTGCTTGATACTTGAAGTTTTGTACTTAAGGGGTCTTTTGCTAATTTGTAGTTCTATACTTAACATATATTAAAGGCGATTGAAAAAACTACCCGTGTTAATAAGTTACAGACGCAACTAAAAGTGTAAGTCAACCCAAAATCTATCTATCTATGTTACTGGCAAGATCCTCAAGTAATAACTTTCCAATTTCACAAAAAAATAAAATATTTCCTTGAGAATAAAGTTGTACCAAACATTCTGATAATACAGCTTTGCTCCACATGGTTTCTAAAGGAAACATTTGGCAATGAAGCATATCTGTATGCATGACATTTTACAACGAACCAGATATTTGTCCCACTAACCCGATGGCCATGAAAACATTATTCTGCAATAGAGCCTTCCTTTTCACTGGAACATTTTTTAATACTTTGGAGTAATCATCTGCTTCCAATAAGTGCAGATTAATAACCATACATTCAACAGAGTACACAGAGAATGATAAAATTCTGCATAGACTTCTATAAATAAACACCTTTTTTTTAATAAGAGCCAAAATAACATTTTAGCGTTAACAAAGATTTCTCACAACTTTCTATTTCACATGTGTATCCAATTTTAACATATAAAAATAGTTCCCACTACTTTTCACTGACCCAGAGCCAACTCAATTTTTTGCCTCTAATGCCGCGTACACACGATCAGTCCATCCGATGAGAACGGACCGATGGACCGTTTTCATCGGTTAATCGATGAAGCTGACTGATGGTCCGTCGCGCCTACACACCATCGGTTAAAAAAACGATTGTGTCAGAACGCGGTGACGTAAAACACAACGACGTGCTGAAAAAAATGAAGTTCAATGCTTCCAAGCATGCGTCGACTTGATTCTGAGCATGCGTGGATTTTTAACCGATGGTCGTGCCTACTAACGATCGGTTTTGTTCTATCGGTTAGGAATCCATCGGTTAAATTTAAAACAAGTTGGCTTTTTTTTAACCGATGGTTAAATAACCGATGGCGCCCACACACGATCGGTTTTGACCGATGAAAACGGTCCATCAGACCATTCTCATCGGTTTAACCGATCATGTGCACGCAGCATTCGATGGAGTAGAGAAGAGTTGGAGCATTTGATCCTCCATATCCTTGCTGGGGAGATTTTCCCTGGCTTTCCTGTATCAAAAATGGGTGTTACCAGTAAACAAGCAGCTCTAGAATCTACTAACTCATCCCCACTTTCTTGAAGAAGAAAAAAAGAAATCAGGCTTTAAGGCCATATTATGCTTGCACAGTTGTTGAGTAGTTTGTCATCTTCTATATTTTTCCGTTATAGGAACATTTGGAGCATAAATATTCATAGCTGCAACAGGCCTTGTAAAAAGAAGCCTTTAGTTTGGCACCTGTCAGAAGCAACACTTTATTTTAAACCTTCAACCATATTATATTATTATAGTAAATTGCAGCTGAAAAAAATTATCTACGCCATCCAGCTGTTGTACAGAGATTTCATGCCCTAACATCTGGGACACATTTACTTTTACAGTTAAGGGTATCCCAGTCGCTGAAATTTATTGATGCAATAAAATACACCTTTCTCCACTGAAAAACACGTGTAAACACAATAAAACAGCATAGCATTTTCCAATGTATGAACCATTGGTACATTTTATTTTACCCATGTAATAAAGCAGTGCAAAGAGTTTGACGGTAAGTAGTCTCTCATATAACTGATCCTGCCATTTTGGCAGGATTCAGATTAAGAATACTTTATTGAACCTAAAAGGAAATGATTGCAACACATACCACACTCAACAAAGACAACACAAGATCATAACAACAAACAGAAAAAGACAAAGGACAAAACAAACTTTCCAATAAAGCCATTAGTACCAAATAAAACAAATTAAAACCACACTCTAATAAACACCCATACAATTAAAATACAACATAGAATAAAAAACACAGATTGAAAAATAACAGAAAATCAAACTACCAAAATGCAAATAATATGTCACTTTCTGAAGCATTACCCCAAATAATAATTAACATAATACCCATATACTATAAAAACTACATACAAATCCTGATCAATTGCTTAGCCTTCCTTGTATGTGTAATGTCCAGTGGGAGTGCGGACTTTGAAAGAGATCCAATATGTCAGCACCCACACTGCTCATGGCCAATGAGCTGCCAGGTCTGAAGAAAAAATCCACACATGCACATGCAAACAACTCTGAGGTCTAGAGTGGACTTCCGTCTGCCTTTCAGTCTACGCGTTTCAAGGAGAGTTCCTTCCTCTTCCTTAGGACTTAAGATACAGGAGCTTTCTGCTCTCTCCTCTATACTGGATAGCAGAGAGAGAGCTGAAAGCTTCTGACTTAAGAAAGCAGTTCTTCATGAAACATCGCTGGTTTATTCCACCTCCATAATAGTTTTCAGATGTCTGTTTACCAGTGAGCTACTTTATCTTTGGTAACTTTCTGACATTATCTTTATGCACATTTGTTGATTTTTTAGAATTTCACTATCCTGACACTGGGTATCAAACCGTTGTATCATGTGTCAGGATTTGCTTTGTTTAGTTTCATGGTTTTGCGGGTGAGTTCTGATTTGTGTATGCCATTAACTGTATTATATAGCAGGGTAAACACAGACAGTTTTTGTCATTCAACCAGCGAGTTGAATAAAAACTGAATAAAACTCACAGATCCCAGCATCCACACAAATGATGTGGATGCAGGGATCTCCCCTGTAATGGAATGACCCGTGACAACCAGAGACTTTTGAAGCATGTGGGGTACTCCTGTGCCAGCGTCACTAAGGACTCTTGTGTCTAGGGTCATCCTGTGCCCCTTTTGGGCATAGGGTGACTGAGAAATCTTAATTATAAATTACATGAGATGGGACATTACTGTTAATTCATGTATTGCAGGAGATCTGGACATATTACAGTTAGGTTAATGCTGACCCACACCAGTTCAATAAGAGTGTCTACTTCAATGTTTAACCTAGGCTGTTGATATGCTTAGTCTGCTACTGTAGTGATGAAAGTTGTGATTGCATTCTGTTGTCCATTGTGAGACGATAATGCCACTGTTTTGTGTGAAGATGCTATGGATGATAGATATGGTTGTGAGTTAGCAGTCTAAAGGTCAGACGTCTGACTTAAGGAATGTGTATTATGCAGGTGAGGGGAACTTGTCAGAGACAGAACGTCTGGGGGATAATTAACTCCTCTGAATGTCATTATGTAAAAGAATGTGATTGAAGTGCCGTGTGGGTGGAGTTGATTCATTGTTCACTTGGTTTCTAAAACTGTATATAAGAAAGCTAAGTTACCATTAAAAGGGGTTCATACATTTTGACTCAGAGAACGGAGCTTGTCTCGTTATTTCTGGGGAAATTGGATGTCTGATGTCTGCTAGATTGTGGAGTGTCAGATGAGCTGTCGTGTTTGATGGAATGGGAATATCGTAAACGGTGGTGACCGTTACATCCCCATTACACTATTGTATTCTGACAGCAAGGACTCCTCCTGTCAGAGTACACTGACCAGTGCTGAAATCATTGGCTGCAAGAGCTGATCGATAAATGGCTTTCCAGCAGGACAGTTTGACAGAAGCTAGTCTAATGAGTGGCTTCTGTTGAATAGACAAGGGTACTGAATTGTTGTATTGAAATTCAGCCAAAACCAGCCAAGTGGCTTCTGTTGAATAGACAAGGGTACAGAATTGTATTGAAATTCAGCCAAAACCAGCCAAATTTCAATATGTGTACGTACACCTTGCTTAATTGTTTAACTGCTTCCCGCCCGCCCCATTTAAAAGGACGTTCAAGCAGGAACCCTATTGTTCTGGTAGTACATCACATGACATCCTCCTGAGAACGTGCCTCCCACGGCCCCTCTGGGCCATGCTCTGGCGTGATTGGTCATCGGCCACCAGACACAGTGGATGACTGATCAGTGTACCGTAAATAAATAGAAAACAGTGCAGCGCAACAAAAGTAAGTCTCTTGTACTGAACAAAACTCAAAGAAAAAGGATGGTGCTAAATCTCAGTGAAGGTACTAAGTAAATCAATCACATACAGTATTAAAAACTATGTGATCATAAATTATGTGTCACTACTAAAAGATATGATAGAATGTGTGCTAAAATGTGAATAAGTAAACACAAGCAATAAAAATATATAAATATAAATAATGCAAGCAATAAAACTATATAAACACACACTATATAAACAATAAAGTCATTTAAAGGGACTTCACAATAATTGATGATAATAAAGTCCAATGCAGAAGTAGTGAAATTCCTAGGAACCATTTCAAATAGTGAAGTGATGTGATCCAGTGAAATTTGAAGTAATAATGCAATCAGGTGCTCAATCCAAAACCAATCCACCACTGTGTATAATGGCCGCTTACCTAAGGGTAGAAAGTAATGCGCTTCAATGGGGCAGTAAATCCTCATAGGGAGAATGTCATCCACCGACAAATGGTACTCGGCCCACACATGGAACAAAAATTAAGGGCGCACAGGTGCCGCCTCTCTTATCCATTGCCACCACCCTGATCCATGCATCCGGCCCCTTTCAGGATGCGGGAGCATGAGGCTCTAATAGGCTTCAAAATAGGATGGCCTCGGAGCACTGAGAATACGCTCAGAGTCCACCCATGTGTGTGAGAGTAGCGAATAAATATTCCCTATTCTCACACTGAATCGCCTCTCCGCCAATCAGGAAGCGTGGGTCTGAGACCCCTTTCCCGATTGACCCAAAGGAGAAGCGTTCTGTTTGGTCGCAGAGGAGGAGGGAGGAGATGGAAGCTGCCAAGCAGGGGAAGGAGTAGCTGTTCGTAATGCCCACTATGAAATAAGGTGATGCCCACAGAGGAGAGCCGGGGAAGCCATCTGTGATTGCCCCCCATGGATGGGGTAAGTGCACTGACCGACCGACCAACCCGACCCAACAGGGGTGTTTGCTGGTGCACTGTTTGCCCCCCCCCCCCAAAAAAATATTACCACCAGCCCCACTGCTCATGGTGTAGTACAAAGAATTGATTTATTAAAAACAAATTAGTTACATACTTACATATAAAATAGCGCTGGTGCTGAAGTTACTACTTTGTTTTCAATAAATCAATTTGTTGTACTACACCAGGAGATGTGTATTTTTGTTTGTTATGCAATTATTGCTTGCGTTTCCCTTCTTCACATTTTATCGCACATTTGATCATATCTTTTAGTAGTGACACATGATTTATGATTGCATAGTTTTTTTTATATGTGACTAAGACAAGGAGCTTAAGGGGGGATATGATCAACATGTACAAATACATAAGTGGTCCATATAGTGAACTTGGTGTTGAGTTATTCACTTTAAAGTCATCACAGAGGGCAAGGGGGCAGTCTTTATGTTTAGAGGAAAAAATATCTCATATCCAAATACGAAAGGCTTCTTCAAAGTTAGCTTTAAAAAGGATTCTTTCCTAAATGTACATAATTTAACTGGGTACTCGGTATTTGAAGGTAAAGTTGATCCAGGGAAAACCCAATTGCCTCTCTGGGGGTCAGGAAGGAATTTTTTCCTCTGCTGTAGCAAATCAGAGCATGTTTTTCTGGGGTTTTTCGCCTCCCTCTGGATCAACTGTGGGTGAAGGATTGCGTATTTATTTATTTTTTGGTGGAACTAGGTCGACTTTCTTTTTTTAACCTAACTATGTAACTATGATTTACTTAGTACCTTCACAGAGATTCAGCGCCATCCTTTTTCTTTGAGTTTTATTTACATTATATGTGGTGATAACAACATATATGATATATGATAGTTCACAATAGTGTCAATTAAATTCCAATCAGTAAATGCAATCACCACTGTGATCCAAATGATGCAAGTGCTTGGCGTGTTCCACTGCCATACAAACTGGCCACTCACATCAAAGCCATGACCCCTGCATTACCAGAAGATCAAATTAAGCGGTGTTCCCCTCAGGGATAATAGCTCTGACAGACTCTTGGCAGATCCTCACTCCTCTTTACCCATAGGAAGGGTACAGAGGTCCTCAGGCACTCAGAAACACCCAATGCGAATGAGAATGTATATGGGAAGAAAAGGGAAGCACTTAAAGCGGGGGTTCACCCCAAAAAAAAATATATATTTTACACACATTAGATCCAGCATAGTAAGGGCATTTAAATTCGGCGTATTTTTATTTTTTTGCTCTGTACATACCTTTATAATCTGTTTTTCTCCAGGGCTTCCGGGTTCCGATGACTGCAGGACTGGGCGTTCCTATCCTTTCGTTGGATGATTGACGGCTTGTGAAACAGGTGACCTGTCGCACAACGCGCGTCACCAGATGTCGGGAAATAGCCGAGCTGCAAGTCGGGACTATACGGCGCCTGCGCAGTCAGCTCTACACGGCGGGCGCAGGCGCCGTATAGTGCCGACTCTTAGCTTGGGTATTTCCGGGAATCTGGTGACGCGCGTTGTGCGACAGGTCACCTGTTTCACAAGCTGTCAATCATCCAACGAAAGGATAGGAACGCCCAGTCCCGCAAGCATCGGAAGCCTGAGGCAGGGATAGGAACGCCCAGTCCCGGAGTCATCAGAACGCGGAAGCCCTGGACCAAATCAGAATATAAAGGTAAGTACGAAGAAAAAAAAAAACCTGCCAAAAGTTAATGCCCTTACTATGCTGCCTCTAGTGTTAAAAAATAGTTTTTAGGGTGAACCTCCACTTTAAGATTGAATACTCTCCTTTTAAAAGGTTTATTAAATAAAAAAATAATAGTGCACTTACAAAATAGAGTACTGCCGCCAGTGCTAGCTCAAATGCACGTATCAAACACATATGTCGAGCCTGGGCTGAATGGTAAGATGGCCGTGAGATGACATGACACCCAAGGCTCCTAACTAAATACGATCTAAAGAAGAAGTTAGGAGCCTTGGATGTCACATCATCTTGTGACCATCTTACCCCTGAGCCGAGGGTTGGCATATGTGTTAGATATGCATTTGAGCTAGCACTTGCTGCAGTGCTCTGTTTTATAAGTGCAATGTTTTTCTTTTTTAGAAGAGTGGCAACAATAACTTTTTGTACTACATGTATGAAGGAGCAGCGTTGTCATCCTAGAGCAGGAAGTGCGTTAAGAGACTGCAGAACATCTCCCCCTCTACGCATCTCTACAACATAAGGAAGTGCTCTGCAGTCCATAGAGAGAACTGGGAACTTACAATAGTCAGCAGAGTTTATGGTTAAGCAGAAATACACAAAATTATATGAACATAATATTAGGAGCTCATAGGATTTCTGTCAAGATCAACAGGTTTTACTAGTGGGATATAGCTATTAAAACTCAGAAACTTTTCTTCAGACATTTCTTTCCTGTAGCTGTACATGGACCCAGGTGTTTACAATAAACGTATTGAATGTTCAGTCGTGTTGCATGTTTGGTTATTAACATACCTTATGCAGTCTGCTAGGTTCAGGACAGTAACGTTTTTCAATGATGAAATTGCCTTTAAGCTGATATCTGTAATTTTTTGGCAGTCAGCCAAATAAATGTGGTTCAAACTGGGGCAAGATCTGCTTATTGCTTTGATGCTAGCATCAGTGATCCGATTATTACCTGAAAAGAAACAAGAATGATACATGTTAAAGGGTTAGTCCACCTTAAACTGATATACAGTAAATGTTTGTGGTACATGAGGACAGTTTCTTTCCTGTCTCAAAGATTGTTTTTCTTTTTAAATACGTTTTTATTTTATTCTTTCACATGTCTACATCAGTCAATATTATTATGTTTCTTCATTAAATCTTTTCCCATTTCATAAATACAACCACATCAACAGAAAAAGTGTCATTATACATTACATTCCACCTTGAAAAAGAAAAACAACAGATAACCAAAAGGAAACAAAACAATGAAGACAAACTACCCCGTTACCCTGGTTGCAGTGCCCCTATAAAATGTATTCTTCCCACCACTGACAAAGGAAGTTTACTCCAAATCCTCAACTTGACTTTAATATACTCCATCAATGAATAAACATTGGCCTCCAATGCCACCTGGGATTGTCTTGTTATATGGATCCCTAAAGATTGTTTTGGTAAGATAAATTCTTGGGTCTGCACGCCTGCTGTGGGGGTTCCCACAGCAGGTGTGCAGACCCAAGAACTGATCTTACCAAAACACAAATGCATAATGGTTTACAATTATAATATGGAGCAGTGGTCTCAAAGCTGTGGCCCTTTGCTTGCCCCTATATGGCACTTGGTGCACTATTACTTCCACTGCTAAGAGGTCAATTCCTCACACTGGACACCAAAAGTGGGGCATAATTCTTGCTACTGATACCAATCATGGGACACTATTCCTCCAACTAATACCAATGATAGGGCACTGTTCTTCCAAAAAATACCAATGATGGGGCACTATTCCTCAAACTAATACCAATGATAGAGCACTATACCTGCAACTAATACCAGTGATTGGACACTATTACTCCTATTGAACACAAGTGCTTACTCCAATTGATCAACAAGCTTGAAGCAATTGTTTACTTCCACTGATGCCAGGACCTTTTCTACTCCCACTGACCACAATCCGACCCTATAACATCTGAAGAACAGTAAACTGGTTCTGTGTTTAGAATGCTTTGATATCCCTGGGCAAGAACACACAAAACAATATGGACATGAGAAGGAACTATGGTGAGGGATATGACTGTTGGAGTATCCAAGGTTTAGGTGCATGACCCAGTCATTAAGGTTCATTGATTGCTTAAATATTACCTTATGTGTAATATGTTATGTTATAATATATACAGGTACATCTCATAAAATTAGAATATCATCAAATTTCAGTAATTCAATTCAAAAAGTGAAACTCATATATTATATAGATTTCATTACACACAGAGTGATATATTTTTTTTAAATTTTGATGACCATGGCTTACAGCTAGTGAAAATCCAAAATTCAGTGTCTTACAAAATAAGAATGTTACATAAGACCATAAGCGGCGTGGCATGGAGGCACTGCTGAGGTCTCATGGAAGCCCAGGTTAATTTGATAGCATCCTTCAGCTCATCTGCATTGTTGGGTCTGGTGTCTCTCATCTTCCTCTTGACAATACCCCACAGATTCTCTATGGGGTTTAGGTCAGGCAAGTTTGCGTGCCAATCAAGCACAGTGATACCATGATCATTAAACCAGGTATTGGTACTCCTGGCAGTGTGGGCAGGTGCCAAGTCCTGCTCCCCAAATCGTACTGAATTTTGGGTTTTCACTAGCTGTAAGTCATGATCATCAAAAAGTATAGAAAGAAATGTTTGAAATATATCACTATGTGTGTAATGAATCTATATATGAGTTTCACTTTTTGAATTGAATTACTAAATTAAAATAAACTTTTTGACGATATTCCAATTTTTTTAGATGCACCTGTATATTATGTTATGTGTTTAATAAGGTGTTATATTGTTATATTATGTTATGTGTGTACCCTTTAATAAGTACAAAGAATTGAAACAGATTTTTCAGTGTAGTATCTGACCTTCAATTCTGATTTTCACAAGCTTTTTTCCATGTGCGAGGACTTTGAAGGCAGCATCAGAGAGATGAGGGGATCCCAGCAGAGACACAGATCCAATGTTATGGCACTTCTCCAGCAAAGTCTATGACAGGCCGTGCAAGAAAGTAAATTAGCAAAGGTTATTTCAATAGCTCTATTATAGGTCATAGGTCTATTATGATCTAAGGTTGTGTCCTTGGTGTTTCTTCCCTAATAAGACGACAAGCAACTGAAGAAGTCACTATGGTTCAGCCTGGTGTTCCTTTCTTTACTGGACCCATTTTTTTTAAATAACAAACATGTCATACTTACCTCCACTGTGCAGTTTGTTTTGCACAGAGTGGCTCCGATCTTCGACTTCTGTGGTCCTCCGGCGTCGCTGCTCCTCCCCGCCTCATATAACCTCCTAGCTCTCCCAGGGGGGATACCTGGTGAACGCGCTCCCGAGTCCAGCATTCGAGGTAGGACTCGCCCCCGCCAGCCTGGCGCCTGAGTCATTGGATTTGATTGACAGCAGCAGGAGCCAATGGCTGCGCAGCTATTAATCTATCCATTCAAGAGCTGAGACAACGGGCAGAGGGGAAGAGGGCGTCTCCGGCAGGGGAATACAGGACTCAGGTAAGTAAAACAGGGGCTGGGGGCCAGCCAATGACAGAAGTTTTTTCACCTTAATGCATAGGATGTATTAAGGTAAAAAAACATAAGGGTTTACAACCCCTTTAAGAACACAATAACAAACCAACACTCTTTAGTCTTTTGACATGTGAATTTGAATATTAAACCTGTTTTATCCAATACAGCATCTAACAATATATAAGAAGGATGGTTACTAAAAAGTCTTTCCATAAGAGGTTTCTGAATATATTCTGATTTGCAGGCACGATAGGTCTGGCTACAGGAATATACAGTCCCTCGAACAATTTGGACTAAAAAGAAAATGAAACTCAAGAGTTATTTGGGCAAAGAGCGAAAATTAAAAACATTAGAAATTCATTTACATTTACAGTGCAAAAGCCCTTACATTTGACTAAAAATAAATAATATAGGTGTAATATGTACGGGTGAAATATGATTAATACATTTAGCATCTTGCAGCATTACAAGGACCTATAGAAGCTTTCATTAGGCTCTGCTTCAGAACAAATTTAATAGGCCAGTAAACAAGTTGTATTAACATCAGGTTAAGTTAAGTTAAAGGGGTTGTAAAAGTAATATTTTTTTCCCCTACATAGCTTCCTTTACCTTAGTGCAGTACTCCTTCACTTACCTCATACTTCGATTTTGCTTTTAAATGTCCTTATCTCTCCTGAGAAATCCTCACTTCCTGTTCTTCTGTCTGTAACTAAACACAGTAATGCAATACTTTCTCCCTGGTGTGGAGAAAGCCTCTTGAGGGGGGAGGGGACGAGCAGGAGTGTCAGGACGCCCACTAACACACAGCTCCTTTCTCTATCTGCAAAGTAAATAGCGTCCTGACCCTCCTGCTCGCCCCCTCAAGAGGCTTTCTCCACACCAGGGAGAAAGCCTTGCATTACTGTGTGTAGTTACAGACAAAAGAACAGGAAGTGAGGATTTCTCAGAAGAAATAAGGACATTTAAAAGCAAAATCGAAGGATTAGGTAAGTGAAGGAGGACTGCACTAAGGTAAAGGAAGCTATTTAGGGAAATATTTTTTTACCTTTACAACCCCTTTAAGTTATCAGAATTGCAATATATGTAGAAGACTGCAACAAAGCGAAAGCCTTGCTTAAATTTAGAGTTTGTTTGACATTATCAGATCAGTTGCTGGGAAGCTGAAGCACGGAGACAATAGAGAATGTTGGCACTGAGAGCAAAAGCCTTGGACATAACCACTGTGTACGGTTTCTATAGATGCAGTAGAAGTTATTTAATAAATAATTCCAGATATTCTTCCCCCAGCAAAATGTCCAGGATGAATGCAGTCTTTTGAAGCTCATAATCATTCTACTGTGCATTGAGACCCTCTCATAAGAGATTTGCAAGCTCTGCATAAAATCTATTGCCTCGCATAAGAGCGTCTGCCAGAAAACATGCAATAATTCATCTCTCTTGCCTGTTCTGCTCCCTTCATACCATTTCTGTTCATTCAGACTGTAAAAGTTAGTTGCTTAACAAGAATGGAATTGTTTTCAGTACTCAGTGATTATAGTGAATATCTTTTATTTTTAAGGGTTTTTTATTTTATTTAAAGTCCAACTCCAGTAATTTTTTTCATACTTCCATCTATTAAATGCTCTGCCCTTGTTCATTGTCTGGTAAAAAGCCTAGGCTTATAACATCATGTACAACTCTCTCTTGTGAGAATTTGCCAGGAAGGTAGGGGGGATGAGTGATAAGAGGGGCAATGAGAGCTGCAGAGCTGGGGGTGTGTGTCTGTGTAAATCCAGGAAGTGAACAGGCAGCAGCTTCAGCTGCCCACAGTTAAAATGGCTGCAGCCAGACTCAGTGGAGGGAGATTTATGCAGCATATTTGGCAAGTACAGAATCACAGTATATATAAAATAATATGCAAATTGGTTGGAGGGAAGCATCAGAATGGCAAAGATGTTTTTATTACAAATTATGTAAGCAGACTGCAGTTGCTCTTTAACTCACTGGTTTTACACATTTTACAGTTCAAATTGTTAAGAGGCAGAGTAACTGACTCAAGGTTTCCATATTGTACATATGCAACTATAAGGATCCCAAAATTCAGTGCTGGGACCTTTACTTTTTTGTATTCAAATATTTTATTAAATTGAGTATCACAATAGCCATCACATGAAACATAACAGCCATCATAAATAGGGAATGCTTCCACGCAGGGAGTGGTACATTAAAAAGTGGCATTAACATGTCAAATGATGGCTTTTAGCAACCTAATAGTTAAAGTAGAGGTTAAAAAAGATAAAGTGCTGACATTCGTGTGGCCCACCCCATCCATGGCCCAGGGAAAAACTAGGACCAAGTGAAGACAGCAAAATATCCAGCAATGTACTGATAAACAAGAGAAAAAGGTAGAGAAGTAGTGGAGTAAGGGGGGTAAAAGGAGAAGGATGATTCCAGGGATTGAACCGGCCATAGTTCCAAGAGTATAGTCAAACGACTAGTATAACAGGACAGGCTCCATAAGGGAGACATCAAAATTAGAGGGCGAACTCAAGGCTGTCAAATTTTGGAGAATCAACTCACCTTGGCCTGGAGTGTTGCCTCTGTCTTGGCATGTATCACTGCCTGGGTGACTCTATTTTTCGTAGTGACCACACTAAGTACCAGCATCTTACAGGCTTTGACTAGGGATACACTGATATATTGAAGGTGTGGTAGAGGGCGCTCTCCTATAATGTTAAACTTCCAAAATTCAACTTATAGTTGGATACATATTAATAATACAAATATATAACCGTGCATATATAATAATTACTGTGGAAAAACAAGTGAAAAATAGGGCACAATCCCTAGTGCAATAAATAAAAGTCCCAATATTGGAGTTGTAGTGGTCCAATGATAGATCTTCCAAACAACTTGACGTGCAATTTGCTTAAGGTGATATTATTTCTCCTCCACCAAACATTATACTCTGTCTTCACCTAAAGTGCTCAGATGTACAATGCGCTTACCAAAAGTACCTGACTTCTTTAATGAAAAAGAAAGTCAGACATAGCGTTGACAGGATTGTGCCTGTACACTTACTCGTTTGACAGGGAAATTCCTTATTGCCTCACTCCCGGAGTTCAGGTTAGATAAAAAAAAAAAGCAAACAGAAAGGCCCATAGCATAATACTGTTTTATTTTTAAAAAAAATGGATAAAAAATGCCAAGTGGCTTCTTATATTATAATGTGCCTTACATTATAATGTGCCATGTGACCTACGTCCTGGAGTGCCCGTGCTCACTCCAGTACATGGGGAGAACCACACGTCAACTTAAAATTAGAATCAATGAACATTTAGCCAATATTAAGAAAAGCTACCCAAATCATAGTGTGTCCAGACATTTCGCAAGCCACCATGCCAGCAATCCCCAACTATGCACATTTTATGGGATTGACAAAGTATCTAGGCATTGGAGAGGGACACACATGACTAGGAGTGTTTCTCAGAATGAGACCAAGTGGGTGCATAGATTGAGAACGATGCAACCACGTGGCCTCAATATTGAATAGGATCTCAATAGCTTCCTGGCAAACGATTGAGTAGAATCTGCAGGTCAGGGGGCAGGGACCAGTTTTTTTGTTTTATGCCAGTTGGGTATTAATAGGGTGGAAGATACTTTTATACAAATGGGTTGAGTATGATCACCCATTGGGGTAAATGTTTTAATCTAAGGGGGTCCAATATATCCTGTGTTTCTTGTCCTCCCCTGGTGTACGGAAGGGGGGGGGGGGTGATAAATACAAACACAGGAGGTTTAATGCTCTGGAGAAGTATAATTACTAGAAAGAGGGTGTGCAGGGATTGAAGGGGATCCCTGACCACTAAATTGGTAGAAATTATCATCATTATCCATTAGTAAAATATACAGTTAAGAGTTAACACAGCACCATGTCTCCTAAGGAGTGTATTCCACGTGGGAGCATATGCCCATACTATTAAAATGTATCCCATAGTGTTTTAAGTTTAAACATATATATTTTCTTATAGAGAGCTGCATTTGAATAGTAAACCATGTATGTAACCGTTTAGCTGATCGGCACTGTGGCTGCATTACTATTGGTTTCCATTTCCCCTTATGAGCTGTAACGAGACTCTTAGACAGACTACAAATATCGTGATCCTTTGAGACCAGGCACGCCCCCTGAAGACGTAAACCTACGAAACGTACGTCAGCGGCAGTACCTGGTCACGTGTCTGCCCCCGCCATCTCCGGCACTTGAGGAGCTAGCAGGGTCCGGTGGAACGCACGCTGCCACAGAGGCGAGAAGCATAGCGGCACCGCAAGACTTATTGGTGACATATCTGCAGCCCCAGTCCCGGGAGGCACATTATAATGTAAGAAGCCACTTGGCATTTTTTATCCATTTTTTTTAATAAAACAGTATTAGGGCTTTTCTGTTTGCTTTTTTTTATCTAACCTGAACTCTGGGAGTGAAGCAATAAGGAATTTCCCTGTCAAACGAGTATGTGTACAGGCACAATCCTGTCAAAGCTATGTCTGACTTTCTTTTTCATTAAAGAAGTCAGGTACTTTTGGTAAGCGTATTTTACATCTGAGAACTTTGGGTGAAGACAGAGTATAATGTTTGGTGGAGGAGAAATAATATCACCTTAAGCAAATTGCACGTCAAGTTGTTTGGAAGATCTATCATTGGACCACTACAACTCCAATATTGGGACTTTTATTTATTGTATTTATTGCACTAGGGATTGTGCACTATTTTTTAACTTGTTTTTTCACAGTAATTATTATATATGCACAGTTATATATTTGTATTATTGATATGTATCCAACTATAAGTTGAATTTTGGTAGTTTAACATTATAGGAGAGCGCCCTCTACCACACTTTCAATATATTATAGTTCACACTTTAACTCACAGGAGCAGCTTTAAATGTAATATATATTATTTTAGTTCACTCCCTTTTTTTAGGGATACACTGAGGCCACGTACACACGGTCGGAAAAAAACGATGAGAATGGACCGAGGTTCAGTTTCATCGGTCCAAACCGACCGTGTGTATAGCCCATCGGTCTGTTTTCCTTCGGTCCAAAATTTTAAAACATGCTTCAAAACCGAACTGATGGACCGCTGCCCGATCGGTCCAAACCGATGGTTAGTACAGAAAAGCATTGGTTCAAAACCCGCGCATGCTCAGAATCAAGTCGACACATGCTTGGAAGCATTGAACTTCGTTTTATTCAGCACGTTGTGTGTTTTACGTCACCGCGTTCTGACCCGATCGGTTTTTGGAACGATGGTGTGCACGCACATCAGACCATCAGGCCACTTCAGCGGTGAACCGATGAAAACGGTCCGTCGGACCATTCTCATCGATTTTGTCCTACCGTGTGTACGGGGCCAGCAGGATAAGGAACCCCCCCAGGCACTATATTTAAAAGGAATTTTTAATTTTTATTGTTTCACTTTAAGAATCATTAAAATCCACTGCTCCTGAAAAAATTATCCTTTTTTAAAAAAAAATTGCATTGATACATGTCCCCCAGTGCAGTACCCAGGCCCCCATACCCTTTTTTGGCCAATAACATTTGTTTAAGCCTTCAAAATGGGCACTATGGCTCCTTGCTGAGTGGACCTGATGTGGAATTTCTGATCAGAAGTGGGATTTTGAATACAAGTGGAAGAGTTAAAAACCAGGATTTGCTTTTAGCTGCTTTTAACTGTTTCTGATTACAAGTGTTGAATTGTTTGTCTCTTTTCTCTGACACTTTTTAAACAGCTTTTTTTTTCTTTCTGCTAATTAAGGGGAGTGTCTAATTGTTAACAGGGGAGTGTCTAATTGTTAACAGGTGAGTATATAAGTGTCTGTAAAAACTCCATAAGAGCTGGCTCCTTGCTGAGTGGATCTGATGTGGAATTTCTGATCAGAAGTGGGATTTTGAATACAAGTGGAATAGTTAAAAACCAGGAGTTTAAAACAAGAGTTAAGACAGGAGTCTTCTAAAACTGTAAGTATCATCTTAATCTTCATATAAGTAATTATATTGTAACTGGGAAATGAGTGCTAGCAGGGTTGAAGGTTTTGCTCAGTGCACAGTGTGTCACATGTATGCAAAATTGGTGCAACAGCTCCAAGATGGATACCGCTGTGACAGATGTGAGCAGGTTGCCCTTCTGGAAGCTCGTATTAGAGATCTGGAGGAGCAAGTTGCAACACTGGGTAGAAATGACAACCTTGAAAGGGGTCCTCTGCTCGCTGAGCAGGTGGTCAGTAAGGTTGATGTGGAGGGTGGAGGGGCAAGTCAGGATTATCAGATAGGGAGATGGGTTAATGTAGTTAGAGGGAGTGGAATGGGCGTGAAGAAAGGGAAGGCCAGTCCTGTATTTGTGCATCAAAACAAATTTGCCAAGTTGGGTGATGATGTGGAGGTGGCAAACACAGAGGTGGCAGCCCTAGATGTTACTGCTACCCATAACAGCCGGGAGAGCAACCCATCTAGTAGAGGTGGGGAGGGGAGTGCAGGTAGGCCTAGACAGTTGGTGGTAATAGGGGATTCTATAATCAGAAGGACTGATAGAATAATTTGTCGCCAGGATCGCTTCAACCGAATGGTTTGCTGTCTCCCTGGTGCCAGGGTTCGGCATGTGGTGGACCAGGTGGATAAATTACTGGGAGGGGCTGGGCATGACCCAGCTGTCTTGGTCCACGTTGGAACCAATGACAGTATACATGGAAGGTGGAGGCTCCTTAAGAATCAATTTAAAGAACTAGGCTGCAAGATGAAGGGAAGGACCTCCAAGGTGATATTCTCTGAAATATTGCCTGTGCCATGCGCAACACAGGGAAGGCAGGGGAGGATTAGAGAGCTGAATGCATGGCTAAAGACCTGGTGTAGGAAGGAGGGATTTGGGTTTCTAGAGCACTGGGCTGACTTTTCATTGGGGTGCAACCTATATGCTAAAGACGGTTTGCACTTGAATGGAAGGGGGTCTGCTGTGCTGGGGGAGAGGTTTATGGGAATGCTGGAGGAGTATTTAAACTAGGATTGAGGGGGGAGGGTGAACTAGAATTACATCGGGCACACAGGTCAGCTAGGGGTCAGACATTAATGGAGAGTGGAATGGGGATAGATGGGGGGAGGGTTATGGCAGGTGACAAGAAAGTTCCCATGTTGCAAACAGCCATTGGAAATAATAGTGCCATTTGTACTACTATAAATTATATGAAAAACACCAGAGAAAAATGTAACAATACATTTAAGTGTTTGTTCACCAATGCCAGAAGTCTGCCAAGCAAAACAGGTGAGTTGGAAGCTCTGGCGCATGAGGAGAGCTATGATGTAATCGGTATTGCTGAAACTTGGCTTCAATCGTCACATGACTGGGCTATTAATATTCCTGGCTATGCTCTCTTTCGGAAAGACAGGGTAAAAAGGAAAGGTGGAGGGGTCTGTCTCTATGTGAGAAGTGAACTTGGAGTTGGAGTTTGTTATAAACCACCCAATGTTAATGAGGAGGTGGAGACTCAGCTCCTTGCACAGATGGAAAGGGCTGCAAGGGCTGGGACGGTGATAATAATGGGGGATTTTAACTACCCATAAATTGACTTGATTAATGGCACTTCTGGGACAGTTAAAGGACAAAAAATTTAAAACCTATTGCAGGACAATTTTATGGTGCAGTTTATTGAGGCCCCAACTAGGAATGATGCTCTGTTGGACCTGATCATCTCAAACCATGCAGAGCTTATTACTAATGTTCAGATAAATGAACACCTGGGTAGCAGTGATCATAACATGATTTCATTTTATGTTAACTATAAGCAAGAAATACATACAGGAAATATTAAAACACAAAATTTTAAGAGAGCAAATTTTCCAAGGATGAGGGCTGCTCTCCAGGACTTGGACTGGGAGGGACTATTGGCACAGATGAACACAGAACGGAAATGGGAATTCTTCAAAAAGACTGTGTGGAACCTCACTGCAAAGTATGTTCCCATGGGCAATAAGTTTAAAAGGCTAAAAATAAAACCTATGTGGCTCACGGTCAAAGTTAAAAAAGCTATAAACAATAAGAAAGTAGCTTTTAAAAAATATAAAAATGAAGGAACACTAGTGTTGTTTAAATGTTACAAAGAATATAACAGGATATGTAAAAAGGAAATCAAGGATGCAAAAATTCAAAATGAACGACAGATTGCAAAAGATAGTAGGACAAACCCCAAAAAATTCTTCAAATATATTAATAGTAAAAATGTGAAGTCCGAGCATGTAGGCCCCTTACAAAATAATCTAGAGTGGGTGACTAGGGACAAAGAGAAGGCAAATTTATTAAATGCTTTCTTCAGCTCTGTGTATACAATGGAGCATGGGGGAGCTCATGTCCAAAATGGGGGTGGAAGTGACCCAGCCCCAAATCCACAATGGCTCAAAAGTGATATGGTCCAGAAATATTTAGACAGAATAAAGGTGGATAAATCACCTGGACCAGATGGCATCCACCCACGGATCCTAGGTGAGTTGAGCTCTGTCATTTCAAAGCCACTGTATCTAATATTTAGGGACTCATTAACCACTTGCCGTCGCTGCACCGCCGAAATACGTCCACAAGGTGGCTCTCCTAGGCGAGACCACGTAAATGGACGTCCTGCCTATTAGCCGCCACTAGGGGCGCACGCGCGCCGCCGGAGGCGCGCGCGCCCCCCGCTCGCCCCCGACTCCCGTGCGTGTGCCCGGCGGGCGCGATCGCCGCCGGGCACACGCGATCGCTCGGTACAGAGCGGGGAACGGGAGCTGTGTGTGTAAACACACAGCTCTCGTTCCTGTCAGCAGGGGAAATGCTGATTTTCTGTTCATACAATGTATGAACAGAAAATCAGTGTTTCCCCTAGTGAGGCCACCCCCCCCCCCACAGTAAGAACACACCCAGGCATACTTAACCCCTTCCCCGCCCCCTAGTGTTAACCCCTTCACTGCCAGTGGCATTTTTATAGTAATCTAATGCATTTTTATAGCACTGATCGCTATAAAAATGCCAATGGTCCCAAAAATGTGTCAAAAATGTCCGAAGTGTCCGCCATAATGTCGCAATACCGAAAAAAAAATCGCTGATCGCCGCCATTACTAGTAAAAAAAATATTAATAAAAATGCCATAAAAATACCCCCTATTTTGTAAACGCTATAACTTTTGCGCAAACCAATCAATAAACGCTTATTGCGATTTTTTTTTACGAAAAATATGTAGAAGAATACGTATCGGCCTAAACTGAGGAAAAAAAATGTTTTTCTATATATTTTTGGGGGATATTTATTACAGCAAAAAGTAAAAAATATTCATTTTTTTCAAAATTGTCGTTCTATTTTTGTTTATAGCGCAAAAAATAAAAAACGCAGAGGTGATCAAATACCACCAAAAGAAAGCTCTATTTGTGGGAAAAAAAGGACGCCAATTTTGTTTGGGAGCCACGTCGCACGACCGCGCAATTGTCTGTTAAAGCGACGCAGTCCCGAATCGCAAAAAGTACTCTGGTCTTTGGGCAGCAATATGGTCCGGGGGGTAAGTGGTTAATGACAGGAATAGTACCACTGGATTGGCACAGGGCCAATGTGGTGCCCATATTTAAAAAGGGAACAAAGTCTTTACCAAGTAACTATAGACCTGTTAGTCTAACTTCTATAGTTGGGAAGATACTGGAACGTTTAATAAAAGACCACATGGATGAGTTCTTGCTGGAAAAAACAATTTAAGCAGCAGACAGCATGGATTCATGAAAGACAGAAGTTGTCAGACAAACCTGAATTCCTTTTATGAAGAGGTAAGTAAAACCCTGGACAGAGGCGTGGCTGTGGACGTGATATATTTGGATTTTGCAAAAGCGTTCGATACAGTTCCCCACACACGGCTCATGTGTAAGGTAAGGTCTACAGGATTGGATATATCAGTTTGTAAATGGATAGAAAACTGGCTGAAAGACAGAATTCAGAGAGTCGTGGTTAATGATTCTTACTCTGAATGGTCCAAGGTTATCAGTGGTGTACCCCAAGGTTCAGTGCTGGGACCCTTACTTTTCAATATATTTATAAATGATATTGTGTCTGAGATCAAAAGTAACATTTCTGTCTTTGCAGACGACACCAAGCTATGCAGTGGAATAACGTCCTTGCAGGATGTCGCCAATTTACAAGCCGACCTCAATGCTCTGTCTAATTGGGCGACTGAGTGGCAGATGAGGTTTAATGTTGATAAATGTAAAGTTATGCACTTGGGGGCTAAGAATATGCATGCATCATACATACTAGGGGGAGTACAACTGGGGGGATCTGTAATGGAGAAGGATCTGGGGGTCTTGGTAGATCATAAGCTCAATAATAACATGCAATGCCAAGCTGCGGTTTCCAAAGCGAGCAAAGTCCTTTCTTGTATTAAGAGAGGTATGGACTCCAGAGACAGAGATATAATTTTGCCCCTGTACAAATCATTAGTAAGCAGTGGCGGCCCGTCCATAGGGGGCGCCCGGGCGCCGCCCCCCCTCCCCAGGCAGTAAAAAAAAAAATATATAAAAAAAAAAAAAAAAAAAAATCGAAATTTTTTTTTTTTTTTTTTTTTAAACATGTCCCTTTAAGAAACGATTTTTTTTTTTTAAAAAAAGTCCTTATTGCACTGTGTATGGGCGCCGGGCACAGTGCGGTATTTTGTAGCGCTACGTCTGTGCAATCACAAGATTG